>NC_138061.1:17627863-18092977 GCF_964194185.1 Rhinolophus hipposideros
GCTCATGGTGTTCTTTGATTGTGTTTCTGAGTTCATTAAACTGCCTTTCTGTGTTTTCTTGCATCTCGTTCAGTTTTTTCAGAATTGCGATCTTGAATTCTCTGTCATTTAAATCACAAAGGTCCATATCTCTAAGTTCCTTTTCTGGAGACTTTTCACTTTCTTTCTGAGCTATCTTGTTGCCTTGGTTATTCATGGCAATCACTGATTTACTATTTCTCTTCCTAGACATCTACAGGAGTGTCTTCTGCAACAGGTTGATAGGTATGCGAAGAGCTTTTGGAGTTCCAAAGCTCTTTCTGCACCAGATTCAGAGCCCGTTTGTTTCAGCAGTTCTGTTTACTCCTGCAGGGATCCGCCCAGATAGGTGGGGCTAGGGGCGGGGTGAGTTGTGAGAGGTGGCCCAGAGCAATGGCGGCGACCACCACCACAGCCAGTCCTGCTTCCACAGCTCCCTCCCCTTTGCCGGAACTAGTTGAGCTGCGAATCTGTGTCTGCGGTCCACAGTTCTCAGAGCAGCAAATATTCTGTCCTTTGATCCGACACTGCTACTTTATCGCTTCTAGCACGGGGCAGGTGGGGGCGGGGCGAGCTCTGGGAGGGTAGGGAGGGGGCGGCTAGTCTCCGTGCCTAGGGCTTCCGTTCTCCGCTCGGCAGTGAGGGCTTAAACCACCGATTTCAGCCCTCTTCCCTCAGTCTTTGCTCCGAGGTCTGCCGTGAGCGAGCGTTGGGTTCAGCCGTGCTATATGCTGCCCCCTCAGCCCTGCGGGCCGTGAGCGGAGCCCTAGCAGTCCGAGTCCTTCCCTCTCCCGCAGCGGCGGTAGTTCCGGGAGCAGCGGGCTCCGAGCACTGAGCTAGGTCTGTGTCCTGCGCCCGCGCGGCTCCGTCTCCGCACTTCTCCTCTCCCTCCTCCCCCGCTCGCGCGATTCACCCACCTGGAGGTGAATTCAGTAGTCGGCCTCTTCGTCTTCCCTGTCTGCTGTGCAAGGAGTCCTTTGTGGAGTTATTGTTGTCCGATTCGTTGTAAATTCCAGGGGAGCGTTACAGAGGCTCACCTCACGCCGCCATTTTTCTCCTAAGTCCTAAAATAATTTATAATTAAAATTAATTCCTATTTCCTTTTATTTTTCTTAATCTGATTATTAGAAAATTAAAAATTATATGTGTGGCTAGCATTTATTTCACATCGCTGGTCTAATGGGATGTCAGGCATTGAACATGTGATTACAAGTGTAAACAATGTTATGATGATATATTTACTTTTGTAAAGTAAAGATGAGGAAAATTAAATTCCTAAGAATTTGTTAGGAAGATGCAAGAGCAACAACCTGTACCTTTTTATTTCTGGTTTAGAAATTTTCTCTTCCGTCTCACAATTACCTCATTGTATGTAAAAAAGTATAGGTTTCTATCAATTTTTAATAACTTCAAAGATTTTGGACCACACTGAACCTGGTGAAAGCCGTGGATACTTCTCAGAGGGGAAAAAAAATAACACATTTATGAACGATGGTGAAATCTGTTGTTGTGTCTGTACAATATCTATTCATGCTTCTGATAACAGCAGGTGGACATTTTTTAGGGGGAGAAATATCCTTCCTTCACTCACAGTCCTAGTGATTTGGGAGTGTGGCGTAAGAGATGCTCACCTTTTCTGGTCACAGTGATTGGTCAGGAATGAATGCTTTACTTTAATTGGTCTAATCAGAGATGTTAGGGAGGAGAAATCTGTCTTTCGCTAAATTTAGAGCAGAAAAAAGTCTAAGACAGAAGATTTTGGGGGGCGGGTATCACGTAGAGATGTGAGAGTTGGAAAATAACAAACTTTTTAATATCAGTTTAACCTCTGGATCCAGCCCTGCCTTAAACAAATTTATCAATTAAGGAAGTCAATACTTTCATTTTTCGGGCTAAGCAAATCTGAAATGAGTTTTCTGATACTTACAACAGAAAGAAACCTGGTTGCTATCCAAACTAAACATAAGGCGGTTTTACATATATCATTTAGCACATCCACAGGCTTCATTTTAAGGATCTCTGGAGTATATCATTGGTAAGCTGGAAGTGTTGTTTTTGTGGGCTTTGAACAGTGCATAATTTATCAATTTAAATTGGATATCTACTTTGTGATTCATCCTGTGTGCTTGTTTGGGGAGGGTGGGACTTATGAATCAAAAGTCCTCTATCTTCTTTTTTCCTGCAGGGGAGGGCGGGTGATCACCAATCACATTTAGTTGAGTGGTTTCCAATCTAGACTTTATCAAAACCACCCGTGTATTTATAATGTGATTGTCCTTGGACCACACATTGAGAATACTGAAATAGGAATATACAGTTTTCATCTTCTCCCATGTTCCCCCTCCAACTCTAATCCCAGAATAACCTCAAAACCACTGTTAGAATTTAGTTTGTGTATCAAATTATATTATAGGTGAAATAATGTGACTTCTAGGATTTTATTTGCATAGGGTCCTTTGTAAAACATATTGGAAATTCTAAGGAAGATTTGGGTCTGTGGCTAACTCTGTCATCTGAATTTAGAAACTGACACTGTGTGCAGAAATGTCTCTTACCTTATGAGTGAGGAGGAAAAAGGATTTTGTGTCATGAGAGCTTACCTGAGCCAAAGTGGATTCTTGATCATGTATCTGCCCTGGGAGACAGGAGAGGGGTAGGGAGCAGAGTGCTTGAGAATTCAAAGGCCGGTTGCAGCATAATATCCATTACTGGTGCGTTTGCACAGGGCTATGCTTTAGCTGTTTTCTGGAAGCAAGTACATTGGAGTTGTCCAAGTTTGGAGGTGCCTAATAGCTTTTTGAAGGTGATGTATGAGGAGAGAAACATTGAGGACTTCGTAGAACAATCCCTGGAAGTGAAAAGTGCAGGAAGCTGGTGCCGTAGCTGCTTGGGGTAAGGACTTGAAAATCACAGCTATAATCTCTTGGGAGCAGGTGCTGGGAGTTATCAGAGCTTATTTATTAAGCGCTATCTGTATTTAAGACTTTTGCTAACTCCCAGAGTAGTCAAAGAAGGCAAGGCATGGCTCCTGCTCTAGGAGAGCTTGAAATCTGGAAGCAGACCGAGCAGTCTTAAGTGCCTTATTTACCCAATGGGAAGAACAATATCTGTCTCACAGGTGATCTTATGAAAATTAAACCCTGTAATCTTTTATAATATGAAACACAGTCCCGACACATGGTAAAAATCTTAATAAGTGTTTGGTTGATTATGATTACTTTCATTTCATTGTGAATCAAGGGATATAGAACCATCTGCATGCTCTTGACAGGAAAAGAGTTGAACAACTATGATTAAGATGTCTGGTTCAGCTGCAGCAAAGGGAGGCGGGGGCACCATGACTTCACTGGGAGTTACTTTGTTTTCTTTGGTTACCCCACCTGGAATTAGGAGTGATGGCTTCTTCATCTGTTTCCAGACATCTTCTCAATTGAAATAAGTACGTGTGTGTGTGTGTGTGTGTGTGTGTGTGTGTGTGTGTAACATTCATCCAAGAAATTATAATTGCTCACTTGGCAAGTTTCCCAAATGTGACTGGGCTCCCAGTACATGACTTATGGGATCTATTTTCCTAAGTGACTGACATTTATTGAGCTCTCATTCTCTTCCAGACACTGCAATAAGAATATTTCATTTCATGTAGTGTTTATGTAAACTATGCAGCATAGGTGCTATCATTATCCCTGCTTTACAGGTGAGGTAAAAGACACTAACTTTCCTAGTCACAAAGCTAATTAATAGAGCTGGGATTTAGTTCTAGTCATTTCTATTCCAGAACCCACGTTCTTAACCACTGTACTTTTGTGATACCTTGATAGGTCTGAGGTTCTGCGAGCATTAGGGTTATTGACTCTAGGCTAAATGTCACAGGTTACCTTTTGGGTCAATCCTGGTTCTGTAGATATGAAATAACAGAAATGCTTTTCCTAGGCAAGACTGTGTAGCACCCTGATTAAACTTGACTTCTGTCCCTTGAAATACAAGGAAGATCCACCCATAGCTGCCATCTGCCCCTGCCACCCACCCGTTATCATCTGCTTAGTTAATCCTAGACAAGGTTAGGTATTTCATTGTTAACCTTCACCACCAAAAGCTTTTAGCTTACTCTGCCCCCAGAATCCCACGAGTCATTTAGATGTGAACCAGCTGGCAAATGAAAATATTATTTAAATGTAGATCTTTCCGTCCTATTCCTGGGAATTCTGAAGCAATTGGTCTTGCTGGTGCCACAAATATCTCCTTTTATAAGTGCCTCCCGTGTTTCTGATTTATGTTTTTTGGATCATGATGAGGAATATTGGCATAATAAATGAATTTTTCAGAAAATGTGGTCTCTGTCCTTAAAATTACAGTTTGTATTAAAATGCACAGAGAAATGTTAATATGAGTGGATATAAATGACCAGATTTAATACAAAGTTTAATATATATAAATCTAAATGTATTTACTCCTTTTCCTATTCTGATATCAGCCTTATGCTCTTTTCTAGTTATAGACATCTAATTTGCCTGCTGAGACCATTTTATCTTTTTCAATGCATTTTCACATTTCAATGTAATCGTTTGAAATTCAAGAGATCCAAATGAGGAGAATATATATCATTCTTTATTTACAGCTGAGGACACTGAGGCTACACAAGGGTAGATGACCTTTCTAGGTTGATTAGGTTTGTAACTATTGGTCTTGGCTCTGTTTATGCCACAGGACACTGCCTTAAACTGCAGTCAGACTTGTGTCTACTTGGGACCTCTTTAAAGGCCATTCTCTAAGTCCCAGGACAGATGGCATATACAAGGTTTTGGACAAAGGAGGGTGTCATCTAAAAGCACCTTAGGTATCAGGCTCCCCATGAGATCATGTCCAGAGAAATCCTTCTACAAATAGTACATCCTGCTTTGGATGTCCCCAGCTCTGCCTTTGATGTCCCCAGTGAAGTCCCAGCCAGAAGATAAGGAAGAGAGCATGACGGGTGCTCTGAGGTCCTCTAGCTCAAACCATTCATTTACTCACAGACACAGAGCCCAAAACGCAATGCACGTTCTGTCCCCAGTGGCTACAGTGAGTTAGAGACAGAGCCAGTGCCAGGGATCTGTTTACTGAGGCTCCGCAAGAGGGTAGAACAAGCCCTGGGATGAGCGTCAAATAGGCTAGGCTTTGAATTTTGCCCTTGACTCGCTTTGTGACCTTGGGCAAGTCACTTAGGAGCCTCAGTTTCTTTATCCGTAAAATGGGAATAATAATACAAACCACATGAGCCAGTTTTTCAAATTACTGATATCATTTCAGGGCATCTGTCCTGCTTCAGGGTAGGTTATTGTGAATGATGTTTTTCATCTTTGCCCAGTTTTGCTTTTGATTCAAAGCTCATTTTTCAGGTCAAGTGTAACACCGAATAACTTGCTCTATAACCATTACGATATATGTATGGTTTCTTAGATAACTGCTGCCTTTGTAAAGCAACATCCTACTACATATTCATGAATATGAATCAGGCTCCAGGGCTGCAGCCTTTGACTCTGCAAATTTAGATCTGGATATTAACGGGAATTTCCGCAATTGTCTCTGGATTATATTAGCCAAGAGCAGGAGGGAAATCAGCCAGTGGACACTGAGGAAACCTGTCATCATGCTTATTTTTGGTCTGTCGAGCAGTGGAAGGAAGTGGGGAACCATGTGGGATGGAGTGACCAGCAGCCCTGGATTAAGTGCCATTGGGCAGGGAATGTTGCCATGTGATTCACTACCATTTCGGCAGCCGATAGCACAGTAGCTGGTTCATAGTTATCCACAATTACTAGTACAATATATAGTTAATATGTATTGATGAAAGGAATCCCCAATTTTAACTCTTAATAGTTTCCCATGACCTCTTGTTGGCTCATTTATTTCATTTTGATTAGCTTTGTCCCTCCAGCTGTGCTGAACCTCAAAGGCAGATAGCAGTAAAATTAGTCGTAAAAATAGCTGCATTTTCTGAAGCAACAGGCCCTGTAGGACACACATCACAAACAGAGTCCTCCCCACATGTTTTTTTAAGTTGATCATTGTTCCCATATGATAGATGAAGAAGCAGGGAAGTTAAGTAACTTGCCTGTGATCACATAGCCCGTGAATAGCAGAGCCTATTGGTTGAATCCAAGGCCCATATCCTTCACCATATAGTGTTTTGCAGAAAGTTTTCACCCTGCAGGTGTTAAATATAAGCCATGACCAGCAGTGCTGGGTAAGGGAAAAATCTGACATGGAGAAAGTGAATTTTTCTGCCTGTTTCCATTCTGGGTTGCCATTATAATCTTCTAGAGCTGTCTATGATCTTGGCTCCCCTTTGCCATACGCTGATGGGCCTTGATATCCTGGGAGGTGCCTTCTCCTTGCAGTTTCCTTGATCAACTCTCTTCGTGAAAATGTGTTTTGTTATATTTTGTTAGCTATTATTTATAAAATATTTAAGCTGACCCAAAATCCATGTTGTGATCGTTTTATAGGGTGTAGTATATAATTCTCACAATAAACCTACGAGACACGTTTTATTATTTTCATTTTAAAGATTTGGAAGCTGAGGTTCAGGAGGTTTAAGAATCTGGGTCAAGGCCATAGAAATAAGACTCATTCCACTGTGTCCTTCTGTTTAAGTTTTTAAAAAAAAATACTTTATTTTCAGGAATCATTACCAAAGAAAAACTAATTTAATCACGGTATCAGTTTCCTGTGGCTACTATAACATATTGCCACACACGTGATGCTTTAAATGATTGAGATTTATGTTTTCAGAGGTCTGGAATCTAGAAGTGATAATCACTCGCGTGACATGAAGGAGTTGGCAGGGCCACACTCCCTCTGGAGGTTTCAGTGGACAGTCTAGTCCTTGCTTCTTCCCGCTCAGGACTGCTGGCATTACTTGGTTTATGGCTGCGTCGCCTTAGTCTTCAAGGCCGGTATCTTTAAATGCTCAGTGCTCCATCTTCACATTTCCTTCTCCTCTAGGTGCAGTCAGATTTCCCTCTGCCTTCCTCTTATAATGATACGTGCCATTGCAATTAGGGCTTAGCCAGATAATCCAGGATGATCTCCTCATCTCAAGATCTTTAATTTAAAACATTTGCAAAGTCTTTGCCCCATAAGGTAATATTTACAGGTTCCAGAAATTAGGACCCAATATTTTGGGGAATATTCAGTGTAATATACGTAGTTTCCCAAAAGAGAAAAATAACCAATGAAGATCCTTTAACTGAGTTTTAAATGGATTCATGCAGCGTGAAGCCCTAATTTCATGCCCTGTATGCCTATGAACATGGCCAGTGTATCTGGGATAATTCTAGTTTATATCCATTGCCTATAGAACGATTAATATAGCCTCTTTACTTTCAACAGTGTCTTAGCTTGTGTGATAAATTATATGGTCACCCTCCGTATGCTACAGCATATGTCCACACAGCCAGGCTCTTTTAGGTTTCTGGCAATCACGATCTTGAGGCCATAGAACCTTGCTGGGGACAAAGTGTGGTCACTGCATTCCACCATCCTCTAAAAGCTGCTGCCTTCCTCTAAAAGCAGCTGCCAAATAATAATAAGAATGCATCTCAGCAGAGTGAGGCTGGAGCCCAAGTACCTTTTCAGTGGGTCTAAGGATGTGTGCAGGCAGTGGCTGATGACATGCATTTAAGCTGCTGTATGCTCTTTTGCTTTTACTTGCCCTTGTAATGGTGTCTAATGGCAGAGCAAGGGCAACACCATTCATCTACTAATGTTCTCAGCTAGGCCACTCGGCCATGAGAAGACTCAGCATCTTCTCTCCCCATTACCACAGTCAGTAAATGTGCTTGACACTTGGATGGCCTCTAGGCACATGCTCCTAAAAGTCTGATGCTCCTTCCAAGTTCATGTCCTCTTCTATCTTCTAATTCATAGCACTCATGAATTATCAGTGAAATCTGAGAACAAGAGCAGGCTCTGGAAGGAATGCTCCGGGAAAGATATTGCCAGCCTGCTCGACTGCAGATCACTTGCATATATTGTTGACCTCAGATAGTTTTCTTTGGTTTCTCCCTTTCTCCTTTCCTCCTTTCATCCCTCCCTCCCTCCCTTCCTTACTTTTATATTCTCTTTATATGTAAGGAGTTGTAGACTCAAAGATGTTAAATACTTTACCCAAAGTTTCCTCAGCTGGGGGTTGAGTTGAAATTCATACCTAATCTACTGACTCTGGAGTCCACACTATTAACCATTCTCTACTTCTTATCTTCCAATAGGCTTTCGGTTTTAAAATGGACAACTGGAGAAGCTATAAGGTCCAGGGAGGGCACCTGTGTACTAACAATGATCAGGGCTTGCTCCACCGTGGAGGCTACAGCTGATAATAGGAGAGAGCTAGGTTCACTCAGAGCAATGGGATCAGAGAGCACTAAATAAAAGAAGCTGGTTGGTAGCACTTAACCCCAAATAATAGCCTGCAGGCCAGGATTTGAGGAAGGATATGATGTCACAGAAAAGTCCCAGGAAACTAATAGGCAATTGAAATAAAAGTGTGAAAGCAGAAAGGACGGCATGCTTTGTAGCTTATGAAGTCTCTCAACTCTGGCAACAGGAGGGTACAAATGTCGGGATGGTTTTTTCCTAAGGGGATCACCGCTAGGAGCTCCATCCCCCTCCTCCTCCGATACCTTATCGGAGCAATTCCCTGCAAACACAGCAGTTAGAGGCCTTCCCGTCAAAACAATGTTGAGCTATCACAGCTGTTAGGGACCGACCTCCCCGGCATCCCGGCCAAATTTAACCAATCCCTAGCGTCGCAATAGCAATGTCGCGAATCCCCCCAAACCCGGAGGCCTAACCCTATAAAACAAAGCTCCCGACCCTGGTAAGTGCTCAGTCTTTGGGAACAATCCCGCTGAGCCCACCGGCCCGGTGTAATAAAGCTGTGTTCTCCCTGATCTCTGCCTGCCGCTTGAGTCTCTCGGTCCTCACGTTTTTCCGCCACACACAAAGCTGAGGACCAGGGGCTGAGTCAGAGTGGCTAGACTCCAGAGAAGATTAAAAGCCCAACCAAGGGAGGTCGGCTTTGCTGAGGACTAACAGGGAAAGAATGGGACCCTTTCAAGGGAGGCCTTGCTATCCCAGCTTCCAGCAGACAGACTTTAGTTGTCAGCTCAATCAGGATTTGCTTTATTGCAGAGAGCCTCCTCCCCGAAAGGCATGACCAAAAGACTGACCACTTCAGTCCAACATGGGACCACTCAGACAAGCCATATCCAACACTACTGGTGGGGTTGGCCAGAGGCCTTGTATGACTTGCTTTGCAGTTAGACTTCTCCCTCTTACTAATCTCACTTCCTCCTATGTTCGTCCACAGGTTTGATACCTAGTAAAATATCTAGCATGCCAAATTCCATCTTTTCTCTACTTCTGGAATACTGACCTCCAAAAATTCCTGAGAATTCTCAGACCCAGCTTTCCTTTGGATAGCATTAATATTTTTCCTTCCCTCATGCTAAGGAGAAATCCCTTAGTCAGAAGGGTAGAATGTCCTAGATAAGCAAGGGACCCTTTTACGAAACACCTATTAGAAGGTGTGGTCTGAACTCCCACCCACAGACCTTATTTCCTCTTTTTATTCCTTATTCCTCTTGATTAGGTTCTGGTAACTAAGCACAGCTTTCTGGAAGCAGACAGATGGAACACAAACCTTAGAGAACTCAGTTTGCTGAAGGATGATTGTTGTGCTGGGTGTCATGTGGGGTCTCAGCTCCCACTCCCCACACGAGAACACAGGACATGGTGAGGCCAAAAAGGAACACCCACGGAGCCATAGGTAAGGGAGTCATACCACTATAGTCTCACTGGAGGCTGGATTCACATGACGTGTGACCTGCTGTCCGCTTTTCTGCCAACCGACCGACTCGACTCCCCAATGTACCCGCTGTAGTTATATTAGTGGCCAATGGCTCAATGGTCACAGCTTATGGCCAACTAGCCACAGCTGATGGCCATCTACTACCTGAGCCAGCACTTTTCCACGTGAGGCCGAGAGCCTGGAAACTGCTCTCTGGAGCTCTGTCTGCACAATGATCATTCTTGGATTTTTAATGGCTTGCTCATACAAGGGAGTGTGTTAAACCAAAATGTCTCCCAATCTGACACCTTCAAAATGCTTCAATATCTATTACTGGGAGCTGCCAAATCTGAAAACAAAGACATCCCCTCTTCCTAGTCTTTTGGGTAGTAGTCATTAACCAATTCTAGAGAATCACATGGCTCTGAGGTCTTTCATCTACCCCCCCAACCATTAAAATATGTGACAACAAAGCACAGTCCAGCTGGACAATTACCACAGGTGCCTGGGGTTGGTGTCACTTGATTGCTTTATAAAAAGGACCCCTCAAAGTGGCGCAAGGATTGCAAATACTCCATCCTATTTCTATCTGGGAGAATGGCTATGCTAACAACCTTGCTGTCCTCTACCATAAAATGCCACGTGGGGAGGTGTATGTCATCTTTAGAGCTGCTACAACTCAGGGCCTCAGGCTGCTACCATTTAAAGCATTGAGTCAGATTTAATAGGTCTCTGCGTGACAGATTTAATGTCCAACAACTCTTGGGGAAAATTTATCCAAAGGGCCTGAAGATGAAAGAACTTGCCTGTCTGCAAAGAGGAGTAAGTGAAATATTTCTGCACAGAGTCTTCAGCAGGTTATAACCCATAAATCTGCCAGCAATCTTTACCTTCCATGTGTGTGAAATTATGCAAGCTTATTTTTTTCTTTATTGTCATTTTGAATTATGCGTTCTGTGTTATAGATAGATGAACTCTGCTTAGGCAGCTAACTGAGCGTTGGAAGAGAGGGATGTGTTTTATTTTCATGTCAACCTGCTCTGATTCAGCATTTAGGGTGACATATAATCAGGTGTCAAGTTGTGTTTTTTTTTTTAATATGTTTATTAAGGGTAAATTGCTTTCCATCATGACCAATGAGATGTAATCGGTGCTATTGACAGTGCTCTGGGCTGCATCGATTTTCTTATCAGGTTGAAACATTGATGACAACTTTTTTTTTCTTTTTACCCCAACTGTATAATCATGTTTTGGTCAACAACAGACTGCATATATGATAGTGGTCTCATAATATCATAAAAAAGTTGAAAAATTTCTATGGCCTAGTGATGCTGTAGCCATCATAATGTTGCACGATGCGTTACTCACATGTCTGTGACGATGCTGGTATACAGCGTTTATAAAGCCTAGAGTCATGGGCAGTCATGTCCTAACCCTTCACATCCACTCACCACTCACTCGCTGGCTCAGCCAGAGCAACTCCCAGTTCTGCAAGCTCCATTCATGGTAAGTGCCCTACACTAAAAAAGTGCACCCTTTTTTTTTTTATCTCATATGATATTTTTACTGTATCTTTTCTATGTTTACCTGTGTTTAAATACACAAATACCTGCCATTGTGTACAATGGCCTACAGTACTCAGCAGGGAAATATGCTGTACAGGTTTGTAGCCTAGGATTAATAGGCTACACCATACAGCCGAGGTATGTAGTATGTAGTAGGCTAGACCATCTAGGTGTGTGTAACTACACTCTATGTTTATACAATAACAAAATTGCCTAATGATGCATTTCTCAGAATATATCCCTGTCATTAAGTAAGGACTCACTGTGCTTAGTAGTGAAGCATTGCAAAAGAAAAATTATATAAATTTTTATATAAATTATATAAATAATTTAGCAATGCTGGTTTTCCAAAGGAACTAAACTCAGACATAAATTATCTGCCACAACAACAGCATAATCACCACTTAGTGACTGTGAAGCAGGGTTGCTGCGTACTGCTCTTCGGAGAGTCTACTCTACTTGCCAGTCATTTGCCCAGAAGAAAAAGCACGTTTGTCTTATTCCCATAAAAGTTGTATGGGTTTGTGGAAGGCCTGCTACTGTGTGCCCGCATGCTGAAGGTTTAATGCACTATCAGGTTTAATTTATGTAGAATTCATAGAAGGTAGATATCATTACCCCCAATTTACAGTTGCAGAAGATGAGTGGTATGGGATGATAAAACTCATCCAAGGTCAAATAAGCAGTAAAACAGGGGACTTATTTCAAGTCTTCTTCTGTGAAACTGCAGAGTCCTGGCTTATTTCCTCTCAGCTGCAGAGTCTTCACTGTACCACAGAGATACCTTTCTATGGAGAGAAGCTGTGTCTTTCATTAGTCAGACTAGGTAGCATTTGGCTTACCTGCAACTCACCTAAGCTCTTGTGGATACCTTTGCTTATGGTCTTCCTGGATAATCCCAAAGCATTAGTCAGCATGAAGAGAAACTTTAGGAAAAGAAAGCTTTGCTTAATTGCCTTCTTCAAATCTTTGCTTTTAGAAATAATATAGATGTCCTGATCTATTTGGAAAGAAAGGAAAACAAGTACAAATGAAAGGGATGGAGGGGAAGCCATGGGAAAACTACAGTGAGGTTTCATGGGAATCTAGGAAAAGCTGAGCACCACGCCTCAGGAATGTCAGGAATTGAAGACAAGGACAGCTTGGGAATGTGGCTGCTCTCTCAACTAACTCTTTCTTGTGATTTCTTTGGGTCTATCTGAACATGTAGTCTTTAATTTCCTCCTGATTTTCATCCTCTGGGTCTGTATTTCTTCATAACAGTGCTGTGAACATGGGCTGGTAACCTCCACTTTCATGGATCGCTCAGTTTCACGGTCTGGAATTGGAATTTCACTCTATTTCAAGTTCCCAAACTACAGAAGGGTTCTGTAGTTTGATCCAGAAGCTGGTCAGTCTATGGATAGACAACCTCTAAACTCAGATGTCACCTTAGGTCTGGGTCGGGAGAAGGTAGACAGCAATGTGGCCATGTGGTATATTACACCCACTGCCGGGTACAATGGGTGGCTGGGAACTAAGATAACAGAAGGGCATTAGCCCCTGCTTATCAGCTCTGTATTTCTTCCAGCCTCTAGTGCCCATTCTCTGCTTCAAATATCTTTCCCCATCTCTTCCCCTTGGTAGTACATTTCCTGGCCATCACTTCTTTTCCTGATGAGCCTACTGGATGGGCAGTAATATTTTAAGTGGTCCTCTAAACTCTGACGTGGCATTCCTGGAGATGCTATTTCCTGTACACATTCTTGAACCCAGTTTTGATCTTTTTCCCATAAGGTTTTGCTTATTACTGCTATGCAGTATGATTAAAAAAAATACAGTGAACATTTAAATGAAAAAAAAATTACAGTAAAAGATACATTGCTGTTAATCCCCCTCAAAATACTTCCTCTCACTTCAAACACACTTATCCCAAAATTCTTGCCACTTTTTGAAGCAGTTCTGGAAGTCCTCTTTTGTGAGTGTCTTCAGTTGCACTGTCATGACTGCCTCGATGTCCTGAATCATTTTGACTTTGGGGAAGAGCCAGAAGTCGCACAGTGCCAGATCCAGTGAATAAGGTGGATGAGGACACACATAATGTTTTTATTTGACAGAAACTGCCATATGCCAGAAGGGATGTGTGACATGGAGCGTTGTCATCATGGAGGATGATTTACAGCACACTTTAAAACACACCTTCTTTCAACCGTAGCTCACACCCGACTGATGGAACCGAGCAAGTTGAAATTTGTCACAGTGTTACTAAGGTTCGACGCACTGCTTCCCATATTGAAGATCCCTGCCTTTCCCTTGGATGGCACTTGGCAGCAGGATTCACCATATTTGGTGATCACAACAGAAAGGCTCTGTGTCACACATCACTTCTGGGACAGCAATTTCTGTCAAATAAAACCATTCCATTTTGTCCTCATTTACTTTATTCACCAGATCTGGCACCATGCTACTTCTGGCTCTTCCCCAACGTCATAATGACCATGAAAGGGAAATGTTTTGAATCTCTTCAGGACATCGAGGCAGCCACGACAGTGCAACTAAAGACATTCACAAAAGAGGACTTCCAGAACGGCTTCAGAAAGTGGCAAATGTGTTCGAAGTGAGGGAGAATATTTTGAGAGGGGTTAATGACAATGTGTCTTTTACTATAGTGCATTTTTAAAATTTAAACATTCACTGTATTGTTTGATCACAACTCATACTACTCCTCTTGCTGCTGCTACTACTACAAATAGCTCACATGCATGGGAATTTACAAAACATCAAATGTTCTATCCTTTTTATGTGTGATCTTATTTAATCTTGAGGTATGAATGTGTATGGTATTCAGCACGATGCCTGACACATAGGGTGTCCCCACAAGTTTTGGCACTATAATTTCATAACCATTATTATTAGGTGAATTAGTAAACATAAAATTAATCTGACCTGGTCAAAATCTTTGCATGTTTAGGAGACCCAGGTAGCTCCCATCTGATAGTGAACTCCCCACAACTTTGCCCTGCTCTAGTTTTCCCCAGGATTCAGCACTTAAGCAGAACAACTAAACCAGAGGGAATTTCCTCAGGAGCTTCCTGGAGGTCATGGCCTATCCTGTGGAGAGCTCTCCTCAGTGAATCAGGCTGAGGTCAAGGGATTATGATTATATTAGAAAAGAGCCTGGATCACTAAAGCTGAATCTGACTGTTATCTAGCTCATAAGTCCTGTCTCTATAGAGAGGGCAGCCCGGCTGATCTCTGGCAAGGGCAGCCATTCTAGTTGTCTTCAAGTAATAGCTCATTTATAATTGATGAGATCTAAGGACATTTCCATCATCTACTACCTAATTTAATGAAATATCTTGTTAACGAAAACAGTGATGCCTGAAATGTCCATTGATTCTAAGGGCTGTCATCGTGAGCCAAGTGTAGCACCACAATTAATGAAACAAGCCAGGCACTGACATCTCAAGCACAAACAAAGAAAATACTCTTGGTGGAATCTTGCAGAAGCCAAATGGACAGCTCCCAGGGCTTGTGTCTCCTTGCTGGATCATGCCTCCTCCAATCAAGTGCAGACTCAATGTCATAGCTCAGTGTGGAACAGGAAGGCTAGCATTTCATTACTTGTTGGTCCTTTATTTGAAAGAGTGCTTGAAACACTTGGAGAGTAGAAAGATGTGGCTGTTTCAATGGGCACTTCGCCAAAAAAGCTAGGATGAGATTTGTGTAAATGCCAGGGTCCCAAGGCCATCATCTGTCACTTCAGCTGGGGTGGAGAGCTCTTGGAAAAAGGTCATCGGAAGAGTTTGGCAGCTGCTTCTCACAACTGCGGTTTGGAGAACTATTTAACAAAGTGCTCTTCAGTGCCCTTGAGAAGTCATTAAGACGCTGCTTCATTGAAGATGATCTTTATACTCTCTTTGAACCAATACAGTCAAGAGAATTTCTTTCAAAAATATATACTTGGGAAAATAAAATGAAAATTAAATAACAATTCAGTGAATAATTACATAGGACTGGTAATGATAAAGAATTATACAAAACTTGACCGAGTTCACTTACTTTGCTAGGCCATCACAATAAAACCATGGAGATAGGCAGCATGAGGTAGTTAGTGCGCTGTTTCTCAAAGAGTGCCTGTAGACAAGCTGCAAGGAAAGAAACCACAACTTGGGGCCAGGGTTGGAATGGGAAGGTCAGGGGAATGGGATGGGAGTGACGGAGGCTGCGTGTTAGAAATGAAGAAGGTGTATGAGCCCCTTTGGAAGGACTTTTTGGGTTGGTAAATTTGCAAACAATGTATTGGATCTGCTTGGCTTTTCCTTTGAGGTGGCAATTGCCTGCAGGGAAGGGGTGTTCTTGTCTTTCCTGTCAAAGGTGGCTTTTTATCTTTTCCCCCTCCAGCTTGGGGAGGCCTGCCCTGCCCTGTGCCTCTGAGTGCACAGATAATCTTTCTAATCATGAAGTTCAATTGACAGACCTATTTGTTTTGCTTTGTTTTTATTTATTTTTACACTAAGCTATGCCTCCCCCCGCAACACACATACTTCGATTTTGTCATAAAAAAGGTATTTTTGAACTGCTATCAGCCTTACTGTTTTGTTCAAAACCCAGGATGGGACAGAGGGCCGTTATGTATTGGGTCTCCTGAGAAGCTAATCCACTTAACTGGCCTTTTCCTACTTAAATTTGCCTACTGTTCACTCATCAGTGCAGAGCAATGCACTGCATGCTTCCTCAGATCTATCTACATCCAGCCCGTTCACTCTGCTTGGAGAATCAACTCTTTTATTTGATAGAGACTGTCTTCTAGTCACAATCCCCCATTGATGTTAAACTCTCTGTTTTTATTGTAATCCCCCCTCTTTATGACATTTCTCTTCACAAGTACTCCCTCTTCCCTCCATCCAGGATTTATTTATGTGATGTGTGTGTGTGTGTGTGTGTGTGTGTGTGTTTCTTTATCATAGATATGGTGGTTTGCTCTTCAAGCATGATGAGTTTTCTTTTTCCATTGAATGGTACTTTGAAGAGACCTGTTTTAACTTATGTCAAAAGAGACACACGCAAGAACTCCTTGGTAGGGGGAGTCTCTTCCTTTAAATCCCAAGGCAAAGAAATGCCACCTACATGAACTTTCCTGTTATTGTCAACCAGTTAGTTTCTTCTTCCATTCATCTTCCAGAAATTGCTTCTTTTAACATTAACAAAAGCTAATGTCATTATGCCTTATATAATATTAGTTTGCATGTTATTATTTCTCTTTCTAAATTGAAGCCCCTTAAAGGCAGGGATTCTGGGTATTTTGCTTCCTTGGTATACACCTGGGTTCTAACCCAATTCCAGTAAGATTGTGTGATCTAGAGCATCAACGGCCTCATGCTTCTGTCCTCAGGACCAACAAAAAAGGCCCATGAACGGGTGCGTGGAGCGTAGTGTACACACAGCTGGGACAGAATTACACATGGCAGCATGGAATAAGTACCCCTGACTCAAACTGAAGGGACGCTACGCACTGATGGAGCCAACCTTGCGGGTGCTGTGGCATTTCTAACCAGAGTGACATCTGTCCAGTAGTATGGAATAGATGAAAGGTAAAATTGGAGGGCTTGAAAGTTTGCTTACTTTGTAAATCATTGGAAACAATCTTTGGGGAGAGAACTGAGTCAGAATTAACAGTGTTTGATGGTTTACCATATTTATCATCATCTGTTTTTGTACATGGATGTTCATCCAAAAAAAAAAAAAAAAAGAAGGAAAGAAAGTTCATTTAAAAAGTTTGGGTGTTTATTCACAACTACTATGGCAGAGAAAAACATTCATATTTGGTGCTGATCAGGCATGGGCCAGGCAGCAAGCCACTCATATCTTAATTACAAGGTCATATTAAAACAAGGCAATTTAATTGCAACTGGTGTAAAATTGTTTATTTATAAACTGCTATTATATGCCCTTACATGCTATGATACATTTTATTCCAGCCTGGTACTATATGTGCCTCATTATATTATAAAGTACAAGGTCATAACCTGCAATTTCACTTGCCATCTTGTTTATTATATGGAATTTTGTTCTGTTTAGTATGGAGTTGTTAAATCCTCTAAGGTTATTTATTTGTTACTACTTAATTTCTCTGTAAAGCTCTATAAGGCTCTGATTACAGCTTCTTTAACCTGTGTGACCTGCATGTAAGCAGCTGGCTTGCCTTACATATCTGGGTTCTGCTCTTCACCTGTCTCTCCTTCCTCATGTTTGTCCCTGGTTGCCAGTGATTCTGGAAGTTTAATACATGTTTTCTAGTTCTGAAACATCAGAGTTCTTGGCACTTTTACAGAGAACACAGCAAAGTGAATTGTAGATAACCTCTATAAGCAAAATGCTATTCCTTTATCTGAAGCCCACATAGCACTAAGCTTTGGGTGGTCTGGTTTGGTGAGCTGTATGGTGAATACAGGCAACGAGTCTCGAATGGTGGAGTGGAGATCTCTCTGTTAATAGCTACTCCCTGATAAAATCTGTTTAACAGAGTCCGCACATACGTGCAAACTCGGTTAAGGGCATCCATCACCATCACTGGGCACTCTCGGCATCATGTATGTGGACAGATCAACACAAACCTGTCTCTACTGCTGACAGAATGACTGAATATTCCTACGACTAGGAGGGAACTGCGATCTATTGAGGTTATGCTAGCAACATGCCAAGAACTACAGAGCTGGGCATTTCTCATTTGATATCTCAATTCAATTTTCCAACTCTCAAAGCTAGGTATTATTAAAAACTTCATTTTATACCCAATGAAACTGAGGCTCAGAGAGGGACAGTTACTAGTTCAAGATCACACAGTGACTAAATGGCTGAGCTGTTTCAAACCCGGCTCTCCTGGACTGCAAAGCTCTCTACAGTATAATACCTGACTCTCATTATCTTTAGCATCACGACATACAGTTTTCCAAGGGTTAGTTATCCTTTCGGAGAATTGATTCTGTAAGTTTTCCTTTCTTCCTCCTACTCCTGTATTTACCACGAAATTGTTTGTGAAAGTCTTTCACACAGAAAGCAAGCGAAAGGGGGGAAATGTGCGGCTGTTAGCGGAAGTCCAGCTACTGGTCACTCCTGGAGAATGAATGTTTCTGACTAACCAAGTTTTCTTTATTTATGGAACAGCCTGCCCATATTTATTCCCTCAAAATGAAAATCAATTTTTCTTTGACTATTTTTTTCTCAAATGAATTTTGCTTCCTTTCTTTTTGAACATAACCACTTCACGTGAGTGTTTGTTTCTGCTAACTGTCCACCCTCACCACAGGGATGATAAGTCCGCAATGGCCGTGACATCGATAACCATATTAATTATATTTCTGCAATAATGTATTGCAATAATGTACCTGTATCTGCAATAATGCAAATGTCATACTAACATGCTCAACAACTGTTGGATTCGTGACAGCCTGCTATGGTTAGTATTTATTACCCTGGACGTTAATATAATAGGCCTTTAAGGATATTAAAAAATATAAGACTATTTGTTCCTTACTCTAAAATCTATGTTCATTGTTCTCTTCTGTCTGTTTTCTGTAATTTTGTCGTCTCCTTCACTGTCAGCACTTAGCACTCCACTGTCATTTGTTTAGTCTTCAGCATACGTCTGCCAATAGCAGGCATCTGCCGTTTCTAAGAGGAAAGCTATAGTGAATTAGGGAACCAGATGCCTTCCACTATTCAAGTTTTGTAAAAGTTTGAAGCCTCTCCTAGGGGTGAGCAAATGTGTTTTAATGGGATTTGTGGCATTCTCCCCAAGGAAAGAAGCTGTGAATACTCAAGTACACCTTTCTTAGCGAGCTTTGGTCTGGATCTGTCTTAGAAACTGACAAATAAGTGATTGTGAAAGACAGTGATGGTTCCCTGCTCACATCCCTGTGGCCTTTACCTTTTTTCCTGCATGCTGGCCCGTCTTCCACCTGCCATACCAGCCTGTCTGAGGCTTTCTCTGACCACCAGAATCTGCTCTGCCTGCAGACTCAACAGGCCAGATGTGCTGGGGAATTAGCACCCCAGTGACTCATGGGATTGGTGCATAAGTACCCCAGTTCCTTCCCCGTGCCTATGTGGGATAACTCTAAGGTGTGCATTCTCTACTGAATCCCAAACTCTCCTAGTGTGATCACACTCTTGTCATCCATAATGCAAACTGGCTTGATGATGCACCATGAATGGCCTCCTCCCTTTTGCTGTCTGGCTCTCGTATTCCCCTACCTGAGATTTCCTCAACAACAGGAGAACCACCTGCACTTAGATCTTTGTCTCAAGGTCTCCTTCCTGAAGGTATTCAAACTAAGGCACAGAGTTAGAGACAAGTGAAGTGTTACAGTATTTATTGCGAGGGAATCACTTTGGTTTGAGGACGTTACTATTTGAATGATAGAAAGTTTTTGAATTCTTTTCAGCTTTCATCACCCATGGTGCCCCCGTTTCTCTCATCCGCCCCACCTTGTTATTATTAGACAAGACGCGTGTTTTCCTAGTCGATTTGGCATCCTCGTCACAGGATGGAGTCAGACTTGATGCTTTCTATATCTACTCCTTAGGAAAATGGTGCTGAGTCAGAATATAAGGCAAAGGGGGCTAAGCAGCTGACTTCAGCATCAAGTCAGCACCACAGAGGCCACAAATGAGAGTTTGTTGGCACCTGTGACCTTTAGAAATAAAGGTGACATTGCTTAAATAAATCACCAGTTGACTCTTTTGCCAATAATAAAGGAGAATTTTAAATTTTCTCCTTCCTAAGTTTGATCAAAATCAGGAGTTGAAAGGGATAGTTCTACTATAATGCAGCTGAAGAAAGAAAATGATTTTTAAAAATAAACTCAATTGAAAAATGGGAAATGACTATGAATAAACATTTCTTTAAGAAGATAGACAAATAGTCAGCCGTCACATGAAAAGTTTCTCAAGTCAGTAGCCATTTGGGCAATGCAAATCGAAACTACAATTAGCTACCACTTCATATTCACTAGAATAGCTATAATGACAAAGACAGATATTAAGAAGTGTTGGTTAGCATGTGGAGATATCAGAAGCCTCATGCAGTGTTGGTAGGAGTGTTTTATTGTGCAGCCAATTTGGAAAACAGTAGGCAGTTTCTCAAAATGTTAAACACAACGTTACCATATGACCCAGGAAACCCACTCCTCTATGTTTAATATGTCCACAAAGAATATTTTCCATCAGTTTTCATAATAGTGTCACTCAAAATAGCCAAAAAGAAAAATCCCAAAGGTCTCCAACTGACTAATTGATGAATAAAATGTGGTTTATCCATTCAATGGATTATTATTTGGCACTAATAAGTAAAGAAATACTACAATAATATAGATAAACCTTGAAAATATTATGCTTGGTGAAAGAAGCTAATTACAAAAGACCACATACTATATAATTCCATTTATACCAAGTGGCCATAATAAATAATTCTATAAATCAAAATGTAGATTCTTGGCTGCCAAGAACTTGAGATAGAGAGATGTGGGAAGTAATTGGTGAGTGACTGCTGATACAGGGTATTTGAGGGGGTAATAAAAATGTTTTAAAATTGATTGTGGTGATAGCTGTAGAACACTGTGGGCATATTAAAATTCATTGAATTTTATACTTTAAATGAGTGTATTGTATGGTATGTGAATTATAGCTTAATAAAGCTCTAAAAGTGCTCATTGACTGTTTATAAATAATAACAATGCATTCTATCGTTTATAACTTTTGTATAAATAAAATATTTGACAACAAAAGCAGAGTGTGGGAGTGAAGAAAGCAAAGTGTACTATTAGAAGTTTCTAAACTAGGTATCAGAATAGTATTCAGTTTTAGTATTATTGTCATTTTGGTCTGGGTGATTTTTTCTTTTTTTCCTTTCCTTCCTTCCTCCCTCCCTTCCTTCCTTCCTTCCTTCCTTCCTTCCTTCCTTCCTTCCTTCCTTCCTTCCTTCCTTCCTTTCTTTCTTATCTTTTTTTTTTTTTTTTTTTTTTGGTGTGCATTGTTTAGCAGCATCTCTGGTCTGGTCTCTATGTTCCACCCAGTTGATGCCAGCAGCATCCTTCCCTTCCTACCTCCCCCAAAACCCCCTCCCCTCCTTCCATCTGTACCAACAGAAAAGTTCTCTAGATCCTGTCAGTTTTTGCCTAGGGGACAAAGTGATCTCTGTTTAAGAATACTTGCTATACATACGGTGGCATTAATACAATATGATTAGAATATGGAGTATTAGTTTCCTATCTCTGCTATAACAAACTATCAAAACTTAGTGGTGTAAAACAATACAATTTTATTAGTTTGAAGTTTTGGGGCTCAAAAGTCCAAACTGCTCTTACTGGGCTACAATCAAAGTGTGTTTCTCCTGGAGGCCTTGGCTTTTCCTCGCC
Organism: Rhinolophus hipposideros; assembly: GCF_964194185.1. Classification (NCBI taxonomy): domain Eukaryota; kingdom Metazoa; phylum Chordata; class Mammalia; order Chiroptera; family Rhinolophidae; genus Rhinolophus; species Rhinolophus hipposideros. The sequence goes on from NC_138061.1 coordinate 17,649,673, forward strand.
GTTTTCGACTTTCACAGGCATTCCTTGGTCATGTTTCCTCGTCTGTCTTCAAAGCCATAGTGTAACATCTCAAGTTTCTCTCTCTCTGTCTCCTGCTTTGTCATCACATCTTTGCTCTGACTCTGACCCTCTGCCTTCTTCTTATAAAGAAAGACCCTGGTGATTACTTTGGACTCACCTGGGTAACCCAGGATCATCTCCTCATCTCAAGATCCTTAACTTAGTCACAGCTGCAAAGTGCCTTTCACCATTAAATGTAACATATTCAAATATTCTGGGGATTAGGACATGGACATCTTGGGGGTGGGGGTGGGGTGGATTATTTAGCCTCAATTAGAATTGGATAAGTTAAAGAAGTAAGCTGTGATCACTAAAGCAACCGTTAGGATAACAATGAGTTATATATTTAATGGTATCCTACAGATTCCTGAAGCTGTTTATTTTCTCTTTATTCTTTGGATTGGATGATGTCTCTTGAGCTGTCACAGAGATGTTAGCCTTGCCTGAGTTTTTGCCAATAAGATCTCTACTGTCTTCAACAGTGTTCCTGGGTCTGGTTTTTTCACATCCACTCTGAATAAAGCCAACATCCTTGGGCAGGGTCACATAGAGGCTGACCCTCACTCCCTATCCTCTTAGGAGTGGAATCTCTATTCCAAGGTGCTAGAGCTAGGGTAGAGAGGGGACTGGAGCTGCCCATTCTCACGACTTGCCCTGTCTGTCCAGAATAAAACTTCTACAACATGGAGCTTGGGGGGTGGGGTATGATGTGGTTCCTGATTGAAACACCATGTATTCTCACTGTTTTTACCAAGTTCATTAGATTTTCTTGAATTTTTCCCTCAATTTATTATATGCTGGAGAATTAGCAGAAATTTAAAATTCATTTCTTTCTTTCTTTCTTTCTTTCTTTCTTTCTTTCTTTCTTTCTTTCTTTCTTTCTTTCTTTCTTTCTTTCTTTCTTTCTTCTATTTATCAAGTTTTATCACTACTATTTGGGGGGAGGTTTTGTTGAGCTCCTTACATAGTCATTCCAAAAGTGTCACCATTGTGTCATCTCTTTGCGATTCTGTCTCTTTTCCCATGAAGCAGATGAGGCAAGATGAAACTTGAACTTTTGTTGTAAACACTCTCTGTTGCAGGAAGGGATGTGGCCATAGCTTGAACCAAATCCGCTCTAAATCTTGAGATAAACTCTTTCCTTTATTTTCCTTAGACAGCTATCACCATTGACTTTGATAACATTTCTAAACATAGAGTTCAGTGAGGGTATAGTGATATGCCCAAGGAAGAAAACTCTGTGCCACGGTTACACCTGTCAGGAATCAGTCTAAATGAATCCTGGAAATTTTAGTGTCCTAATGCAATGCACAAGTGAATTACGTAGACACTTTGAAGCAAAAGCCTATAACTCTAAAAGCCATGCATTTTTGGTTTACAAGAAAAATAAACCTACTTAAACAGATTTTTGTAACTGGAAGAACAGAGTTGTCTTAAGAATTCCGAGATCTTATAGGGAATTAGCTTTGATTGCTAAAAAGCCTTACAGATTCCTCTGTGTCTAAGTGTGTCTCTGATTGTCAGGTGATGTCTCAATTTCTATTTCTGTCTCTGTGTATTTCTCCCTCTCTCTCTGAGATCACATCATCTCTCATTTCTACTTCCGTCTCTTCATGTGTTCCATTAGTCTCTCTGCAGATAAGCACCACTTGCTTTAATCCATCTGCTTTATTCCTTTTACTTTCTTCTTGGCCCAAACCTTAGTTTTTAGGGGGCATAGACTCTAGCTGTAACAGTATGTGAATTTTTAGATCAGACACTTATACCACCGGCACTTATACCAGTATTCAATATTAGGGAAACAATGCTTTCTGTATAAAAAGAATACAATCATACTATTTTTCCACTGATAACAGAACTTTTCCTCATTTTTTTCTTCCACCCTACTAGTGGATATGGGTGTGGTCTGAGTCATTCACATTTTCTGGCTTAGAACTCTCTGTAACTATGTGGGGACCCGTAGTGCTGTCTGAAGAAGGAAGCAAAGCAAAATGACCCACAAAGGAATTTCATTCAAGACCTTGGCTTTACTAGTATCTTACGATTTACCAGCAAATAAACTAACGAGATTTAAGGATTAATAATTGCTACAATTATTAAAGAGAATCTCAGGCAAATTGTTTCAAGGTTGGTCTTGCAGACCCCTAGCAGCTTCACCAACTACATTAGTTTGAGGCTGTTAATGCTCATGCCCAAGGCTGTTCCTGGTTAAAGGTGGTTTTTCAAGCAGATTGGACAAAGGTTTTTATTGCTATTAATAACAAATTTTTTCTTGTTGGTTTCAGCTGTGCAATAGAAAAAATGGATACAGCTTTGTGCTGGAGGGCTGGTCAGTGGATCTACAGACAATGATGTGGTAGCCCATATTACTTGACGAATGTCTCTGCCCCTCGTCCTCCCATCCTATGGCAGCCATGTGGGTGTTCTAAGTAGTTTACTGCCCCCATTATCTAGCTGTGCTGTCTCACTCTGCTAGGGGATGGAGGAGGCCCACCTGTCACTTGCTCTTGCCCTCATCTAGTTCTTTCAGGAACTGTCTGTACGTCTCTCTTCACTGTGTAATCAAAAATATGTAGCGTTTTGACTATGATGAGAAGGCAAGGCAGAAAATTGAATTTGGTGTACATAGGTTAAAAAGGTGAAAGTGAACTTGTCACTTCACAAGAAAGTCCCGACCTCTTTGGTTAAGAGAGTGAAAAGTACATGGGCTTTGGAGAGCTCAGGTAGAACTTAGATTAAATACAACTCTTCACTTTCTTTCTGTGTAACTTTGAGATTACTTAACCTTCCTGAGGTCAGTATTGTTACTTTTGAGTTGTGGGTGAGAATACCAACCCAGAAGTATTGTTGAGAGGATTAGCTACCACCACTGTTGAATCAGGACTGAACCGATGGCTATAGAGGTTAAGAACTGGTGATGGAGATAAGAACTGGGGCTAATTCTTTGGTCTTAGTGCTCAGAATCATTCACTTGCTTGGTTTTTAGTACTTGGCTAAGTTCCTCAAAAACGCCCCTCTGTTCTCATTGATCTGCCCAATTATGGTGACGTTTTGCTTTTGTGGTATAAGTTCTTCAACTTTTCCTTGGTATATTAGAAACTCCATTCTCACTTACAAAATATTTGTACCAGGAGAGAGAGGGGCTATTTATTGATCTTTAGCACAATTAGAGTGAAATATGGTTCTCCAATATTCTGCATAAATATTTCCTTGGGTGTACTTCTAATGTATAAAGTAAGATTTGTTTGTACTAGAGTTTAAAATAATTTCAGAAGAATTATGTATTATTCCAACTTTATTTTATAATTTATACATTATGAGTTATACTTTTCAAAGCATATCATGTATATTGCTTCATTTGATTCTCATGGTATCATAATTATTATTTCTACTTTTCAAATGAGAAAAGTTGTGACTCAGGGAGCAACAGAAATAAGATTGGAACTTGGATCTATTGATTTCCTAACCCCAGATTCCATCCATTTTACCTTATTCTCTCCCATTAATAATGTTAATTTTTATAATGTGGTAGTAATAATATAATTTATGATAATAAAAAGATGTCTTTCTATGAACTAATGCCCCAAATATTTCTGATTCTTACAGAAAAAACCCTGAGTTCCTCCTAAACATATATGAGTTTATGATTTTCATATCATGATCTAAAGAAAAGAATTCTTCACTTTCCTTCTAAGTTTTCTCTCCCACTCCATGAAATAGTTTTCAGTACGAGGATTTCATAACTTTAAATAATATTACAAGCATGAGTATTCAACCATAACATTTCTAATTGGCTACGAACATAATCCAATATCCTAATTTTACCATATTGTCAGAAGAGTTAATTGAACTTACATAGTCACCAGCAAAATACATTGGTTTCAGCAAACAGTGAACGTAATTTGCTCCATAACATCCCCACAGTAGCCGTGCAGACTGAGAGCCATTGCAGAGGTTGCTCAGTGTAACTTCAAAAGACCAATTTGGTTCCAATTTTGTACTCATGATAGATAAACATAGATGGAAATATCATTCATTTATTTTAATGTAGAACATGCTTCTTAAGTTGGACCGGGTTAAGAAATAACGAAATGATAAATTTTTGCAGTGCAGTCCAGCACAGCCAAAACCAGGGAGATGGATTCTTCCATCTCATTTCCCAACACCTCATATATCAAGTCCCTTAGTACTTTAAGAATTAACACAGAGAAAGGATTTATTTTTTTCAGTAATTAATATATATCTTCTTTTAAAAATAAGCCTATTTATTTAGACTTCACTGACTGAGACGAGTGGATTTTAGCCAATGCTTACCTGAGTATTGGGAGCAGTTCGATTCTACTGATTTCTGGCCCCACCCGCTACACACACCTCTCCGTAGGCAAGTCACAAAATACTTTTAACAATTGTCACCCCAATAAATTAAAAAAAAAAAGAGTGGGCTACCAAAGTGGCTTTACTTACCTTTGAAGATAAGCAATGATTACACGGAAAAAGTCACCTTCAACTTAAATCGACTGTATCTATTCAAGACAAATAATTATAAAAACTGAACGCACAATAATGTAGACAGCTATAAGAAGGAGGATTTAACTTATTTCAAAAAACAAACACTTTTCAGCCATACAGGGATCATCGTTTACGTACTTACAATAAACAGACTAATGCGAACTATACATGATTAAGTTTGCTAAGGAATGTTTGTTGTGTGAAGCATTTTTGGGTTACATTTTGTTCATTGGGTTCCAGTTATTTTGCCTTTTGAATATTTTTGTAATTCTGAGTTTTTAAAAATTCAGATTGATTGCTACAGTGATCAGAATTACTGAGCTGGTGTGTTAGCTGTTTTCAGTGCCTGATTTGACAAGCCTCAGCACTAAAAACGTACTTTGAAAAAGAAACTTCCTTTATCTTCTGGAAAACAAAGAATACTTCCTTGAACTTCCTGTTCTGAACTGAGCACTAAATAGATAACACATAGAAGAAATAGGGTTGTTGGTCTCCACCTCCATGATCATTATTAGTATACTTCAGGGTGGATAGAACACTATCTCATATATGACAAACACCATGAATTTGATCACTCAGCCAATGATTCTTAAGGACATTATTCAGATTGGGAGCTAATTTATGTCACAGCAAAGAGTAATTTACCCTGGAAGTCAACTATTCTGCTTGCGGTGGGACTATTCAGTGTGCTTCATGTAAGTCATGCTAAACTTCTTCCCTGAAGCTATTCCCAAGTGTAAGTTTACTATGAGTTTAACAAGGTTTGTGGTATAGATTGCTGATGATACAACAAAAATATTTGTTTCTTAACTATGTTAGTGATAATAATTCTTAATTTTTATGGAGCTGACAATCTATAATGAATGAGTTATAAATCAAAAGCACTGGATAATACACATTTTATTAACAAATGTAAATATTATTGTTATTTTAATATTGTTTTGAAATGAGAGCTATGGATATGATACTTGATAACAGCTTCAAGGAAGAAGAAGGAAATGCATTGAGGATTGTGAGAAGAATGGAATTTAAATAGAATAAAATGTTGGAGAAGGGTTATTTGAATGGAGTTGAATATGGGATCACAGGCTCAAAGGTATTGATGATTTTGCCTGATTATATATACTATGTTATTCTTTTTGTCTTATTCTGGCTTTATAGGAAGGCACAATCAATAGTATGGCTGATGTAGGACCTGCCCTTATACGTGTAGTTATAATGGGTACTTAATTATTTTGTCTGACCAATAGGCCTCCGTTTCCTGGGAAAAGCAATGCAATCTATCCTAAAATGTTACCCTTCCGTTTCATTTGGTTTACAGGTACATCACTTCTAAATAGATAGTGTTTATTATATGACCCACCCTCTTGACAGTTTCCTTTGTTTAAGGCTGGAGTGACTGACACAAGTTGTGGCAATGAGTCTCTCTATGTTTTTGAGACTTAGAATCATCATGAAGGATATTAGGTCATAAAGTGAAAGAACTTACAGCTCTCTTCTTACCACCAACTATTTTCTTTTTGATATTATTTTGACTGTTTAGAGGTCTTTGCAATTCTATGTGAATTTAAAGGTTTCATAGCTTTTTTCATTTCTGGAAAAAAGACCACTTGTTTCCATATAGGATTCTAATTCTTTTACATTCTGCAAAAAAACACGGTTGGAATATTGATAGGGATTGCATTGAATCTGTAGATTGCTTTGGGTAATGTTGCCATCTTAACGATATTAAATTTTCAACCCACAAATGTGGATGTCTTTCCATTTAGGAATTTTAAAATTTCTTCCTACATTATTTTGTAGTTTTCTGTACACAAATCTTTCATCTCTTTAATTAAACTGTTTCCTAGTTATTTTATTATTTGGATGCCATTGTAAATGGAATTTTCTTCTTTTTTTTCAGATTGTGCATTGCTGATGTATAGAAAGACAACTGGTTTCTGTATGTTCATCTTGTACTCTGGGACTTTGCTGAATTTATTACGCCTCGTGGGTTTTTTTTATGATTTATGATTTTCCATAGATAGGATCATGTCATCTGCAAATAGGGACAGTTTTATTTCTTCCTTTACAATTATTCCTTTTTCTTGTCTGTTTACTCTGTTGAAAACTTCCAGTGCAATGTTGAACAGCAGTGGTAATAAAAAGCATGTATTTCTATCTTGTTACTTTTTGTCAGGGACAACATTTTCAGACTTTCATCATTGAATATATTACCTGTAGTTTTGGGGTTTTTCTCCCCTGTTTTTTCTTCATAAATGTGCTTCAGTACATGAAGCTGTGTTCTATTACCTGATGAATAGGGTCTAGGACAGGCACTGGTGCTTTGGAAGGTTTTGTGAGCAGCTCTCTGAAGTGGTTTAATGAATTAGTTGGATGTTGTTTGGGTGCTCTGAAAATAGTGGTGCTGCTGTATGATTGTCTCTGAACTGTGACTTACCTGGGAGCTGGGGCACTGTTTGTACCTACCATGTCCCCAGAGGCTGTGGGCCTTGAGAGCACGTGACTCTTCTCACACTTGATGGGCTGTACAGCACATGAAGGAAAAGGATAGGAGCTTGAAGATGAATGGAAAAAAAATCTCTCGTGTGTAGTTGAAGTTCATAATTATCTGCTCTAATAACAAGTCTGGTTTGATTATCTGTGCACAACCTGAGGATGAACTAATTTTAAAGAGAAGTACTGCAAACATTCATCCTCTTTGTTCTCTGTACTGTCATTTTTCCTTGGGTTCTATTTTAGGTGGAGTCTCTGGGGATGTGAGACACCATTTGAAGTTTCAAATGACTGATTTTATGCTGTGGCTCTTGCCATCTGCAATCCACAGAAACATGCCAAATAAATGCAGCAGATATCTCTCAGTGATTTACCTTTACTCACTTTCCAGCATATTTAACTAATGTTGTAATTAACAGGTCACAGATCCAATTATCCTCTAGTAGAGGAATAAAGTCATTTTATATCACATTGAATAGTCTGATTACTTATCCATACCTACTGGAGAAGTAAGATCCTTTGTTAAAAATCAAGTTTGCAAGATCTCACCAAAGAAGGCTTTCTCCAAGGAAAAGACTTTCTCCAAGGAAAAGGCTTTCTCCACCAAGAAGTCTATCTCCTTTTTGATATCTTGATATTTCTTGACATTTCATGACATAATGATCATCAGCATCTTCACCATTGCATTAATAGCTGTGGAAAAATTTAGGGCTTATCATACGTGATAAAGCACTTTGCATACATTTTTTCCATTTAATTCACACAAAAGTCGTATATAAAGAGGCCTTCGTATTATTCCCATTTTACAGATGCGCTTTCAAGAACTTAGGCAACTTGCCCAAGGCCTCATAGCTAGCAATGCCATTCATATTGCTATTTTTTTGGAGTGAGAATCTGAGACAATAACCATTTTGCACTTTTACCTTTCATCTAAAAGTATCTTTAATGCAAGTTTTTCCGTGTCCGCCACAGTAATAAATTAATTTCTTACTCTTTCATTGAGAGACAGTAACATCACCCAAAATAGGACTAATCAGTCAATGGGCAGAAGAGATGTTCTTGATCAGGAGTAACAAATCAATGTCAAAGTTGGGGAGGAAATCCAGTGTGCTTGTGGCCAATATCTCTGCCGTAATAATCAGAATTTATTACTACCTTTCAGAGACTGAATATTTTTAAATTGATTTCATCTTAGCAATAGGGTTTTATAACAGGGAATTTGAAAATATTTATTTTACACCTGTTATGTTCTGGGTACCTTTTATATCTTATATTTTTCTCACAAAAATCCTAAAAGGTAGCTAATACTGTTATCATTGTAGAGGTGTAACATGCTCATGACTGTCCCAAGGTCACCCTTATGGAAGGGTAAGGATTCCTACCACATCTTTGTTTGTCAGATGATGTGCTTAATTTCTAAACCTTGTGGCTTTTCTGATGCAGTTGGTATTGTTTAAGGACACCTTGATGTGAAGATTAAGAAGGAGAGAGGAAGTGGCACTGAGAAAAAAAGAAATGTGAAAAGTTTGCAGAGGAAGTTTGGGGTCAGGTGTGTGTGGGGGGAAACAAACTGGGGGAGGGGGGTGATAATGGGGGGAAGGACTTAAAAGAGTAGGCTTTTCTGTTGTTTTTTTTTTAATGCTGGGCTTGGATATGACTCCAGAGAAGGAAAATAACGACATACCTAGCTGCTTGTTCTAGACAATTCTCTGTTGATTCTTGCTTTCTCCATTAATGTGGCTTACGTTAGAATTGATATTTACTGGAGTTGGTCAGCCAGTTCAGCCAAGTTCATGAGTTGAGGATTAGACGGAGGAATATCAAAGAGAAATTAGATTTTAAATAAGAATGTGAATAAACAATTAAAAAAAGATAAAAAGTGGTTGTTTCTGGGAGCTGAATTGGGGGAAACGAGGCATTGGTACAAGACAGTGAACGATCTTTGTTTTATTGGTTAAAAAATTTAATACAATTTGTTTCTTTTAGCCATGATTTTCACTGCATCCATGACATACTATTATGAAATTTAAATAAGTAGTTCTACAAGCAGTTAAGCATAGATAAAAAGTATAGTCAAGGGGAAAATAGATTATATCTGTTTCTGTCTTTTGGAGACGCAGCTGGGAGAGTAACATAAAAAGGGTGTATTATGAAATATCATGAGTGAGGTTCCAGCCAGTGCTGGCCACACTGAGGCTCACCACTGGAAGGGTTAATCTTTGCACATAGTAGATACTTGATACATGACTAATGAACTGATTCTTCATTAGCTCTCGGTAGCAAAATGTAGCAGCTATGCAATACCCTAAGCCACCAGTCATCTTTCACCTGCCCCATCTGAGTAGAACAGAGCACTTTCAGAATCAGAAGTTGTTTCACATCAGAAGGACCAAACTTAGTTAAGAAATGGAATATGCTATAAGTAAAAAAATCTCCAAACAAATAGAGATGATATGATGGTTCATCTGTATTCTTGCTTTCTTGCCAGTGTCTACCATGCAAACATGGGGCTGAGAGGCATTTAGATTTAGTGCCAGTTGGTCAAAGTCTCATCTATCTCTTAAGAAGAAAACAATACTTTTTTAAAAAATAAAAAAAACTTAGATACTGACACATAAACACCAAATTAAAGTACTTTAACTGAGCTTGCTTTGTCTTTCTCATCCAAAATGCATTTTTTTCTTCTAAGACAAAGTAAAATGTAGGGGGAAGAACAAAAGCAAAAGCATATTAAACCAGACCAGCAAACAAAAAACAGTAGCTGGCAGATAGCCACTTTGAGGCTACATACAATAAAAATCGCTGTGAAATTGAGGAGTCTCATTTCAGGGAAGTGGGGAGCAGGCGTTAGCAAGAAGTGGGTGATTCTTTTGTGAGGTTCATCTGGTGGAAGCAGCACTCCCTCTAGGCAGGGAATATGCACGTTATTCTGGCTCATGACAAGTCACTTCCATGACACAGTACACACATTGTTTTCAATAAATCCTCTGGTTCAGAGTATGATATTGTCATGCAGACAATAAATGTCAAAAGTATTGCTGAGAAGGCAGAGAGAAAATAAAGTGTTCGTTCTGGAAATGGAGACAGACTTTGTGAGAAAATAACCACACATTTATGACTGGGAACTGATGAGCATGGTATCTGTACTTTCACCATCACCAGAATGGATTCCTGGAGAGCTGCATTTTGATCATGTGCCTCTGGGTGCCCCATCATTTATTTCTTGACACAAGGTGTGGGAGGCAATTCCGAAGGCAGCAACGTTTTACTCAATACCTCTAGGCTAGGAATTTTATGTTTATTTCCCCAGTAAGTCTCTTAAATGCCTATTCTGATGACCTTTCTATAAATGTAGAGTGAGAGACTCAAATAAATTAAATAATGAATGCACAGCTAATGTGTGAAAGAACAAGAATTCAAACATATTTCTTGCTTATAGTAATACTATAGTTTTTATATTTTTTCTTGAACAAAGCTAATAATAGATGGAAAAAACAACACCTGAAGCAGCTATCTTTTATTTGCATACCTCTGTATTTATATTCAGGCCCTCATGTCTCATCTTTCACTGTTTATCTTTATCATCTTATCCAAATTTGGAAATCTGTTCACTTATCCACTTTGCTACTACACACACACACACACACTTTCCTCCTTCCTTAAGTAGGTGTGTTGCAGATTTCCACAGGGTGCAAACTACTACTGTATGCTCATGGTTAAACGTCTGACTTCCTGCATTTGGATTCAGGCTCCAGGACTTCGTTTTCACCTTAGGTACGCAACTTAAACTCTATGAGCCTCCATTTCTCATCTGTAAAATGGTGATAGTGCTACTCCTGATATCACTGAGTTGTTGTTTAAGAGGAATAACAGATGTTAATTCGTCAGCACAGTGCCCACAACTCAGTAATTTCTCACCAGAAACTCGCTGCTCATGTTATCCTACTGTGTGGAGCCATCTGTGAATATCTGGCATCCGCAGAGGCCGCTCTCCTGGAGCCTCTTCCTGTCTTAGGTCTCCCTAAACTGCGTGTTCCAGTGGTATCCCAGTTCTGCCAAAGCCCAGAAGTCAACATGGGTTATCTAAAAGAATTATTCCCTTTCATTTAGCTTGAGCCTTGCTGCTGTTGTAGCATTTCCCCGATGTCTGCTTTGCTGTTTAGAGAATCAAACTGTAGATCAATATTTTGTGATCTGTGATAGGTTTCATATTCTAGGTGGGCTTTTTCCTCTCTGAACTGGAAAGATGTGGCAAAAATGAAGCAACAGCTTAGAGAAATCAGCAGACTAAGGTGACCACAAGGGCTTTCATTTTTCCAGGTGATCCTGTCTCCTTTCTTTTACACAAATACAGATAGTCCTTGTCCCTCTCATCTGTTGCCTTTCTCAGTTCCTGTTTACCAGACAGAGGGGGGGGTCATATGACAGGAAGCGAAACTTGAGAAAACTTAGCTGAGTGGGCTGCAGCAACTGTGATATCATGCTATGCAGAAAAGAAAAATTCTGGGCATATATTGTGACTTTGAAAATAAGATGTTGGAAGACTGATATTTGAAAAAGGAGTATGTTTAAAATGTGAGCAGCAAAATGAAGTTTAGGTATAACAGAGGATAAGGGGAACACACAAATGTCAGTGTCTGGGAAACAGGTTATATCTATCAAGGAATAGTGCTATCCATCTTAGTATATTGAGCAGAAGTTTTAATATGAAAAATGCATGAAGGGGAATGAAAGCAGGGAAGCTGAGTAACAACAGAGGCTCTACTTTGATGTGCAGTCTTCTGACAGGATAAAGGCAAAAGAGAGTAGGACCAAGGGTACATCTTCGTGTTCATTTATTTTTCTTTTCTGATCATGTTTATATGCCTTTTGCTTATGCAATGGGAATGCCAGCAAAATATAATAAATATGTATGTTTCCAGAAGGAAATCTTTTTATATATCTTTCTGGAATTTTTGTTCTTCTAGGAATATTTAGATACAATATATATGTGCAAAGCAATGGAATAAGCCAAACAACAGTATTTTTGGATGTTTTGATTCTGAAGATACATGAAGAAAGGAATTACTTGTATTTGCTTATATAGGTTGCCTTGAATGCTAAAAATGTTACTTGAACATTTAATAAAGTTATGGAAGAAATGAAAGTCCTTTTCTACAAGTTTTACTTTTTTATATTCTAGGATTGGGAAAATTCATTTGCTTGCTAAAATCTTTGACTCAAGAACAGATTATTCAGTTCATTATTAAGTTGGGGCTCACAAAACCTCATGGTAAAGATAAAAATAAGATCTATATGCAGGGAGAACACTCAGTAATTGTGTGATTTAAGGGGAAAGAACATCCTGCGAGTTAGTGAATTAAAAATTTATTTAGATTTTGTTGTGAAAGAAAATTCACTTTTTTTTTAATGTTTAGGGTTAAATATAGAAATATAATCTAAGTAAATTCTTGATGTTAAGTGAAGTAAAATATGTGAAATAAAAGCAGAAGTATCAAAACACAAACACATTTTAATCTACTAATAAAAACACTAAAGGCTTTGGGTAAGATGAGCCTTTCCACTGATAACAAATGATTGACCTCAACTAACAGAAGTGTGACTAACGTATTTGATCATTAGTCTTTTCTGCTCCAGATGTTAGGTAATCATTGGTCTCTGGCCGTGACACACATATTTCATGCATTTGTCACTGATCTTTGCTATTTAAAGATGATATTGTTGTGGATAGTTATCATTTCCATCTGCTATTTCAGCTACAAAGTCTGGTAGGTCTCAACTGTTTTTTCATATTATTATTATTGAGTTATTGTCTTTCAATCTTGGGTAACAGTTTCTGATTTAGAGTTTGTTGTAACCAACTTTGACACTTGCATTCCTAGTTGGCCCAACTCTACTCTCCTAAACCTTTTAATTTTATTTTACAGAGGTTTGGTTATTAAAGTGCTTTACACCATTCTACAGCTATGCCTTGATGTTGGCATACAGGCATCAGAATATACTTAAGGTGTTCTTTCTTTCTTTCTGGCCTGCTGCCCACATCGCTGGTTTGGTCTAGATGACATGAGAACTGTAATTATAGTGCATGTACTATTGTACATTACGTGACTCACTAGTTCACCTCTCTACACTCGGTGCAAGGAAACCGAGAAACAAACTCAAAGTTCATTTCTTCCAGGTGTTTGGTACTTCGTGGCAGTCCTTTCTGGAATAAAGTCGGGTAGTAACTAACCAATTACATAAGGTTTGTGGTGCCATGAGCTATGTGTTTATGTCCTTCATACTTTGTGCCATTGCTAAGCTCTTTAATAATATTCCCTCTCTTAGTTCAATAAACCAATGAGACAAATATTGGTGGACATAGCTGCTGTGATTTGTCTGTTGGGAAATTTACTGTATTTTAAAGTTGCAGTTTGATGGTTGCTTACCTTCTTAGGTGCTAGGCTATTTGAGAAAATCACAAGATGGCTGATGGCTCTTATTTGTAGTTGAGGATCCAATTATCTATTTCCTACTTTCTTTCCTCTCCACCATTTTGAATCATGACAACTTTCTTCCGTCACTGTCCTTGACCTTATGAGCAGCTTGTTTGTTTTCCTGCAAAAAATCTGTGTGCAGGCATTCCCAGTGGGATTGTTCTCAATAATTCAGCTAAGAGAAGAAGATTTATGGTGGGAGGCAGTCTGAGTGGTGCCATGTGTTAAAACAGCTGAATTTACTTGTTGAGCCATAATGATGGTCATAGAAATGCTTCAGATTTGGGAGCACATCCTACGTCTGGCATTCTCACCCATAGTTAGTAGTAGCCACTGTTTATTAAAGAGAGACTTTATGAGCTATTGTACAGGCCATTCTGGACATACCTAAATGTTGGTCACTGTTTGGCTGTCCATGGAGAATGGTGTATGGTGGTGCCCAAGATTACCAAAGACTGACCCATGGGGCTGTACAAAATGTCACCACAAACTCATTATGTTTTACTAGAAAATCTGAAATCCCGTGATCCATAGAAAACTAGTTTTCAATGAAAGGAGATCAAATATATGTACTGCTATAGGAGAACATGACAGTTTCCAATAATAGATTTTTAAGAAAAATTTGTTTAATTGAAGCTTACCCAAGAACTGCTTGGAATAGCCTTTCTAATCTGATAGTTCCAGGAGGGGCACATGGAAAGTTTAATTTCTTCATATGTTAGTAATTTCTTCTCACCTCTCCTATCACTGTGTCTCCATTCTTTTCTAAATTTGCTCGGCTCTGATATAATTTCATATCACTTAATAAGGTTCTTAGTCATCCCTGCTTTGAATTATTTACTGTTGTTTCTTTTACTTGAATAACATTTCAAAAAGATGTCTCTATTTGGTATTTCTAATATCTACAGTTGACTGATGACTGAAGGTCCTGCAGGCTAATCTGACTCAGATTTACCCATGTGAGCTCTTCTTTTCCCACCTTAAGTAATGACGAACACCTGAGAGTGTAGGACAATCTAATCCAAAAGCCTCTATTCCAGTCTCTTCCTTTTTCTCAGTCCCATTTCTAATTGCCGATGAATAAATGGAGAGTGAGGTCCCTAGGCGACTCAATGGTGAAAATCAGAGACTCAAGCCAAGAACGTAAAAGAAATAAAAAAGATCACAACCACCATTCAAATGTTTCCCACCCCTCTGGAAATATTGGAGGTGCATTATGCAGTTTGCAGTGCTTTGGTGGGAAGAAAACTAACAATCAGTTGTGCTCTTTGATTTTCCCAGAGGCAGAAGTTACAGATTGATGCTAGAGTCACCTGAGAGGTAGCCAAAAGAAAAGAAAGAGAGCAGATTGACCTGGATCATTTGCTGAGAGAGCTTTTCAGGCAAGCTCCAAACTTTAGTGTTTAGTAGAGTCTCAAAATACTGGGTGATGACTCACAGAATAAACTGCAGCCCTAGGTTTTAGAAAATATTTCAGGAAAAGGAATAAAGCATCATTGACCATGTGTTAGGGGAGTGGGTTTTATGGATTTAGCAATAATCAAAGACTACATGTAGCTTCTACACTCAAAGTTCAATGTTTGGCATTCATTTTACATTGTTTTTAATAAATATAAACTTCATCATATCATTACTTTCTCATATATTTAGATACTCTCAATAGGGACGGAAAAAAGGAAATATACCAACCAGATATTTTCTATATACGTCTCTGCGGTGCAGATCTCTTGTTCACTGTGTGTTCCTAGACCCTAGCACAGTGTTAGCCAGATAGTAAAAATGTAATATATTTTTGAGTTAATGCATAAATGAGTGATAATTAGAGCTCTTCACATGCAAGTAGTGAGCTCTCCATTATTAGTGGCGTGGTAGCATCACCTAAGTGACTACACATTGTGAGCCTTATAGCAGAGATTCAAGAAATGATTATTCTAATTGTGGAAACTGTGTTAGTCAGGGTTCTCCAGAAAAACAGAACTAATAGTATCTATCTATCTATCTATCTATCTATCTATCTATCTATCTATCTATCTATCTATCTCTATATCTATCTATCTCTATATCATCTATCTATCATCTATCTATCTAGGTATGGATAGATATAGGTACATATAAAAGGACAGTTGTTACAGGAATTGGCTCATGTGATTATGGAGGCTGACAAGTCCCACGATGTACTGTCAGCAAACTAAAGACCCAGGAAAGCTGTAGTCCAAGTCCAAAGGCTTGAGGACCCAGAGCTCTGATGTCTGTGGGCAGGAATGATGGATGTCCCAGCTCAAGAAGAGGGAGGGAGAATTGCCCTTCCCTCTCCCTTTTTGTTCTATTAGTGTCCTCAGTGGATTGGATGACACCCAGCCACTTTGGTGAGGGTGGATCTCCTTAACTCAGTCAACCAATTCAAATGCTAATCACTTCTGGAAACATCCTCACAGACACATCTAGTAATCATTTCTTTCCAGTCATCTGGGTATTCCTTAGCCCCTGTCAAGTTGACACCTAAAATTAACAATCACAGAACTCTTGAAGGGATCATTCTTGGATTCACTTAAATTCTTTTAAATGGGAGCATATGTTTTGCTTATCTATAACAATCCCTCACATAAATTTTAGAGAAATATTCTTTCTCTAACTATAAAGCATTCTACAAGGAAGAAACCATAATTCCTTGGTCCATGGTGAGTAAAGGGAGCTGAGTGCTCCCTCCTGGGGAGGGAAATAATACTTATTACGTCTTGAAGTAACTAAGTGGCTCTTTTTTCTCTTCACCAGATCTCAGGGTAGCTCTCTCTGTGACCTGAATTCCTTGTTACCTGAATTTCAGAAGCTGCTCGTTTCCCAGGCCAGTGTTAGAAGAACCCTGTTGGCCTCTAGGAGGGTAACATAGTAACACTTTGCTGACTGATTATGGAGCTTCTACAGGGAATTCAGGCCAGACAATGGTTCCTAGAACTCACACTATCACATATCCCTTAAGTGTTGTCCCCAAGAGCCATATGATTTGTTGTCTTGACGTATTTGTGTGTGTGTGTCTGTGTGTGTGTGTGTGTATGTATGTGTGTTGCGTCTCGCAGGCAGAGCAGCAGAGCCATGAGAGCAATCATGGCTGTGTCTTTGGTACTTAATGGAGCTTCTTTCTTTTGGGGCAAAAACCACATGAACTGGAATTTCTTTTTCTAGTGGAAATATTCTGCTGCTGGAGCACAGTGCTGGAGCAGCTACGAAGATTGCTCATTTCCTTAGAGCAGCAATTAAAATATCACCTAACTGAGGTTTTTAAGATCATCCAGAAACCACAGGGTGTCATTTCACTGTTTACCTATCCACTGCCGTCTTCCATTTCTAAGTTGGTACGCAGAAATGAATATTTACTGTGTTCATGTATCCTTAATTTAAGATTTTTCTTGGATATTGGGACAAATTGGCATAACAATTTTCAGTCAACAGTGAGCATGGAATACTAAAATATCTTCAAAAAGAAAAATGCATAAAACATTACACAGGTGATATTTTGTAATTTGCTCAAAAGAACATTTGTGGCTAAATTTCGCAAAATCTCTCAGAAGGGGGAAGAGAGAGACGGTGAAGAAATAATAATAGCTAATGTATATGTAGCACTTTATATTGTTCGATCTTCACCCTTTTTAAATATTCATCAGAGTAGAATTAAATTATTATTGGACAGGAGGGAAAACTGAGGAACAGTGTCACCAAATGACTTGTATAAGATCACTTGGTAAATTAGTCCTCAGGTTGAGAGCAGTGGCTCTTATGTGGGGGGGGGGGGTTGAGGGGGGTGGGGCATTATGGAAAGTTTCTGGATTCCTGTGAAAGCTGTGGATCTCCCCAGAGTGTGTGTGTAATATGGTTACCTGCAGTCAGATAATTTTAGGTGATTCTTAGGCCCTTCAAGTCCATCCATGGACTGAAAAGAACCCTTTATCACCTGAGGGTCAGTAGACATAAATCCCCAGTCTCCTGACAACCATATTCACATGTGAACCATATTCACAATAATCACATATTATTAAAAGGGCTAGTCAGACAGGAGATTAAAAATTCAGGTAGTATGTATAGTTTTTGAAATCCATTGACAAAATAAATGGCAAACAACATCCTGTGAATCGTTAACACAGTTAAGTTCTTGTTTCACAAGATCTATAACATAAGTCTGGGATGAGAAGTAGAAATTCCACAAAGCTTATATCTTGAGGCAGGGGTTCCTAGATACAGTTAATAGGCAAAAGCAGGGCTTTGACAAAGTTTTCATCAGTGGACAGAGGAATTCAAAAAATAAAAGGGACATGTGAGTTTTTCACCCAGTAGTGTTAGGGCTACCTTACATGTGGTGGTCAGGAGACCAAGCTCAGGTGCCAAAGCCCCCGGGTCCATAGCCTTACTCTAGCCTGGGGTTAGATTGGGCAGTATACCTAACCTTTTTGAGTTTCAGTTTCCATATTGTAAAATGGGAATAGTTATAGTATCTATTTCCTAAGTTGTTATACTGATTAAATGAGTTAGTAGACATAAAACACTGAGACGAGTGTCAGCACATTTTAGGTAACATTAAGAGTACAGGACGATTAAAACATATAATCTCACATGGCAAATTATTTTGCAAGCCTATCTTAATTTCCCAAATTATTATTATTGTTGTTGTTATTAGTATTATATTGAGGTTATACTGATTGTGAAAATGCATATGTAATATGTGAGAATGGGAAAAAGAGGGAGAGGAACAGGAAGAAAGAAAACAGGGCTGAGGAGAAGAATAACTGATTTTTTTTTTTTCCTGAGAAATACTGTTTTTCTGGAAGAGGGTGGGAGAAAGATTTGGTAAGCTGGGTTCCATTAGAACTCCTTTTATTTGAGGCCCGTATATTAAATTTACTCTGTTTGTGTGTGTGTCCCCTTCCAGAGTGTCAGCTTTGAAATCAATCTTGTCTATCTTGCTCACTGCTCACTCCTGCTTCCCCAACACAGAAAAGTTAGTGTTTCTCAATAATTATTTATTGTCCAAAAGAGTGATGATTTCATGAATCCATTAGTGCCAAAGGCTCTGACATGAAAATGTCTTAATGTTGCAAGTGGTCTGTCCTCCCTTGGCCCATACATCCTGCTAGCTAAGGGCACAGCCTCTGCCCAACTCAGAACAGGAGCCATCACTGGTGGGAGTGGCTTAAATTTTCCCTCATCTGTGCTACAACATGGGATGACAATGGTGTCAGGCAGTCTGTCTACATACTAGTCCATCCGTCCATCCATCCATCCATCCATCCATCCATCCATCCATCCATCCATCCATCCATCCATCCATCTATCTATCTATCTATCTATCTATCTATCTATCCATCTATCTATTATTTATCTATCTATCTGTCTATCTATCTATAATCTATATGAGGTCTGACGATTAAGTTCATGAACTCATCCTAGAAAAAGTGCTACGTACCTCATTGCTGAATTCCACCATAGGCACCTTTGAAGTACTCCCCTTGGGAAGTTATGTACAGACACCAGTGCCTATTCCACCCTTCAAAGCAATTTTGGAACTCTTTTTCTGGAATGGCCATCAGAGCTGTCATCGTATCACCTTTGAGGTCCTGAATGTCATCAAAATGTCTTCCTTTCAATATTTCCTTCATTTTCAGGCCAAGAAAGAAGTCATTGGGGCCCAGATCAGGTGAGTAGGGAGGGTGTTCCCATACAGTTATTTGTTTACTGGCTAAAAACTCCCTCACAGACAGTGCCACGTGAGCTGGTGCATTGTCGTGATGCAAGAGCCATGAATTGTTGGTGAAAAGTTCAGGTCGTCTTACTTTTTCACACAGCCTTTTCAGCACTTCCAAATAGTAAACTTGGTTACCTGTTTGTCCAGTTGGTACAAATTCATAATGAATAATCCCTCTGATATCAAAAAAGGTTAGCCACATTGTTGCAACAAGTTCTCAAACTTAATTGTCTGACCTGGGGTGTTACACAGATGAGTATGCTCAAGCAGTTTTTGCCATATATTAATTCTTTAGAACATTAAGACATGTTAATTGATAGGGAAAATAAAGCTTCATAGCAGTAAATAATTGACTTTACTTAAATTATTCCAAAGTTAAACAGGTCGAGCACATAGAGGGGGCATCTTGTGCATTGTGAATCCTCAAGGGGGGTAGTTTATGCATGATTTCCAAAGTTACTTGAACATAAAACCGGTTCCCTTTTTCATTCTCTATAGGCTGTTTCATGGAGAGGCGGTGAATAGCCCACAGAATATGTTTTGTGATACGCTGGTATGGATTTTGTTTCTTCTCAGTTGAAGATTTAAGTCTTGCTGGCAAAGAATCACTAGCCAATTGTGTCTAAATTCTGAATACCCTCCTCAAAAACAGCACTCTACCCCTGCACGAAAGGAGGGTGTGTATTTGTTATTGGAGGGAACTGATGTTTTCTCAACTCCCTCCCTCTGGGTTTAATGGGTTGTTACAAATCAAACTTTACAGTAATAGGAAACCTTCCTCTAATCACCCCAGCTAATTTCAGGTAAGAGTGAATCAACCGCTAAACATAACTGCTAATAAATCACAAAATCACTTAAACAGGGTTTTAAGTCCCAGAAAAAAGGGGAGGTGATGAACATGCAAATGAGTGTCCCTGTTGCCAAATGCTTAGCAGGACGTAACCGATGGGTGCTTCTTCCAGCCTCTGGTTTGGTCCAGTGTTTCCTCAGCGTTTATCATGGAAGGCCATGTGCTGGCATCTTTGGGGGTACCTCATATAGTCCTCCCAGCGCAGTCTGAAGCAGGCCTCGATATTCTCTCTTTATGAGGCTTTTGGAGCTCAGAGAAGTTACTGTTTGCCCAAGCCCTAGAGTTTATAAAAAGGAGCTGCGATGGGAATGAATGCTTCTGGCTCCAAACCACCGTCCCCCAGCTTCCCCAGCCACACCTTGACCAAACTCACAGGCCCTTCTTGGTAGCCAGAAGAGGGGACATCCAAATGACACGCAGAATATGAGTTGTTTTTTCAAAGACAAGTGAACTGCTTTAAGTGCTATGAAACACGTAGGAGAAGAGCATGAGACTAACTACAACTAGTAATTATAATAACCATTAATTTATGTTTGATGTTGAAGCACTAACTTGGGAAAGTGCTTTTTGCAAGTTAGGTCATTTAATCTCTATATGGATGTTTTGAGGCAATTTCTATTATTTTTGTCCCAATTTACACACGTGAACTTATGAGTACACTAAGGCTAACGGGGATTTAAATAACATGTCGACGATCACCGGGCTCACTCCCAAGCAACCTGACTCCAAGGTCATATCCTGATCCCATCCTTTGTGTCACCCTTAGTAGGAGTCAGGAGGTCTAACCTCTTGCTAGAGCTGCCAAGACCTCCAATTTGGGAACTCAGTCTAAACTAAAATACACCGGCTATTTTTTATTTGTGAATTCAAAGAGTTTGACAAGAACAGATGATGTCTAGACAGACTCTGCCCTTGCAAATGCATATTTATACTGTACTTTTTCCTTCAAATTATCTTTGACAGACTTTAATGGTACTTGCTGAGTGTCTAAAATGGCACATCACCACAGGCACAGAAAGACCCTTTGCTTATTTCTACATGAATATCTAACCTATTCATCCTACCTGAGTAAAGGATGTTTTCGTTGAAGAAAACAATATAATTGTAAACAACAGAAAAGAAGTAATTAAACAAAATCTATCTAAGGAAATGCAGACAATTTTATATTTTTTCTTTTACTTTATCCTGTATTGTTCAAATTTTCTGCAATAGACTTGTATTACCTTTATTATTATAAAATAGATAAAAAAGAGAAAAGATTCACAGATTAATCTGATTTTCACTTTGCTTTTCTGCACATCTAAGTTTTGCATTTTATATCATTCTCAGGTTTTTATTTTTATTATATTATATTATATTATATTATACTATATTCTATATTATATATTTTATTATTCTCAAGTTTTTTCCCTGACATGCTTTGTCCTTTCAATTAAATTGTAGACTCCTTGAGGACAGGAGTCATAGAAAAGTTCTTGGCACGCCACTTCATATTTTCTCCTTGTGTTTAGTTATTGTTTTAACTTAGGAAAACTATTGTGTGTCAGTTAAAAATGCAAATACTTCATTTAAATATTTTGGCTGAAAAGAGCATATTTGCATGTAAAGCATATACTGTAATTTGGACTATTTTCACAGGGTGAACTCTCATAATTAACATTATGAAGTCTGTCTTGGACATTTTTAAAGCTTAGATATACATTTTCTAATGGCTTCCCTATAGCATAATATACTCTCAGTACAAATATATGAGTGCCAGCTGAATGATTTTTCTAATCATTGATTATCTCAATTAAACAATATTATGGCTGTGACATAAGTGGAAATAGAATCGAATTACTGCTCTAAACAAAATTTTTGAAAGGACATTTTTCTATGCCCTTAATTTCTTAATACATTTCCTCTGAATTTTTTTTTCAAGTTTGATAACCATTTAGTTTGGATATTATTTATCTGCTTCCATTAGTTCTTATAGAGAATCATTTGGCCCTTCAATATGCTTCCTAGAAACTCTTGTCTGTGTTCAATTAGATAAAATGGCTTTGTAAATTTTATTTAGCCGAATATTTGCAGTTGCTTCTCTTTCTTTCATACTTATTTCATATTTTTACAATTCTTATACTTTTCAAGGACAACTCTGTGTTTACTCTAGGATGTTAATGTGGGAAACAGAATTTATAGTCAAGAAATAAAATAAAACTAATTGCCTGGAATAAATGGTGAATGCTTAGGTTATGAAAGTGATTTATGGGTTTCACATTCCCCAGGGCTAACAAGACATTTTTTTTTCTTCCACTCCACTTAGTTGAAGTCAAGCCACTCAAGATTTACTAAAATATGTGTATCCCTGTACTTTGTAAAGGCAAATGAAATCTATTGATTATTGACTCTGTCAGGTGCTATGCTAAAAACTTATATAAACAATGTCATTTAATTTTTACAGTAACCCTGTAAGGTCTAGGTATTAGTTTCATTTTATAGATGTGGAAAGCGAGGCATTAAATGCTTAGATAACTTATCCAAATACACATAGTTAGTAAGAGAGCCAGCATTGAATCCCAGGTATTCTGACTCCAAATTTGAGTAGTATTAGCCACTTTGCAAAACTGCCTTCTGGATGCCTCCAGATATCACGTGCTCCATCACTCCCCATTTTCTCAGATTGCTCTTTTACAACATCACCTGTCTGGGCTTTGTAGCGTTTAAGTTCCACTACCTACTCTTGCTCTCCATATCTGTGTTCTCAAAGAACCATGTCGCTGGCTAGGATGTAGCCTTATTCACTACCAGGAACTGACTTGATGACTTTTCTTCTATTTATCTCTGAAAAAGCCGTTTGTCCTTAGCTTGGAGGAGGTGACTCTCCAAATTTGGCAATCTCAAAGATGAGGGCATCAGTGATATCGGCTTTCCCAGTCACAGAGCTGGTGACAAGATGCACACATTGCAATGTTCCAGTAAATGTGGCTGTCCATCAAACTGATGAAAAACAAGACTAAAACTTGGAATCTTATGTTTTTTTGGGTTTTCTTATTCATAAGGTTTTCATGTTACTTTTACTGAATGGCCCTGGTGGCTGCTTTGTATATTTTGTTAGTAAATTGGGAAGCTGATGTAAGCTCCTGTTGGGTAACAAATAAACAAAATGTTAGATTGTACTTTTTTTTTAAAGTCACTTCTTTTTAACTCACAATACTAAAAAACTAGGTGATCAAGCATAAAAATTTGTTCCTTGGTTTCCTGTGAAGAAAAGGCTATCTTGACTAACCACACCAAAACAAAGCCTCTAACAAAAACAAACCTACCAACAAATAAAATATCTATAATGCATTTAAAATATAAGCTTTGTGTATTCATTGATGCAATGATTTCTCTCTCTCACTGTGTGTGTGTGTGTGTGTGTCTGTGTGTGTGTGTGTGTGTGTGTGTGTGTCTGTTGTGCTTTGACTCACCACCAGAAGGTAGTGGGCGTGTGTGACGTGATGTAATCTAAAGTCATATAGTGGGCTTAAATGTGTGATGTGAGGCAATCGATTGAAAAGTCAGAGATACATGAGAATTCTATTTCCTACTATGGAAATTACTAATTTGGTAATTTGGGGGATTCTGCATAATTGCTCTGAAACTCACTTTATTTGCTAGTGTGGAAATAATACTATCTACCACAGAAAGGTTGCACACACTACAGTTTGATTGTGAAAGACAATGCCTACAAACACCAGCCTGCAGCTGTTTTTTAATAGAATCTAGTTTATTTTCTTCATTGAAGCAGGAATTCCTGAACTCCAGCACACCACTGCCCTCGAAAAGTTCAATGAGGAGAGCTGGTGGCTTGACCACTGGACCTCAAAGCCCTTCATCCTAATCCCAGATTCAGTCTCTGAGTTATGTCTCAGATTTAAACTTTCCCCAAGAAACAGGGATCACTCAGAGGGTCAATCCAATGTGGTCAGGTTCTCAATCTGACTCAGTCCATTTCTCAGAGTATCTCACCTCTCTGGTACTCGTCCTTCTTATTTGTTTTGTGTGGCTGTGGTCAATTAGAGTAGCATATTTCAGAGTAATAATTCATTTATTAATTCTAAGTGTAGAAAGCAAATGTTGGTCTTTCTGCCACAATTAACTTTTTTCCCCTTGACTCTGGACTTCGCTGGGCATCTATCTAGCCACCTTAGATACTGAACAAAATTGTGTGTTGGTCTCCATAACAGTGGAAGCAAGTGGGCAAGCTCTCCATGGACGAAATTAACAAATTCTTATTAAGCACTTAAATTTCCCAATACACTGTAAACACACAGATTATTGGTAAGGTGAATCTTGGGAGTGGGACTTGGAATCAGATTTCATTTAATTTGATCTCTGATGCTCTAGGAATTAGAAAAAGTTAATTAATGTTTATGAGCCTTGGTTTCCTCATCTGTGTAACAGGGAAATGATACTTAACACAGAACTTTTATGAAGATATG
The DNA here is from genome assembly GCF_964194185.1 of Rhinolophus hipposideros. Taxonomy (NCBI): domain Eukaryota; kingdom Metazoa; phylum Chordata; class Mammalia; order Chiroptera; family Rhinolophidae; genus Rhinolophus; species Rhinolophus hipposideros. The sequence goes on from NC_138061.1 coordinate 17,674,261, forward strand.
AGGGAATTGTATGTACAGCACTCAGTACAGTTCCTGGAATATAGAAAACCCTCAATGATGGTAGTTATTACACCATTATCACCATCATCAAATCTCATATCACCTCCAGCTTATAGTCTCTGTTCTGACTCAGTAGAAGTAGACTGGGCAGGAGATTTTGCATCAATGAAGTCTTCTGTGCCAATTAACCCTCCTGTTAGGTGCAGAAGGCAACTCAATATGGGAGATGGAGTGGGCAAAAATACTGACAGTCATAGTAAAAGATCTTCCAATGCTCTGGTCTCACTTTCTCTTCTCTTTGCTTCCTTTCATAGGCGTGTACACGGCAAGATCTGACACTGAAAGTAAATACCAATTTCTGAGAGTGCAAGACATAGCTAATAGCAGGCACCTTTCTATTCCCAGAGAGCTATTACTTCTATATATGATTTTCCTGATCCATGCATTTATTTACTAAATCAATGTGGACCCTGTATTTTAGAAGCAGCAGGAAACTTGACCCAAATTATTTGGGGCAGAAGAATTTCCTTGGTGCAAATAATCAAAAATTTCAGAATTGTTTGGTTCCATGTGATTTTGATATCAGGCTCAAATGATGTCATCAAAACCCCATCTTCTTCACTTCCTGTACTTTACCTCTATGTTAGATTTATTTCCAGGGTTCATGTAAAATGAAGATGGCAAACAGTAGCCTCAGGCTTTTATGTTCCCATACTTGAGGTCATTGCCAAAGAAGATGTCTCCTTTTCAGTCACTAAAACAAAAGCCCTATGTGAGCTGCAAATACCTCAACCATTCCTAAACCGATCCCTATGGATAGTAAGATAGGATGAGAAGCCTAGGTTACATGTCACCAGTAACATCAAATCCATTGAAAGAAATTGGACTAGAGTGGTAGTTCTTCGAAGGAAAATCAGGACTATTTTGCCAGGAAGAGGATGACTGTGTGCCAGCCAGCAAAAATACGAGATCACACATGTCTTTTATTTTTTGTGGAGAACTTTCCTTCACCACCTCCATCTGTTGAGTCTAACCATCTCTTCCAATCCTAACTAAAGCACCACTTCCTCTAATAACATATATCTTGATTCAAGTCCCATTATCCTGGGTGAATTAGTTCTCTTCCTCAATTTAATCCAAATGAAACTTGTGCTTCTCATGGGGATTTTATTATGATGTGCTTCTTCTTACTTAGAAGTGTTTGAACATTTGTCTTAACTAACTGAGAGCTCATGAAGAGCAGAGACTCTGCCTCATCATCATGGAATTGCTTGAAGCAACCAACACAGAGAACTACACTCAGGAGATACATTGTAAATACTTTTTCAATTAGATTCCAAAAACAATCCTATCTTCCTAAACTAATAATTATATTTCGACTGGAAAATGTAACAAAACAAAACTAAAACTGAGTTCCAATTCTATTTCTTTGGTGGAAATATAATCTTAGATTTTGCTTTGAAATATTGTAAAGCCTGGTCTCAGAAACTGGCAGTGATTTGAATTTAGAGATTTAATCTCATGTGATAGATGGATAAGGAGTATCTCTTCAATTATAGAGCAGAAGCCATTCTACATAACTGCTTTCCAAATCACTATCTTATCTTAACATGGTGATTATTTTATGTGAACTGAACAGATTCTTACATCAAGAAGTAGATGAAAGGCTGGGGAGAGACATATGTTTGAATGAAAATAATGTTTCTTTGTAAATGTTTGGGCTCCTTAGCATTTCTATGTGATTTGTAAACATAAGGAGTAATTGGAAATGATATTCTGACCTAGATGTTTGTGTACTACTGATAACAACAATAATACAAATAAGTCTAGTCACCCCATTTGAAACTTTATTTTTTCTTATAATATAAATCAATCCACAGTGGAATCAGTCCTCATACTAAAGATTGGCACATAAGGTTGAACTATTACTTAACTTCCACAGCTTTAACTTGTAATTTATTTCCTGGGGGTAAAATTATAGCTCTGAATCGAGGAATTTCTGTTGCTTTTGTGAGTTGAATTTGATTACTGTATTATAAATTGATATGCATTAAATGTATTATATCTTTTTACTTTTTTATTTTGTGGGGAGAATTAAATTACCCATTATATATTTATCGAGTATGCTCTATGTTCTAAGCATTGAATTGGATACAAAAAAAGAGAAATTATCTTTCATCTTAGGTAACATATAGCTTTATAGAGGGAATTAAGTTTACACATAATAAATGGCAAAATAAATACAAAAAAGAGAAATTTAGATAAAGGGAGACTTTAAGTGATGCAATGCTTATATACAGCCCTGGGTTTAAGAAAGGTACCTCTGAGGTAAGAGGTTGAACTGGGCTTTGAAGGTAAGATTTGGAGACAGGATAATAATATATGACATTTATTCAATATTTACTAAGTAATGGGGTACTGTTTTAAATACTATTTCTTTTTTAATTGTCACAATTGCTTTGTGAGTTTGGTACTATTATTATTCATGTAAAATAGATGAGCAAACAGAAGCACAGAGAGATTAAGTAACTTGATGAAGATCACACAGCTAGTAAGTGGCAGACCCAGGATATGAATGCAGGCAGCTATGTTTCAGAGTCCATATTTTTAACCACTTTGCAGTGGGAAATTCCAAGTATGAGTAATAGTTTAAGTATAAAGACAAGGATAGGCAAATATGAGGTAGGTGTGGAAAAGAACATAGGGCCGAGTCTGGTATAACAAAGTGTCCCCTGGGGAATGTGGTGAGAAAGAACATTAGAAATGATAATTAAGGCAAATCACCAAAGGCTGTATAAACTAAGAAATCTGGGCTTTATTTTGCAAGTAATTGAAAACTATGGGCAGGGTTTGAGCCAATTATTTCTAGATTGGGCTTCCAGAAGTAGATCTAAAACAATGATTTGAATCAAGTGATTAATTTGGTAAATGACCCCAGGACAGACTCACATATGGGGTGAAGTTATAAAATGAAGAAAAGCAAACCTTTGTTATAATGCATGTATATGATATATACCAGAATGTTGTGAGTTCTGCTTTGGACCTAGAGAGTTTCAGACACCAACATATGCCCAGATAGAAATATAGAGCAAAGAGCAAGGAGTGAGTACACATCAAGAAGAGCTCAGGTCTGAAAATATAGCTTTTGGACAAAATGTATATCAGAGATGACAGATACTCCTAAATTCTAATGAGCTCACCTGAGATACTTTGCTCTCAGAACATATATAAATGGCCCAACTAGCAAGCTTAACATTTGCTCCTAATTGGTTCTAAATGAGTAGGTATATACACATATATTCTAACAGTGAGTTTAGCCCATGAGGACAAGAGTAATTTAATATCTAAAAAATTAGTGACAGAAATGAAACCAGAAATCCAGTAAGCTCAGAGAATACCAAGCAGGATAAATACTAAAAAATGTACACCTGTACATGTCATGTTCAAACTACAGAAAACTAAAGTCAAGAAGAAAATCTTGAAAGAAGCCCAGGGATGGGGGAGGAGGAATTACCCACATATAGAACCAGAAAGATAAGAATTACATCATATTTCTAATCAGGAACCATTTGAGCAAGAAGAGAGTGGAATGAAATATTTATTTAGTGTCAAAAGAAAAATCCCACCAACCTAGAATATTATACCCAATGAAATTATCCTAGAAGGAAATTTATAGCATCACATACATATATGAGTATTAGAAAAGAATAAAGATCCAAAATCAATTATTTAAGCTTTTATGTTATGAAACTAGAGAAACAAAAGTAATATAAACCTAAGCAATCAGAGGAATAGAAAAAGAAAAAAAATAGAGCAGAAGGCAATGATATTGAGAAAAATCAGTGAAAACAAAAACTCGATCTTTGGAAAGATCAATAAATGTGATAAAGTTCTAGCCAGTCTGACCAAGAAAACAATAGAAAGAAGACATAAATGACTGTTATCAGAAAGGAAAATAGGGTCATTATTACTAATTCCATAGACACTAAAAGTATTAGGTTGGTGCAAAAGTAATTGCAGTTTTTACAATTATATTTAACCTTTTAAACTCTAATTACTTTTGCATCTACCTCATATAATAAAGGAATATGATGAACAATACTGTGCTGCACAATTTGATAATATAGATGAAATGGACTATTTTTTGAAAGACACAATCTGCCAAAATTTACACAAGAATAAATAAAAGAAATTGAATAAATAATTAATCTTCCAAAAAAAGAAAGCACCAGGTCAAGATGGTTTCAGTGAGAAATTCTATCAATCATTTAAGGAATACATTGTACCAATTCTCTATAATATCTTCCAGAAAATAGAAATAGAAGGAATACTTTGTAACTCATTCTATGAGGTCATCATTAAACTAATACCAAAACCAGCAAAAGACATCACAAGGAAGGAAACCAGTAGAAAAATATTTATTATTAACATAGATGAAAACATCTTCAAGAAAATATTAATAAATCAAATCCACCAACATATACAATGATGATCTGTGGTGATATAAATATTTAGAGACTTAACTGAGGGTGGAGGTTACATAAGTATGCAAATTTCTCAAAAATAGTCAAATTTCACACTTAGCATGTGTACATTTTATTTTACCTAAATTACACCATAATTTCAAAGGTATGCCATTCATTGAGATTTGCGAAATTCATCTACCCATGTATACAGAAATATATATGTGAGGTTATTTTTTTACTAGTGTATAGGATATTTTTTTTCCTGACATAGCTATAAATTTTTTATTACCTGATGTGCTTACCCAGATTTCACCAGTTATACATATAAAATGTCTATGTAAATTACTGAGAGACTTGATTGTCTTCTCTTTTTAAAAGAAAGTTGAATTTCTTTTCTGTCCAGAACACAGTTAATTTTTGGATGGATAAGCTGACCCTGTCATAGCTTCATTTTAAATCTTGTTAGGGCAAGTGTAGAGAATCACTTATTCTGGAGCTAGAAGAGCTTCACCCCTAAAGTATGGCCTTTCTGGTGTGTTCACTTGACTGCCCAGGAGTTCAGCAAGGTCATTCTACTCTGGCCAGTCAGAACCACTATATTTTCTACTTTCTTTTTCAACTTCTTCAACCTTTATTCATGTTATAGCTCCCTGGCAGCTGTTCTTTGCCAGTCTTCAGAGCCTTGCTCTTTACACACATAGCTTAGCATATTGTCAAAGACCTAATGGGGCATCTTTAAATTTTGGAAGCTCCATTTTTTGTGTGCAATTTTGTTCTCTTTAGTACTTTATCCTACAAATCCCAGTCACCTTGGCAGCCCAGTTTCTAATTTCAACAAGATTGCCATGTTCTGCCTGAACTCTTTACTCTCTAACTCATGCCACAGTCTTGAAAATACATGGGGGCAGAAAACTTGAGGAACTGAGGTGCTTACTTCATGTGTTTCCCCTCTGTTCAAGAAGACAGTTCTGTGCCACCTGTAGTCCAGTGTCTGAAAATATTTGCCTCATATATTTTGTTCAGTTTATAGTTGTTTGTGGAGGGAAGGCTAGTCCAGAACTAGTTTCTCCATCACAGGCAGAAACAGAAGTCGTTATAATTCTACTTAATTGTTTCCAAAGGCTGATGGCTATTTCTACCTTCACCTTTGAATATTGTTATCAGGGAGACTTAGTCTTAAACACTAGTTTTTTCCCCATCTCCTTAGGAATTATCAGCAGGATAATAGATTACGTTATTGGTCCACCTATTCTATATAATTTTCTGCAGTGTATTTAAGACGTGGATAAAGAGAAAATTCAATACTATTGACATGATCAAGTTAAAACAACAAGGAGAGAAAGTTGATCATTCTCATTATATCTGAGAAGGTTGAAAAGAGCAACAATATTTTGAGTTAAAAAATTTATCACAAGACTAATCAATTTCTACTTGCATTTTTGTCATCAGAAATTAGTGTAAATTATGATGGCTTTTAAAATACCATGGACAATGAAGAAAATAGAAAGTAGATGATGTGAAGCAAAAAGGTAATTTATTTTTCAGTTACAGATGAGATATTGAGTATGGAAATATACACAACATGTAGTTTATGATCCATTTTAGAGTTATGTTTATTAGTATAAAAACAAATATGTTATCTCATTAGGGCAGTGATGGAGAACTCTGCTAATGACAACAAACTCTCATGTCCACTCATGTCACGTAAGCCTTAAACAGAACCATGAGAGGGGATAATGTTTACCCAGGTAAGTACAACTGAGAGTAGGGATGGAAGACATGGTCATAGCAAAGGGCAACATTGTCATTTTGATAGGGGTTACTAAGAGTTGATAAATTTCCTCACCAGATAAACATTCTTAAAAATCTGTGTGTCTCCCAGCAACAAATGTGTATTTCAAACTGCATTCAGTTGTAAATAAATAATACAGAAAAATAAGTATGGAAATAACTTTTGAGCAGAAATATGGCTGAGCATTTCAAAGAAAGAGGAGTTATACTTATTAATTTATTCCAATCACTATAATGAATAATATCAAACTCAGAAGGCTTAAATGAGATGTAAATTATTCCATATAAAATGCATCTTGAAAATTACCTTGCACATAGTCATAATTCAATAAATGTTGATTAAATGAATGATTGCATACAGGCACTGTCATTATCTTCTTGTTATAGGTGTTATGGAAGCAACAACACTGTAGCAACAAGCACACTTAGCACTCAGATCTTAGTTTCTAATGCTATTCCTTGAACACATGGTGGAGAGTTGCAGGAAGAGAGGCTTCTGGGGGGGCCCTAATGGTTTTATTTGGCCATGGGTTGAACTAGTGTGTTCAGTTTCTGAGAATTCATCAAGCTGCATACTTTGTTAAGTGTACTTTTCTATGTACATGCACATGCATGTACATATGTACATACATATACATGTGTATATGTATACATATAAAGTATATATAATCAAAATATGCTGTAAACATACAGATACCAAAACATTAGAGAGTAACTGAAAGAACACCCACAACAATAAAAAAAGTAGTACAACAGAACAAAGCATAAAAACAGAGTTAAAAAAAAAATCACGTAATAATGATGAGGAGAAAATTAAAGAAGAATCACTGTATTATAATAGAAAATCTATGTTAAGGGAATATGTTATTATGAGGTATGAAACTAAACATTGAGCTTCCTGGACACCATGGCCAAAAGTGAAGTAGTATATGTATAACACAAAAAATGAAAGAAGACTTTTATTATTTTATGTTTTAAACCAGTTTTCCAATCATAGAAATATGGCATTTGACTCTGTATGTTAGGGACATTGGAGAGCCTTACATACAATATTGTTACCTTTTAACACATTTATGCCCTACATTTCATGCTTTTTAACAAGGCTCTGAAAACAGACACTTTCTTGGATACATGCATCCAAGACCCAAGGTCAGGAATCTTCGTGGAGGGGCATTGTGTTGTGTAGCCTTTGACCCAATCCGGGACTGGTAATTTGTTAATTCTTTCCCAGTAGCAAAGCACTGGCACTATGTGTGGCTTTCTAAACAGTTCTGTGCAGAGAAAAAATAAATTGAGGAAAGAGATACATCAGTTGGCCTAATCTGTAAATGACAAAATGGGTTTTCTAAGAACATCATTATTCAACTTTTCTGATTCTTAGAAAACAAAGCTTGTTTCATGCTGATTTAATTTGATACAAAACAGAGAAATACCAAATCCTGTGATAATATGGTCAGAAGGTTTCAGAAGGTTTCAAAATAGTGATTTATTTTATAGTTTTCTTCTGGTCACTTCTTTCTCTTTCAAGTCCATTGTATTCAGGTATCTGAGTAGGTGATTGACAAGTGCAATGACTGCAGGAGAGGACATTGCTGTGAGCAGAAGAAAAACCCAGGGAGAATTGGATGCTTTTGTTGTGTACACAAGTAACCTATGAAAGATTGGAAAGTCACTCCAGCCAGATAACAACAGAAAAGGGAAGTTCATGTTTGGAATTGGAGAGTGGGGAACTGGAGGATTTAGAAGGGATCTTTGTTGTGCGTGAGGGGCTGAGGAAGAAGAATGAGAGGAAATCCACATTTTCATTAAAACTATTAACAAAAGTCTCACTCAGCTCCTGATGACAAGACTGGTTCAGACCCCCATTACATTTTGAGCCTGTAGGAGGGTCGCACCTCAATACTGACTGCTCCATCATGGCGGTTTGGCTTGCATGTGTATGCAAAGGTCTAAGTTGTTCAGAAAACCCATCACTAATCACACAGGTAGGAACATTCCTGAGGGAGTCAGAGAGAACAGAATTAATGTACTGCACCCTGTGGAGTCAACAAAATTGAGAATCAGAAACCGTCCAAAGGCAGGTTCATGGGAGACTTTCTGGGTGGGTGTGGAGGGATTCAGAAGCAGATGACAAGTATGAATCCAATTCAATTTCCCATTTATCCAGCTACCCACCTCATGAGTTCTTGAGGTCCTTACCCATATTGCTTTTTAACTGCATTTCAGGCTTCATAATAACATTGCTCAAATTATAGTTTGCAAGGATGTGAATATTTGTCATTGCACAACGACAGCAGTCCTTCTGTCCCCATCACTGTGAATAAATTGGAGCAGTAGTCCCCCTTTAGAATGTACAGCAGCTACTCTGTAAATTCAGACTGTGCGGTAGGACCTGGAGCCCTACTCCCAGCGTAGGCAGCCTTCTCTGGCTGTATTTGAATCCTATCTGGTCTTTAAGTCATCTTTCCTTCATGTAGACACTCTTGAGATCTCAACTCAAAGGATGGTTTCTATCTTATCTATTATAGAATTAACCAATTATATCATCACACGTATCTTAACATGCCTTGAATTGTTGTCAATGTACTTGTATGGATATTGATATATTTTGTATGTCTATTTTTCTATTTGTATTGGATTCCATGTATTGCATTTCTAATGTATTGTATTATATTTTAGCAGGCTCCCAAATGTGTGTCGAATCAGATGCCTGCCCCTCAAGCTGAAGCTCCAAGACCAGCAGATGACCCTCTCCCACAGCAAGTTTATGTTCTCTTAGATAGATGGCTTCCACGCTGGAGCCTGGGGTGGTAAGTTCAAGAGCTGTAGCACTTTAAGAGCCACTTCTCAGATTGCTACAATTTGTGGGTCCAGATCTTCTGCATTCCAGTCACATTAGTTTTCAAAACTGTATGTTTTTTGGGGGGGTCATCTCTCAAGTGCAGATCTTAAAAGCTGGGGGTGCCTAATGGGTTCAAAGTCTTCGTTCCTCAGGGAGAAGCTCTGGGTTTTGAGATCCTTCCCAACTATAAGTCCCTGGGCCAGGGATGAGGTTTATGGTGAGATTGTTTTCCAGTCCCTCCTACCTGTTGTGATGTGGGAGAAGTTGCTCAGCCAGTTTTTAGGGTTTATTTCAGAGTATGTTGTTCCAAATGTAGCTGTGAATTCAGTGTGTTTTTAACAGGAGATGAGTTCAGGATTCTCTTACATCTCCATCTTAAATGGGAACTTGTTTCTGTTTCTAGGTGTATTTTAATGTATATTGTTCTATATGTGTCTTTCTGTTTGACTGCTTCTATGTGTTACAGTACCTTAATGAAATTGTTCCCGCCATAAAGACCTAGGATGGTATGTCAAAAACAACTAATATGTTCATTAGGTTTTAGGGTTCCACAACCATAATCTCATTTTATTTGTGTGCCTCACAAATCCTATGAGACAGGAATTATTATTGCTTTCATTTTAAAGATGAAACAACTGAGGCTCAGAGAGGGAATTTTCTTATGATTATAAAGCCAATAATAACTCAGAGCTTCTGAGTCTAAATGGCTTAAGTCTCCTCCCGCTTGGTACCTTTTCTGTTTAATTCCCATCTTTAGATCAAACACAGGGCCTGGCTCACGTAGGTACTCAAACATGTTTGTGGTTGTACAAATAAGCATAAATGTGCATTAAGCTCGATGGTATAGAGTACTCAGTGGGGATACCAGTATGAGAAGTGGAAGGTCTCTGTTTGCCATGTAACGGAATCATGTAAGTAAATAAAATATAAAATTACTTGTTAAGAAACATCATGAATTATTAACAAAATGCTGTGTGCGTGTAGACAAGGGTGGTGATTAATTCTCTTGAAGAGAACTAGGGAAGTCTTTACAGAAAAGGGTAAATATTTCTGGATCCTATAAGATGAATAGGATTTTTCCAGGTATAGGAATACACATGTATAGGAATGTATAGGAATATACAGGAACATACAGGGATGGACATTACATAAAGGGAGCACAACATGTGCAAAGACACAGAGTTGTGGAGAGATGTAGGAAGAATGAGAATGGCAGTGTGCCTGGAGCGTAGAGACAGGATGGAAAAGTGGAGTTAGTAACAGAGTTGGCTGTAGAGGTGTGCATGGCTTCTACGGGAGTAATTTCTTTCTCAAGTTCAGGATTAATCCTCTATAATCCTGTTTGTCAGAGGAGCTATCCAATCCATTTTTTATAATGGAATTTGAAAAAATAAAGTACAAAAGCCATAGCTTAATTATGTTCTGCTAATATAGCTAAACCTTATAGTAGGTACTTTATGGATGTCATAAAGTTAATGGACTAGAATAATCCTACAAAGTAGATAACATCATTCTCATTTTACTGGTGATGGATCTGAGGGCAAGAGAAGAGAAGTAACTCACCGATGGAGACACAGCTGACAGACATTGGATCCAGAAGTTTACTCTAGATCAACTCTAAAATTTCCTTTGAGTTTCTGGGTAATGAGAGTGAGGGGACATACATACACATCACACGTATTGAAAGCTGGGAGACCAATTATGAAAGAGGGAAATCATGTAAACTGGTAAACTACACTAGTAAAGATGACAGGAGGGGCTGAACGAAGGCAGAATAGCTGGGCTGGATGAGAAAGCTAGAGGTTGAAGGGTGTTTCTAAGGTTGGCACATGCTTGCCCTTTTCTGGTGTAGCCACTATGAAGTTACAGAGCATTATTAAGTAAAAAAAAAAGTCACATCATTTTCTTTCTGTGTCTTTATGTAGAATTAAGTAAAAACACAATGTGGAAAATAAATATCTGCCAAATTTTCCAACCCGTTTTCTCCATTCCAAGAATATCAATCTTCCTTAAGTTGTTCCAGTGTGATGAGTTCTTTAGGATCTCAGGACCTTTGCATATGCTCTTTTTTGTTTGTTTGTTTGTTCTGGAATTAACATAGAGAACCTTTCAAGTAGCTCATTGTCCTACATCTCAGCTTACATGCCACTTCTTCAGTGAGGTTTTTTTTTGATTACGAATCACTTTCTAATGACAAAATCTGGTCAAAATGAAATAGGATTACTTGTGTAATAGTGAGCTACCTGTCACTGAGAGGACCTAGCAAAGATTTGCTGGAAATTATACAAGCTACAAAAAGGAATAATGAAAGAGAATAACAACGGGCTTAAAATATATTGAACTATAAGGACTTCCTCACCAAAGAAGTGAAATTTTGAGTGAAAGCTGAGAAAGAGCTCATTTTGTGGGGGAGAGCTTGGTGGTGAAACGATGGAAGTGAAAGATCATGCTGGGAAGGCAAGAGTGTGCAGAGGACCTGCGTGCAATGTACTTGACACACTGCAGAACTCGAAAGAAGAGCAGCATAGCTGAACTGCGCACAGGACAGCAAGGGTAGGGGTGGAGTGGGAGGCAGGATTACTGTACAGAAACGGGCCTTGATGCCTATACAGAAGGGTTCCCTTAGTGTCACGGGATATGGAAGCTCAACCGCCCTTCATCCTGAGATGCAGGAGTAAAATTGCTTTCCCTTGGGGAAATTCAGAGTTCAGAAGTGGCCTGTGGCTCCGGCCAATTTTATCAGCCAACAGGTTACCGTCCACCCATCCTGATGGGAAATTCAAAGAAGTCTCTTGTAAAGTCAGAATATGAAACAGATTAAATCAAAATATGTCTGAGGAAAAGGTCAGGGATGTGCTGATAAATCTTTCTGCATTTCCCACATGAAAGAATTCTCGAAACCCTGTCCTGTCAAACGCTCTTGTTCACTTCAATATTATTCTTGGCTAAAGGAAAGGCCTGTGGGGTTTGTGGAAGTCGGCTCTTTCAATATAGAATTTTTCATGCTCCTTATAAAAATGTCACTGGGTTGATTCAAAAATATTTTTATTGGCACCTAAATTGGTAAGTCTACAAAAGAGTCTGTACAGGTTGACTCTCTAGAATACACCAGGCTCCCTCCAGGGACGAACAAATAAAATCCTCTGACCTGTATCTGTAGGCATTTCCTCTCAGAGTTCTTTGCAAACACATTATTTTACAGCAAACCTGAGACAACTAAAATTGTCCTGACCTGCCAGGAAATTTTATTATTTATTATTATTATTATTTTTTTTTACTGTTAAAATTTCAATTAGTTTGTAAATTTTACGTTGGAACCATAGGGTGACTGAGGCATTATTTTGCTTTACTAGAAAGAATTTTTGAAAGTGGTTGTCAGGGCGGCTGGGTGGCTCAATTGGTTAGACAGTGAGCTCTGGGCAATGGGGCTGCCGGTTCGATTCCCACATGGGCCAGTGAGCTGCACCCTCTGCAACTAGAATGAAGTCAATGAGCTGCCGCTCAGCTCAAGGGTGGCTAGATGGCTCAGTTGGTTGAGAGTTGGTTGGAGCGCGGGCTCTCAACCACAAGTTTGCTGGTTCGACTCCCCCAAGGCATGGTGGGCTGCGCCCCCTGCAACTAATATTGAAAGGACAATAACTTGACTTGACAACTTGACTTGGAAAAGTCCCGGAAGTACACACTGTTCCTCAATAAAGTCCTGTTCCTTTCCCACCCCCCAAAAGAAAGTGGTTGTCCATTCATACTCTTGAAGTAATTGAATAATCCTGTCCATGAAGACACAATAAATGTTAAGACATAGCCCACTGGGCAGGTGATTAAACTTACACATCTGTGATAACTATGGATATTGAGAAGGAGTTCCCAAAAGGCTTCAATCAATAGATGATGTTTATTTCTCCAACTGCAAGATATGCATACAAGTGTTCATACTTCCACCACGTTGGAACTAATTCATAATAACAAATAAAAATTGAATGTAACAACAAGGTGTGCTCTTTTCACACCTCCAGTTTTCAGAATAAATGGGTGTTTTATTTAATATTGGCTATTTTTGTTTCTCTTTCGAGGAGCCTACCCAGATAATCTCTTAAGCCTTGGGCTGGTCTATCTCTGCACCATTGTGTTTAAGAGTCAATATTATGTGATTTATCATTAAATCACTCTCTAGCTATGCCATGTATGATTTTTATGTCTTTAACAGGAATGTGTGCCAGAGAGCAGACACCACATCTCGATTTTTCTTTAGTTACTCATGGCATGATGCACAATTATGAACAACCAAGATGGAAAGTTCAGTGAGGGGAAGGGACCTGTTTGCCTTTTCCTGTTGGACCTTGAATGGCTGGGATAGCATCTGGCACTGTGGAGGTGCTTATGGTACCTTTGCACATTAGCTGACCTGGTTGATTCTATGCACGAAGATTTTAAAAGCTCTCATTAAGGACAGGTTTTTTCTTGTCAAGGATGGTCATTCCTCAAGTTTCAATGTTTAACACTGATATTAATTAAGTTTAGGAAAAAAGCAGCAGATGTAAGGCATGGCTACAGGCTATGAAATAACAACAACATCAACTGCAATAATAACAGTAAAAAATAATTGTGCTTACCATGTGCCAGGAATGGCACTCAGTGCTTTATGCATTATTTCATTTAGTCCTAAGGAAGCGGATATTTATTACCATTCCTGTTTATGGATGAGCAAAGGATGTGCAGGGAAGTGAAATGATGTGCTCAAGGCCCTAAATAATTTACCAAGCGAGGCTTTCAGACTGGCTGTCTGCTGTGGACCACATTCTAACCACTACACATAGTTGTGATTCCAGGTCTCCAGATCCTAACTCAAGAGTGTCTGCAAATTCTCTTTGAAAAAAATAAATGAATATCCTAGTAGGCTTCATGGAGGGCTTGTTTTCTTTCTTCTAGTGCTTGTTCCTAACGGCATAAAGTATTTATAAATTCCCTATCTTCTTTTGGCAGCCTGGTGCGATAGTGTATTGTGGTGGTTAGAACAGGGGTGCTGAATTCAGACCGACCAGAATAAGAGTCCTTGTTCTGCTACTTAAAAGCTGTGCTTAAAAAAAAAAAAATGCATAACTGACTAAATCAGTTTCTTATTTTATATGTGGTAATGAGAGTGTCTACATTTTACAGCTGTAGTATACTGTTTGACAGCGTATGTACAAAATACTTAGCACAGAGTCTAACATAAAGGTGAGGTATTATTTTTGTTATAACAGTAATAATTATTATAGAATTAGCATGGGTTCTTTATGTTTCTATCATGAAGTGAATATGGGCCAGTGAGTGATAGGGAGTAATAGATGTAGATATTGAGTAATTTAGAAGGTTTTGGGTCATTAGATTTCCCCCATATTTGTATAATCCTTCTAAAAGTAAATTGTTAAATGTAAATTATGTGGTTATAATGATCATATTTTCCAAACAAAAAGGAAGGATCATATGATCTGACAAAATATTTTTTCTTATATATAAACACACACACACACACACACACACACACACACACACAAACACACACATTCACACATACGCATAGGTTTACCAATCCTTAATGGTGAATTTAGTTGTGCTTTTGTTGAACAAGACTAATTAAGAAGAATAAAATTATCTGTGATTGTGAGTGTCTTGGAAAAGCCAAGATTCATAGCCACCACATCTATAAGGCACAGTGCTAATCAACGAGCTACCTCTCTCTGTATTCAAAGCTGTCAAAGACCTTCTTTGTTTAAGACACATTTTTCTTTCTCTCAAGTTCAGAAATTATCTTTTCTTCCACCATCATATCATTTTTAGTTAATGTTTTATTATCCAACAACACTGTCACTTCATTATCTTTCTAGGTTGATTGTTCCAAATCATTCTCATTTTCTCAGCTCTTGGAGAACTTCCTTCCCATGGACGTTCCACTCTCTCTTTCCCACTTTGCGTTACACTGCATGGTACTTAATTTTGTGTTTGTTTTTTATTTTTTCCCTTCCCATTTCTTTTTTATTCTTTCCTTTCCCTACTCTTTCCTTCATCAATAATTAAGTCCTAAAGGCATTAGATTGTGCAGAATGAGATAAGTATCTGTACTGGAAAAAAAGGGAAGACACAGTGGCCCGGTAAAGAGAGTCAGAGGTGAAGCTAGGTGAGGAGGGTGCACATGGATGTAATGGATGGTGGGAGAAACCCCATTTAGAGTGTTGGATATCAAATAGGTAAGGGATAAAGGTTTCTCTGTCAGGGGCGGCCCTGCACATCATGGTGGACCCCAAGTTGGGTAAGGTGGGGATTAGAAGAGGTGAAAGATTGGTTATGTACAGGGGGATTGATGGGGAAAAAACACAAATAAATTAAATATAATAGGGGCCTGCTTTCTCACTGTCATAGAAGGACGATCAAATATCAAAAGGAAGGAAATTGAAAAGAATCTTTCTAATTTTGGTAGGTTGGAATTTGAAGTATCATTATGACTTCATGGAAGTGTGTGTGTGTATGTGTGTATGTGTGCTTTGATTTCTTTTATTCTTTTTCTCCGTCCATTGAGAGGGTCTGGGAACAGTGAGATACCAATGAAAATGAGCACCCCTTACGTCCATATCTTGTTTTCTGAATATATTATCCACTAATAGGAATCAGGGATATCTTTTTTTGTGCCAGAAAGTAATGAAATGCTCAAAGAGCGATGGTGACATGTCAAAAAGACACAATCGCCAGTTAGGAGGGGGCTCTTTTTGTCAAATTGAGGACATAATTTGAGCTTCAAAATAAATTATGCTAGTAACAGATTATAACCCACTGATAAAACAGAAAACCATCAATCCAACCATATATAAACAAATGAAAGAATAATCTTGAAGAGAAAAGGAATCTGCATAGTTTCAAAGTAACTCTTCGCACACAAAAAATACTTAAAAAAAGTGTTAACTTTGCAGTGAAGAAACAGCACTGAATCAACATCATCAGAAAGTGAACATTATTAATAGTGGGACACATTGAAATCATTTAGAAGACAAAAGAAGAAAACAGAACCAAACATACATCTGATCTCATCAAGAGGTAACAGCAGACACACCCATGAGGGACATTCTGCAAAATATCTGACCTGTCATTTTCAAAGGTATCAAAGTTTTGACGTCAAAGAGAGGCTGAGGAAAGATTTCAAAGCTGCAGGAGACTAAAGAGACCTGACAATGAAATACACCCAATGATTTTGAACAGGATCTTTTTGCTGCAAAGTCTTCATGGATCAATTGGTGTCTGGGTACTATATGACAGTAATGTTTCAGTGTTCATTTCTGGCTTTAATGGTGATCATTGTATTGTGGTTATGTAGGAGAAATGTCCTTGTTTACAGGAATAGCAAGAAAATGTGGGACATCAGGTTAGCAACTCACTCTCAAGAGGCTCAGGATTTTGTGTGTGTGTGTGTCAGTCATTTTTATAGCTGTAGAGTATTTTGAAGTGGCCAGTGACTTTTTGATAACCCATAGTCTATTAACAGCAACAGCTTTGTCTCTCTTATTCCCTCTCTCTGTCTCTGTCTCCACTCTGTCTCTGGTGTTGGGCAAATAGGTAAATCTCTGTTCAGATCTCAGCTCTGCCATTTTTAAGTTGTGTGATTTGACTAAGAATATAATCTTCTAAACCTCAATATTTTACCCTATAAATTGAGTATAATAATAGCTGAAAAAAGCTTATTAGCACAGTGTCTGATGCATGATAATCACTCAATAAGAGTTGGGTGTCCCATTATCATTACCATTGTTGTTCAAGTATTTCTATGTCAAACTGATTGATCTACCTTACCCTTTTATTTTGATATACCTTCTACATCTCTATGTATTTTTATTATGTATGCATTTCTAAATTATTTTTAAAGTGTTTTAGATTGTTTACAAATGTTAGATTGTTTCTATTGTGTATAGCATTACAATGGGTATTTCCAGGACTTTATCTGTTTCTTTCCCCACCCGCCCCACCACTTGTTCACTTATTCCCTTAGGATACAATCCTAGAACAAACTGGAATTTCTTGATGAAAGTCATGCTAATCTATTTAAAATAGAGGTTAGCAAACTTTTTCTGTAAAGAGACAGATATTTTAGGCTTTTCATGCCATAGAGTCTTTGTCACAACTACTCAGCTCTGTCACTGTAGCATAAAAGCAGTCATAAACCAATGAGTGTGATGTAGTCCTATAAAATATTATCTATAAAAGTAAGTCATAGACTGTATTTGTTCTTTACTAAAATCACGAAAGAAACAATTCCTCTAGTATTTTTAGTTTCAAAATCCTGAAAATCAGGAGGATATAAACTTTCATTGTACAATAACCTGGATATAGAAATTCTGCAGCATGACAGGGAAATATCACAGTAAGAAGCATATTTGCTCTCTCATCTGGCAGCCATGACTCTTGTCATCTGAGAGTCACCATACAATATAACTCCTGACCACACTGACCCACAGACAGAGATGATCTCGGCAAAACATTGTAATGGAACTTCACTCTCTAACGTAGAAGAGTAATCAGCATATAATAGATTTTATGCATTGTTTTAAAGTAGGAGAGAAGAAGAGTATGTGGGACACGACGAACTGCTGGTGTGACTTTGAACAAAAGAGGGAGCTCTAAATTTAATCTGCCTTCTAAAATGGCAGGGATTAGTCCCTAGTTTTTTCAAGGTTAAGCCTTGCTGCATGTCTTTCTCTGATACTTTCTTGTAGTATGTTTAAATGAGCCATCTGATAATTACCCGTCTTTTTTTGTCCTAGAATGGTTTGCATTTCCCCAGCTGATATCTAGGCTTTATGGTGATCTGGGTGTTTTTCTGATCTCAATCTGCTGGTTATGGAGCAGGGATCTAAGCAGCCATATGCTTGATGCAAGCTGGACAAACAGGGCTTATGGGCAGAAGGTCAAAAGTTGGAGACAAGGGGACGTCCCAAGACACATCATGCTGAGTTATCATTCCCCTATCACAAGATGTGTATTGTTGTGAGGAAAGGAGAATCCGAGAACTAGGAAAACTTGCACCTTAGAGCATTTTTTAAAAATTAAAACTATATTCAGAAAGTTCATTCTGAAGCTAAGCTAAAGATGTTAATGGATGGTTTCATAATTAATAATACAAGAAAGCAAAACATTTATATGGGACCTATTATTTGCCAAGCACTGTGCTGATCTCTTTACATATGTGAACTAATTCAATTCCCACAACAGCCCTTTGGGATAGATGCTTTCATATTTCTCATCTGAGAGTGGCAGAACTTAACAGCAAAGAGAGAGGGTAAATGACTGCTCAAAGCTGTGTAAAAATAAAAATGGCAGCATGGGTATTGGAACCCAGGTAGTCTGGCTACAGAGTCAAATTCTTATAGTAAGCCACATGGCTTGAATAAAACAGCTTATAATATTAAATTTACAGGTCCTGATTTCCCACAGAATTCCCAAAGGCCATTCATATCTGAAAATAGGATTCTGGCATTGCTAATGACTAACATTTGGGAGCACCATACATGTGGGCTTCCAACGCCATTCTATGGAGTCTACATTTTATTTTTCCAAATTTCCTGCAAGATACTTCCTATTTATGTTTGCCTTTGTCAGATGATGGACCCAAGGCTCAGAGACATTAAGTTTGTCTTTTTAGATCAAATTGCAACTAAGTGGTAGGAATGGCATTCATATGCAAGTATGTCTCCAATACACAAAATCTTAACAAATATCTTATATAATTTAAGAGATAATATAATGTGAAGAGCACTGGATTGGACCTAAGATATCTAAATTTTAGACCCATCTCTTCTGTTGTATCATTAGGAGACACTGGCTAAGCTATTGTCTTTCTCTGAGGCTAAGTTTCCTCCTATATCAAATGAGGGGATCGATCCGAATTACTATTGTTTCCATTCAAAATGATGTTGTATGATTCTGTGAGTTTTTATGTCAAAATGTTCATGAGTGCCTTTTCAAATTCTAAATTATCCTAAGATAAGCTCTAGAGCTTAGTGTAAATAGAGAAAATGTATTTAGATAAACAATAGTTTCAGTCATTGGAATAAAACAATAAATCTTAAATATATAATACTTTATAAAAAGTAGCTAGTGCCAAACTATAATAGAAATTATGTTGATTTCCTCAGGCCTCGCTTTTCATATAAATCTGAAAGCCAGTGCTCAAATCGCTTTTTTTGCCTGCCCCACATGTGAAATACGCAATGTAAGACCACAGGTGTTCAGAACTCTCTAGTGTAAAGCTGCCAGGAAAATTCTAAGCTGTGTTGCAAGACATTCTTCAATTCTGAGTTTCCTATTTATTTAATCAGGGCGTGCCAATGAGAAACAGAGAGTGAATGGACTGTCATGTTACTGTTCACTTGGCTTTTTGTAGGATCCCACTGACTCATGCCCTCTGAATCTTTCAGGGTCATTTCCAATTTCTTGCTAAGTGCAATATTGTGTCATAGAAAAACACTCACTGGGGTCCTTCATTTATAATCTCTCTCTTTTTCTTAGTACCCTCATTCCCCAATATGCACACCTCAGTAATACGTGTAGGATCCTTTGTATAGATTGTTGGAATCTGAAACGGAAAGCTCATTTCTTGTACCATTTAAATGGAAACAGTTTCTTAACTTTTGTTTTCTTTTTCTCTCTTTTCTTATTATTGCATGTTTCCAACATAGTTGATTGACACACAATTCTTCCTCTTTGCTAAAATTCCATGCTATAAAGGCTGAAAATGCCAGATAGTGTACTTGTTTTCTCAGGATTCCTTGGTTTTAGGACATAAACTTGTGATCTAATCCATGCATTGGATACAGAGGGAAAGTATACACTGGTGGGGGATGGGAGGGTCTCTGGAAAAGAGATGCACATGGAGATTTTCCACTATCTTCTTTTGACATGGTTAGGTGAATATATGATTCATGGAATAGTGGCAGCCACTTTGCGATCATGAGGGCATAAACCTGAAGATTAAGGCCAGCATGCTGAAGATGCTGAGTGGTGACATGAAAGCACCCGGGTCATAGATGACATTACTATGCTTTCTGATTAACCAAATCTACAATTCTCTGGATCTTTTAGTTGAAATGATAAAAGCACTGATCTTTAGATACTGTTAATTGATCATTCTATGAGTTTCAACTAAAAGTTTTTTGATACACTGTGCAAATCCAAAATACTGACTTATAAAACTTTAACATCCCCTATGTCTTATTTAACATGCTTTATTTTATGATCCTGGCAGAAATGTTATTTCAGAAGGACAGTAAATGGCAATATATGCTCCATAATTTATGGCGGGGGAAGGAAATTTAAATTTAAGATTGAACTGTTAAAGAGCACAAAATGCTCAAATTAATTGTGAAGCTAAAAAATGAAAATTTTATTTATTCTGTAGCACTGTAAAAATTATTCTTTTAATTAAGTAGAAATAAAAGCAAGGGAAATATTTGAGTGCTAGGAGTCATTGAACAGGAAAATCTAATGCCCTTCCCAGGGTAGGAAACAAAGAAAGCTTTATCTCAGAAGACTGTGCTGAAAAAGGCTAGAAACATACAAATCTTATTTAACCCCTGCTATTTATGTCAGTCAGGCTACGATGTCTATGGCATAGATGGTAATCCAGGTGGGCCATGGGTAAGGTAGAGATGTCTAATTTGGGAAACACCACATTTTTGGGGGGTTCTAGAGAAAAATCTTTAAGAAATAGTAATCATATGTTCAAATTGATAGCTTTTGACCAAATAGCGTTGACCAAATAGCTTTTGACCAAATATCATCCTTTAGATAATTTATTTTTATTTCTAAGAGACAGTCTTACAGATTATAGTTGCTTTCATTCTTGACAGGAATTTGCATGTGAGTTTACCTCTGTGCCTTGAATACATCAATAAAACACTGTTATATAAAATATACCTTTCTCCAAATAAGCCTATGCGTGGTATCAACTGCTGGGCCATCTGGTATTTATAAATGGTACATCAAAGGTCAGTAGTTATTATCAGAAGATTGTGTGTGTGTGAGTTCATGGGATCATATCTATGTATTTATATTCAGAATTTGTCTCATACCCCCAATTCCCCCTGGGTCTATCTGTGGATTCTGAATAGTTTCAGTCAATCTTTTCAGACACACTGTGGTGTATCAACAGAATGATAACTTTTTGAACCCAATTGGTGATTTCTTTTAGTAAAATGAGAACACGGACTTGAGAAATGAAATGGATGGAAGGTTAGTCGGTATATTATTTGCTACTGTGCCCCAGTGGCTAAGCCGCTGTTTTGGTGGCAGCTTTCATTCATTTAATTGTTTTGCTTTCATTGCATATCATGCTCCAGTTGAAAAACAAATAACTTGTTCCCAAATTTCCTCCTCCTTAATTAATGAGGAATTAACGTGCTTTAAATCTTAGGACAGATAAAGACCAGAGACACTTTATCTTAAATATTTTTAGAACAACAATGTTGAAAGTCATGGAATAAGTGTGTGTCTTTGTAAATATTTTAGAGGAAGACATGAAACTGGTTTTCATGGTACTACTCTTCAAAAGGAACTTTTTAAAAAAAATAGTGTATTCGCATTCTCTCATTAAGAGATTATAGGAAATCAATACCAGATGCTAAAATTATTTGGCAGTTTGAATGTTCTACCCAAGAAGATTTATGAACAGCAAAGTGTCAGTATAAGACAATTTATTTGAGTGTATTTCTAAAAGGATCACTTTTGAATGGAGGCATATTTATATTTTTCACCAGTAATTGAATAATGGGACTCATTTCTGAGTTTGAGATTACGGTAAGGTTTCTTGTACAGGAACTTGATCCAAAACATTCAATTCAATGAATATTCAATAGGGCTGAACGTTTCCCCACACCCTACTCAATAGATCAGTAACAGAATTGAAGTCAGACAACCATTCTCACGCATGGGTGAAAGCAGCTAAAATTTTGTGAGAACTACACTACATGACAAAAGCCTAAAGGAACTTATTTCCAATGATCACAAAACTTTAAGGGGCAGCTGGTTGGCTCAGTGGGTTAGAGCACGAGAGCTCTCAACAAGGTTGCCGGTTAGATTCCCACATGGGCCAGTGAGCTGCGCCCTCCAAAACTAGATTGAAGACAACGAGCTGCCACTGAGCTTCCTGAAGGGCAGCCAGATGGCTCAGTTGGTTAGAGTACGGGCTCTCAACAACAAGGTTGCTGGTTCAATTCTTGCATGGGCTGGTGGGCTGTGCCCCCTGCATCTAAAGATTGAAAGCAGCAACTGGACTTGGAGCTGAGCTGTGCCCTCCACAGCTAGATTGAAGGATAACAACTTAAAGCTAATGGGCCCTGGAGAAACACACTGCTCCCCAATAAAGTTAAAAAAGAAAAAGTACTTTAAAAAAAACAAAAACTTTTACGAAATTGTTTTGCCCTGTTTATGGGGGTGAAAATGAAGTCAAAAGATGTAACTTGCTGATAATGGTGTTTGTCTTATCCCACACAGACAGGTAAATTATTGCACAATTCTCCAAATACAATGTGTGGGCGTGCACACGGACACACAGTTTAAGAAAGACTGTGGGTTTAGGCTCATTTTAAGTTACTGATTTTCTAACTATTTGTGGTGAACAACCACGTTTCCCCAATCCATGGCAGACACATAATCTATATTTGGAGAACTAAACAGTGTATACAACATTGCCTGGAACATATCATGTGCTTAATAAACATTTGGCAAAAGATTGAATGGGTGCAATAGCATTCCATTAAGCTTCTATTTGTGGCAATGTAAACTAATTAACATTGTAGAAAACAATATGTTAATATTTTGAAACAATATTAAAAATGTGGTTCATAGGGATGCTTCAATTTGATGAGCATAAGGAGGAAGAAATAATCTCGTCTTTTCTAATTTCTAGCAGAGATTAAAATTATTCTGAAAGACATACTCATCACCTTAAGATGCAACTTGCAAGCAAAACTCACCATGAAGTCCTTTAAGAGAAAGCATTGCTCTTTATTCCTTAAAAAGGTAGTGCCTCCCTGTCCTTAATCTGTGTTTAGAATATTTATTTTATGAAACTATAGTAGAAAAAACAACTGTCTAGTGGAACAATACTTATGTTCCAAAATTAGTAGATTTTCAAGTTTCTAAAGCTCTCCAGGTAGAAAGTAATCTGAATTTAATTATTCAAGGCACCATGGTTTTATTAATACTGATAAAATAAAAGAGAAGTTTCCTTGAGAGAAATTCAAAACCAATCTTAGTCAGTGGAAACTGCTCAGTCGCATCTATACAATAAATAAAATTACTTGCAGTTTAGAAAAATGGGAAGTCCATAATGAAGCATCTGTTTTAAACAGATGCTCAAGTCAGAACATTTCTGCCGAGCTGAAAAAAAAAATAGTGGAAGAAAATATTCAGCTCATTTTTTGATAAAATATTCAGCTAGTGTCTCTTTATAAAATTGTTAATATTTATTGCAGAAAGTTAATATTTTTGAGTTCTCTATTCAGCAGTGTGGTTGAAGAATAAAATTATCTCCCTTCAAAATGTAGTTATTTGCATTAGACTGCTGGTCATGCACATAAAAGATTTATATTTCATTTTAAGACTGATTTTTTTAAAAATATGAAATACATGATTTTTTAATAACATTCTTTCCTTTTCCTTTATAATTCCCAAGCAATCAGTTTTCCTTGCTGGGTCAATCACAATAAATAAGCTAATGTTTAATTCCTTTTGCATCATTGTTAATACCAACTGTTTCTTGAGTGTAAACCATGTTTAAGGAATGCATGGTCCATTGGAGCAATTGGGGAGAGAAGGAAACCCTGTTCTCCAGAGGCTACTACCTTGTGGCCTCAAAGCCTTACAGGTGGGGCTTCTTCTTCATGTCAGGCAGGAGGCAAGCCCCAGCTCTCTGCTCTGGAAAAGGGGAGCTTATCTTCTGGGCCAGATTCTGGGATCTTCTCACTCCCCAGTTAGAAGAAGCTCACTGAAATCCTTGATTGTGCTCCTTGCTCTGGGGTATTTAGTTTTGAAATTTCCACTTAGAAGTTTACATACCATGTTTCCTTGAAAATAAGACCTAGCTCTAATGTGCCATCAGCTCTAATGTGTCTTTTGAAGCAAAAATTAATATAAGACCCGGTGTTATATTATATTAGACCTGGTATTATGTTATGTTATGTTATGTTATGTTATGTTGTGTTATGGTATGTTATGTTATGTTATGTTATGTTATATTATACATTATATTATACTATATTATAATATACCCAGTCTTATATTAAAATAAGACCAGGTCTTATATTAAATTTTGCTCCAAAAGACACATTAGAGCTGATGGTCCAGCTAGGTCTCATTTTTGGGGAAACACCTTTGGCGTAGGTATCTTGAGATCTTTCCAAATAATCAGGAGTTTGAATTTTTGCTTCTGAGATCGTTAAAGACTCTCATAAAGAAGCCCATTGGCATTTTTATCAAATTAAACCACAGGCCTTGTAATGTAGGGGAGGTGGGGGGGTGGATCTTTATTCAGAGAAGAGTGATGGATGGGACATTGAGAACCAATTCTTTTGTTGTTTTTGGTTTATATACCACATATCAGTGAAATCATAGGGTTCTCTGCTTTTTCTGTCTGACTTATTTCACTTAGCATTATACTCTCAAGATCCATCCATGTTGTCACAAATGCTCCTATATAAACCAAAAACAACAAAAGAAGAAGACAAACAAATGAGAAAGAAAAACTCATAGACACAGACAATAATTTAGTGGTTACCAGAGGTTAAGGGTGTGGGGGGTGGGAGATGAGGGTAAGGGGGATCAAATATATGGTGATGGAAGGAAAACTGACTCTGGGTGGTGAACACACAATGGGATTTATAGATGATGTAATACAGAATTGTACACCTGAAATCTATGTAAATTTACTAACAATTGTCACCCCAATAAATTTAATTAAAAAAAAGAGACCCAATTCCTGAACACCCCACACAAGACTGTTCTCACCCCTCTGGAATCTTGTGTCCCTCATCTCTGCCACCAGGAGAGGATTCTGCTCCCTGACCAGCCTTTAAAATTGGAGTTTGATTTTATTCTAAGATATGTCAGGATCCTTATCCTTTTTAGTTTCTTTTAGAGATTGGTCCAATACAGCATTAATAAGCCCACCCATAAGAAAAGAAAGAACAAAAAAAAGGAGATGTATTTTTATTTAGAGTTCTTTTTTAATTAAAATCAATGAACAGCTCTCTTTTGCATACAAGAAAAATTACCTAATACCAGAGAGTAAGTCATAACACCTTAAAGGTTATATTGCTTAAAAATCCCTTTAGTTGCAAGGAACAGAAATCTTCCAAGGTGGCTTAAACATTTAAAATATTCTTTTTCTCAAATAAAAAGGATTCCAGATGTCAGCAGTGCAAAGCTGATACAGCTTCTCAATGGTACCTCTAGAGAGGCCAGGTGTTCAGGATGTCCTGGTTTGAGGATGTGGTCCAGAGTCAACAGTTTAACTAAAGCCACAGGCCGTCTACTGAGTATAATTACTTTGATAATTTCAAAGATTATATTGTCGCCATTCTTGTTTTCTTTCTATGTGATTTATTTTTATGATTCTGCATCCAAAGTCCAATCCAGCCATTTTGGTGAAAATTACCACAAATAGCTGTTTGCTGTTTTGTGTTCTCTGTTTCTCTGATGTCTTTGTCTGCTGTCCTCATTTGAACATTGCTAAGTTCCCAGGGTTGTTATGTGTGCCCACCCTGGGTAGCAAAACATTTATTGATGGGAGACTGACTCAGAAGTCTGAATTATGTATCAGAGAACTCTCTCTTGTTCACTAAATTCTCCTCCTGGGATGGCTCTCTCTCAACAGTGAAGATGTGGGATATTAGCCAGCTAAAGCTTAGCTGTGGTGCAGTGTTGGGAACGAATCCATCCTGTGAATTAGCTAAAGTATCCTCCTGCTCCCCCTGTACGTGGGGACTCCATTCCATGGCCATCTCCTGCTCTGCCTCATTCTCCTGCTGTGCTCTCTAAGTTCTCTGCTTGTGTGGATGGGCTTCAACTGAGTGGGTCATACCTGTTGCTCTTTCCTCTCCTGAATCTGAATAGCAACGGATATCAGAGGGCACTGGGAAGACAACAGCAATAACGTTTGTTTTCTTGTTGTTGTTTTGTTTTTTTGGTTTGGCCCCTTCAAGTTTCAGACTATTCTTGTGTCCAAGATACAATGGAAACATGTTCTAGAATTTAACAATAAACTTAAGAGCCATAAAAAAAGTCGTTCCCTAGACTGATCAAGAAAGCAAACAAACAAACAAACAAACCTCAAATCAATCCAGAATCTGTGAAAGAAAGGTCCTCTGTGTGATTAAAACAGCCAAAAGTGGTGAGCAAATGCTATTTCGGAGAAAGAGGCTTTTCTTGTAAAAGGTCTGATCAGGGTTTCAGAGCCAGGACAGGAGGCCATCAGCCACAGAACTGTGGGCACATTATACTCACACAGATGGAAAGATGGATCCATTAACCAAGGTGCTGGCAGAGCCAGCTGTTCGGTCCCATCACCCCACTTCCTGCCCCAGCCCCAGCCCCTACCCTATTTCCTCTGGCACTGCTCCAGATCCAGAGACCCCAGGAGTCAGGAGCCCTGGCTTGAGGGTGTGGTCAGGAGTCAACAGTTTGACCTAAAGCCACAGTCCACTCAGTAGACCTCTGAGAATCTGGAAGGTGGGGAAGAGAAACATTGCAAATAGCACTGAGGCTGGGGCTACAAGGAAGAAGCAGGAGGTGGTTAAAAAAAACAAAGGCTTTGGCATCAGGGTGACCAAGGATTAAATCCTGACTCCATCACTGCCAGCTGAGACCTTGGGCAAGTGACCTCAACTCTCTGAGTCTCAGTTTCTTCATATTTTTCTAGAAATCCCATGGGGGGAACCACCTCCTGCAGAATTGCTAACAGGATCTAATGAGTTAAGAAAATGTGTACGAAGTGCCTGGCACACAGTGCGTAATCACAGAATGGTAGCGATTGTTGTAAGATATGCAAACTATGAACAAGAAGCTCATGATTTTAAAGCATCACATAAATAGTGAAGTCAGCCTGGCAGGTATGGTTTTTATTTCTGTGTTTAATTGCTGCACATAAAGATTTCTCAGCACCGAGCAGGGAAGTCAGTTGTCTGGTGAATGCACACTGGAGATTCATCCTTATCCTTGCTGCAAAAGGTAACGGTGTGAAGACTTTCTCCAAATGCCATCATTTTTGAAGTGTTAAATATTCATTAAGCAATATTTTCATTGATGAAGTATGCATGTTATTTCCTTTATCTCATTTTTATCCATAAATTTAATCATTGGGTTTAATTATAATCACTTTATAATTACTGTATTTTGGCATTAATTATATCATATCAAGCCATTAACAATATTATTCAGCATAAAACTAATCAAATCATGAATAGACATAGCCCGAAGCTATGTGATATCTTGTTTCTTTCCTCTGGGTTCTTTTTCCTTTCCTTTCCTTTCCTTTCCTTTCCCTTTCCCTTTCCCTTTCCCTTTCCCTTTCCCTTTCCCTTTCCCTTTCCCTTTCCCTTTCCCTTTCCCTTTCCCTTTCCCTTTCCCTTTCCCTTTCCTTTCCTTTCCTTTCCTTTCCTTTCCTTTTTTCTTTTCTTTTCTTTTCTTGGACTGTATTCTTGCTACAAATTTAACTCTCCATGTCTGTCATTCCACATACAAATTTTACTATCTAAGCCTGAATTGAGAACATTTAGGGTACTTGAAAATCTCTCATTTCTATTCTCTCTCTCTCTCTCTCTCTCTCTCTCTCTCTCTCTCTCTCTCTCCCCTCTGTCTCACTTTCTCATTACTTTTATTTTGTTCCAAAAAAACCTTTTCAAATTACTTACATAGCATAACATTAAATGATGTTGATGCTGTTGGTAGTTACAGTAATCAGAATATTTTATAACTTCAATTTCATACATAATATAACATCTATCAAGGGACTTTCCACTGAAAATAAGTGGTCATTTCTCCTGCCGGATAAACAGTACAAGTTGATTCAGTCTTTTTCTAGAGAACATTTGTAATCATTCCAAACTAAGGAAGTATCCTTTGTGAATTATTTGAAAACAAACAAACATAAAATTATGTTCCTACATGCTTAGGGTAATTCTAATACATTTTGCTCTAATGGAAACAACTCTTCAATCAATTTCAATGATGACTTTGAGGTACAATCTTTGTTATTGTTCTTTTAGAACAATATGGATGCCATCAAACACACCTAAGTGTAAAGAAGACGTTTATTTCCATGGGTTTTTTAAACCAGAGGAGACTTTGTAAATGATTCTATTATAAGCTTCAACTACATTTTAACTTGAACGTACTATTAAGCATAACTTTAAAATATCTCCCCACTAAGTAAGTACATTTTTTAATTTCTCAAGTGATGCACATTATAAAAAGACATCCAAAAGGCTCTTGGACAGGGTCGTTAAATGTTCTAGTCATATAATTTTAAACCTACCTAATTGCATTTTAATTTTATAGAATTTTAGAGTGGTTGGGTACACGATGTGATTGTAACTTGTCTAGGTCTTGTTTTAAACTCTTTAACAAAGGATTATAGAAGTAACAGGTATTTATAAAATGCAGAGAACTTTAATAAGCCACCTAATAAAAAGCCAGGGCTACAAAGTGCTGAAGGCTAAAAAGGGGAGAAGTTGTTCTAACCAAATGCAAGTCATTGGGGCGGTGGGGTAGAGAAGAAGAAAAATGATCATTTGCAAGCAGTACATTGGAGGATTTCTGCTAAGATAAAAGATCAACTTCCTATTGTCCATATTCTTGGTAAATTGTCCCTTCCTATCACTTTAGTTAGAAGGAGGCATAGTGTGCCACTGAAGGGGAAGAATATTTTTGTTGTTACGAGAGAAAAAAATTGATCATCAGATTCTAGACATACATTATCTCAAGAAAAAAATTAATTCCCTCCCAAAGACCGTGCAGAGTGAGGATGTGGCCAATACTACAAGGGGAAAAAATATCTCCATTGGATACGTCTCGATGTAGGTCAGGTTCCTCTCTCATGTGTCTCAATAAGACATTATTCAGTGTTGATTATGTACCACCAGAAAACGCACAGGAAAATTAACTTCAGGAAAATAAATGATAACAAATAGAAATTGACCTGGAATGAGTGTTGAGCTCATGTTAGGCTCAGAGAGAAAACAAGTAAACAGAATGAAATTAACACTTATATAGCACTTAAGTGGCAGATGGTGTTCTCAGTAGTTATGTTATTTACTTGATCCTACCTGTGGAGTAGGTACTGCTGTTTTATTATACTCATTGTACAAATGAGGAAACTGAGGCACAGAGATGTTATGTGACTTTCTCAAAATGACACAACTGGTAAGTTGTGAAGTTAAGGTTTCAACCCAGGCAATGTGATGACAGAGTTTGAACTGTTAACCTTCTGCGTTGTGATTGGTTATATGCTGAGTTGCAAGTAAATTGTTACTAATTATAGTTCTAAAAGTCAGCCATTAATTTATATTTGATTCAAAGCTATCTTTATGTATCCCATTCATTGACACAATCTGCTACAGATTTCTAGTTATTACATCTATAATAAAGAAGAACATAAGAGCTGAACTAACTTGTTGTGAAGTTCTCATCATAGATGTCAGTAAGCTAGAATAGTGTTTCTCAAACTTCCTTAGCAGTAAGATTACCGAGGATCCTTGTTAAAAATTCTCGTTTTGGAGTCCTGATCCCAGACGTTCTAATTTAGAAAGTCTAGGTTTGAGACTTACAATTGACATTTTCCATGAGCAATCCAGGAGGCTCAGATACCATTTGCAAACATTCTTTTCTTGGGTACTCTCCTTGGCACCATGAGTTTCTAGGTGGCCCACATATTACCTTTAAAGAACCTCACATTTACTTTACTAGAACAATTTCCACACTCTGTGGTCTTCGCTCATTTCCTCATCATTGTCTTCTTCCAGACTCTGAGATCTTCAATAACAAGAATTGCATTACTCCACTGATGTATCTCAAATACCTACAGCTGACCTTACACACAGTAGGTGTTTATCACCACGTGTCAAAGGAATGAATTGTAGGATATGGAGGATGAATAAGCAAGTGCATGATTGTGAGATGGTCTTAGAGTGTGCAAAGAGATGAATCATTTTCAGATAATGGGGTTTAGTATGCCTAAGTGTCTCATTTAGTTGAATATGTGTACACAAAAAGATAAAATGTTTTGTTTTGGTGATCTGTTCTACATAACAAACTGTCCCAACACTTTCTTATTGGCTAATGTTTCTCTTTACTTCTCTCTTTGTCCATAATGCCCAATTGTAGCCTTTCCTTTCAAACTGAATTTCTGGAATTTTATTCCACTTTATAGTTTCTCAGAAAATGCTCATGAGCTAAACTATAGCATTCACTGAAAATGGATCCATTCTTTGGCAATGTCTTTGAAGAGTCAGGGTTCCAGAATGCAGTATTTGCATATTGTGCTTCTTGGACAGGAGGCAGAGACTTGGAATTTTGCATTAGTATCTCCTGCTCTAGCATAGACCTTGACCAGCGATGGGTCCACATCATTCATTTTAACAAGTATTTAATGGTATGCTGGTGTGATGATGTTAAATACCAGAGAAGAGCCGTTTAGAATATAGAGTGCTTTTTAAAAATAGCATTCACCCACACGTTATTCCATTTTATTCTTGAAATAACCGTTTGAGCTAGACATAACACTTGGCATTATTCTTATTTTCTTAAAAACACTAAGCCTCAGATATAAAGTGATCGCTCAAGGTTAAACACCTGCCTAGTGACTCAGTTGGGACTGGAACCCATTTCAGAAAATTTGAGAGAAAATACCATTCAGACCCTCTCAAAGACCTCATTCAGTTAAATTAACAAACATTTACTGAGTCAATACCCAGTGATGGGTAGGGAGCTGGAAACTGGGGATTCAAAGATGAATAGGCAATTCTATTGGCCCTCAAGTAACTCATAGATTATTACAGGAAGTAGACTTGTAAACAAGTCCATTGAAATTGACATGGTAAGTGACATTATAAAGGTATGAACTAAGTGCTGATTGTAGAGGAAGCAGCAAAACTTGCCTAGGGCCAACAGAAAATGCTTTTTTTAAAAGCTCAATTATGAACATGGAAAGATACTTCAGATCTGAGTACCAATGGAGAGGGGAGTAGGGAGTACGGGGGCTGAAATGCTTCCAGGAAGAAAAAAAACAGCATGGCGAAGGCACAGCATTATAAAGGACTCAGCTTGTTTAGGGCAAGTATTGGTTTCTAAGCTGGCCTCCATTCACGGAAAGAAAGAGGAGACTAAAGAAAGGCCTTTCCAGATTGGTAGGTGGTGGGTTTAATAAGCAAGGGAAGTGACATAGGACTCTTGTCTTAGGTGGCTGCAAGATAAGTAGATCTCTGTACCCACCTGCTTGAATTTCAAAATTTAATCTAGAGGCCTTAACTGGGTTCAGTCACATACACCATCCAGATAGTCTCAATAACCCATCATTCTCTTGATGTTGCATCCTTAAAAAGTTTCCACTGTGGAAACGTGTGTGGGCAGAACATATATTCCAAGAACAGGGGATGAGGTGAGGAGCCTCTGATTGTCCCAGTCCAGCTTGCTGGTCAACCAAGTGCTCTTGGTGACCTCCTCCAACAGCCAAAGAGATTTTTCATGCGACTGGACCAGGGCCAAACAGGAGAAGAGGCTGTCAGTGAAGACAAATATTTTGGTGTTCCTTTTAACCAATATCAATTTTCTTTATTTATTTAAAGGAAATCACTGATAATTTTTGAAGAGAGTAGCGGATGAAGAGGACTGTTTTGAGACTGCTTGGTGTCTATTAATCCTCACAGTTTATTTGAACCTTAAATGGGCATTCCCATCTCAGCGCACAAAATCTTTAGGAGTAAGTTTAGCCACCATGATTTTATAACTCAGTTGGCCTTCTTGAAATCTTACTACCCCAAACAGCTTAGCAAAATACTCTTTTGAATCACATGGGGTACTTCTTTTTCTTACTTTTGAAATATGCTTTTGTGCCTCTGACAGATTTGTATTCTGGAAGTTTCTCAGCTGGTCCAGCAAGGAATTATTGGAGAGGTTGCTGGAGAGGAGGGCACAGAGAAGTTACCTAGGGCTTTGAATGACAGATTACAATGTCTGGATTTAATCATTCAGGCACTGGGAAACCAAGAGAACTTCTGTGCAAGGGACTGTGAGGACCAGTTTTTAATTTTGAAGAAGCTGTTTCTGGAGGGATGTCACCTTACTAGTTAGATAGATTAGAACAGAGTTCTAATTGCAGGAACTGAAGAAACCAGAGCGAAAATTGTGGGGGGGTGGGGTATAAGAGATCAGGGCCTTCTTGGGTTTTGTTGCAATATCTTATCCAGAAACACCTGAAGACATTTTGAGGTACAACCAACCTCACTTAAAGATTGATTTATTGTGGGGAGTAAAGGAAGGGCGGGGGGTACAGGGCTACTCCAAGGTGTCTAACTGAGGGGACCCATTTGCCTATGATGCATGGTCAACACTGGGGCAAAAAGAAAAGAGTAAATTGATGGAGATGTGGATTAGGGAGGAGGGATAATGCTTTCTCTTGTGGACATAGTAGGTCTGAAGAGCCATTAAGATAGCGAAGTGAATGTATCTGCTACTTAGATTTGGCTCCAGGTTCCGCTTCTATTACAGGATGTTGGTGTTTTGAAATGAAGTAATTTCTGGAATTGCTCACTAGAGATTACCAATATGATTCCAAATAGGGAAACTGCTTGGGTGTAATGATTTTAAAATGCCAGTCCACATTTTGGAGGTTGTTCTGTGTACATAGCGAAGTGAAGCTTGGCTAAGTGACCCAGCCCCACTTCTCTGATTAGTCCTTTAAGAAAGAAGTTTGTTTACGAACGATCCAACATACAAGGGGTAAAGCTGGCGACAGAGGATCCATGGCTTAGGCTGAGAGGATGGCAGGCCTTCCGTGCATGCACAGTTGGTAGCACTGTCTGGGCAGGATCTGGCAAACTACAGCGCATGAGCCAAGACATTTTTATGAAGGTTGAAAAAAATATTTAAAGATGATGCAGATCATATATATCCCACAACACTTAAATTACTATTTTACCCTTTACAAAAAATGTTTGCTGACTCTTGGTCTAGAAACGTGATTTAAATGAGTGAATGAATGGATGTAACTGAGATGTTATTTATCTTGGTTTCATTGTTTGCTTTCTTCTCCAAGTCATTCCTGATATTCAGTATTTGGTCTTCTGGTGTAAGTTCAAACATTCTAAGTACAGTTGGCCATCTACAGGCATGGTTTTACATCTGCACATTCAACCAACTGAGGATCAGAAACAGTATTTTTGATCCACAGTTTGGAATCTGCAGATGTGGAGTTAACTGTCTGGTTTTAATTTTCATGATCTGTGATCAACTGCTGTCTGAAAATAGTGAATGAAAAATTCTGGAAATAAGTGGTTCATAAGTTTTAAATTGCACACTGTTCTGAATAGCATGATGGAATCTCTCACAGTCCTGCTTTGTCCTACCCTGGATGTGAATCATCCCTTTGTCCAGCTGTATATGCTACCAACCCATTAGTCACTTAGTAATTGTTTGGGTTATCAGAATGACTGACTGGTATCACAGTGCTTGTGTTCAAGTACCTCCTATTTTGCTTAATAATGACCCCAACGTGTAAGAGCAGTGATGCTGCTAAATGGAATTAGCCAAAGAGAAGCTATCAAGTGTCAGAAAGCTAGCAACTTATCTCCCGTGGACAAGGGGGTATTACTATATATGAGGTGTGACAATTTAGTTTGCAAACTCATCCTAGAAAAAGTGCTACCTACCTCATTGCCAAGTGTCACTATGGTCACCTTCGAAGTACTGCCCTTGGGAAGCTATGCACCGGCGCCAGCGCCTAGCCCACCCTTCAAAGCAATTGTGGAACTCTGTTTTCCGGAATGGCCATCAGAGCTGTCATTGTATTACCCTTGATGTCCTGAATGTCATCAGAATGTCTTCCTTTCAATATTTCCTTTATCTTTGGGTAAAGAAAGAAGTCATTGGGGGCCAGATAAGTTGAGTAGGGAGGGTGTTCCAACACAGTTATTTGTTTACTGGCTAAAAACTCCCTCACAGACAGTGCCGTGTGAGCTGGTGCATTGTCGTGATACAAGAGCCATGAATTGTTGGCGAAAAGTTCAGGTTGTTTAACTTTTTCATGCATCCTTTTCAGCACTTTCAAATAGTAAACTTGGTACAAATTCATAATCAATAATCCCTCTGATATCACAAAAGGTCAGCAACATTGTTGCAACAAGTTCACGAACTCAAATGTCAGACCTCGTACATATATATGTATATGTATATATATGTATATATATTTAATATGTATAGATACACATGTGTGTATATGTGTGTGTATAATGTTTTGTTTTTGTTTTTCTTACAGTGAGATAAAATTTACTTCCCTGTGGCTGCCACTGGTTTGGCCTTCCTCTGCCTCCTAGTAAAATATCAACTAAGGCCACACGATTAACTGCTCTATGACCATTTAATGGCTGCTAAATATATTCTTTGTAAATTCTCTAGTCTAGACAAATTCAACTTTTTAAAAAATCATCTTATTTTATTGTTTGCCTGCGACAGTTTCCAAAGCCTTTCCCCTGTTTTTGTTTTGTTTCATTTTTACTATAGACTATTCTAGTGTGTCTGTGCACTCACTTTTTAAAAATGTGGTGACCAGTCCAGAGCTCAGGGCTCTTGAGGTAGTCTGACTACCCAGAGCATATATTTCTGATGGGTCCTGGAGAGAGGATGTGGTGTGAAGAATAATTAGACCTGACCTGGAATCCCGCCTGCACACTCCCCAATTTTCTTATCTATAAATTGGGAATAATGTCTCTATTTCAGAGGTTGGTTTTGTGGACAAATGTGATGTTTATGAAACCTGACTAGCATGGTGCTTTACACAGACGATTCATTCAAGTTAATGGCTCACCCTAGTAGTGAAGATGGCGGTGAAGTTGAAGTTGAAAAATGACTAAATGTTTTGCTGATTAGACTATCATTCTTATTCATCTGAGACCAATGAAGACTCCAGCCCTTTTCTTCAAATTGCTTTCAAGTGTAAGCATCTCCTGTATCAACTTGTGTTTCATTTCTTTATTTTTACCTAAAATTCAGGAAATTTCTGTTTATATCTTGTTTTTGAGATTTGATGTTAGCTCACCTTCTAATCTGCTGGCTGTCCGGACAAGGTACAACCCATTAATTTTGACCCAAGTTTCTTCCTATGACCATGACCTGGCAGTGTGACCAGGATGGTGTGGCTTGTTTTGACGGTACCAAGAGGGTGATCACACGATATGTTTATTTGGGTCATGGTTCCTGAAGCTTTAGTAAGGCCAGATAATTTCCTGATGCCTAATAATATCTGTAGCCATTTCCCATACTGCAGCTATGAGAATATTCAAATGTTCTTGCTTCAGTGCATAAAACATATGCCTGGAGGACCAGAAAGTAATTTCCTCTCCCTTGGTATATTATTGTGTTATTTCCTGGATACTTTAATCTTAGAGTTTTGAGATACTATTAATCTTAGAGTTTTGAGATACTGAGTGCACAGACACACTAGAGTTTGAGGGCAGCATTTATGAATTTGGTAACATGGCTTTGGATTCCAAATAGGTCATACCTAAGATTTCAGGGAAATTGGGAGAACATACTCTAGCCTCAGCCGCAGGATATTTAGGTGCTAGACTTGTAAATAACCTTATATATCACTTATTTCCAAATTTTCAACTTCTTTAAGCAGTTAATTTTAAATAAAAGTTTCTAGGAAAAATTCCCCAATATATAAAATGTATAAAAACTAACTTTGCTGGAAAAGGATTTGAATTTTTACTCAAATAGGTCTTCCATTTACTAAATATGTAAACCTCACGGGTTACTAAATCTCTCTGTTCTCCATATTTTTTAATCTTAAAATGAGAATGACAATTCCTGCCTTGTCTACCTCATAGGTCTATCAGTTTATATAAAACTATATTAACATATATCATACACACACACACACACCTCTTAGTTTTGACACATCCAAAGAGAAGCACCTATGGTAGTACATACATGATAAAGTGATAAATAGATGATTTAAACAACATGTGTTCTAGAAATAAGGAAAAGAAAAGGTTCTAGATAGTTTATGACAAAATCATTTTTTTATCTGCTCCGAACTTACCAAATGATTAGGACGTATTATTTAATTAGGCCATATCAGGCATGTCGTATGATTATCCTAGTCGTGAAATAGTACATTAACACTAGATATTGTCAAACACCATGGATGATAACCATTTCTTTTTGAGAGTGACTGCTTGGAGGGCTGGGATCACTAGGATTTGGAAGCTTCCTCATTCCCTAACAGGGAGCAGTGTTATACTAGATTAGAGTTTGTACGAATGGCTATAGTTTTTTGCACCACCTCACTTTTAGAAATGGAGTCTTATTCTCCAATCCTGCATTGTATATGGGCTGACTTGTGACTTGATTTGGCCAATAGAATATAGTGAAAGCAATTTTGTTCTGAGTTCTGAGCCTAGACTTATAGGGGCTTTGAATAGTTCTGCTTTTGCTTCTAGAACTTCACTGCTACCATCATTTCAGCATATCCACGCTGTCTTTCTGGAGAATGAAACCATGTATGTGCAAAGAGCAGCTCTCCGGCTAAGGCATTCTTAGTTCTGTCAGCCCTGCGCCAACTCTGATGCTGATGGCAAATGCTTGAGCAAGCATGGGCTGGAACAGGTAAGCCCAGCTCACACTAGTAGAACTGCCCAGCTTACCTGCACATTCGTGAACAAGTAAAGGCTTCAAGCCACTGAGTTTGGGGTTGTTGTATTACACAGTTATACAAGGTCGGACAATTACTTTGCCAAAATCATCCTAGAAAAGTGCTACATACCTCATTGCTGAATATCACTACGGTCACCTTCGAAGTACTCCCCTTGGGACGCTATGTACTGATACCAGTGCCTAGTTCACCCTTCAAAGCAATTTTGGAACTTTTTCTGGAATGGCCATCAGAGTCGCTGTCATGTTAACCTTGATGTCCGAATGCCATCAAAATATCTTCCTTTCGGCAGTGTGGAGGTTCCTCAAGAAATTACGAATAGAATTACCATATGACCCAGCAATCGCTCTCCTGGGTATCTACCCCAAAAATATAAAAGCATTTCTCTATAGAGACACGTGTACTCCAATGTTCATTGCAGCTTTGTTTACGGTGGCCAAGACATGGAAACAACCAAAATGTCCTTCGATAGATGAATGGATAAAGAAGTTGTGGTATATATACACAATGGAATACTATTCAGCGTTAAGGAAAGATGATATAGGAACATTTCTGACAACATGGATGGATCTTGAGAATATAATGCTAAGCGAAATAAGTCAGACAGAAAAAGCAGAGAACCCTATGATTTCACTGATATGTGGTATATAAACCAAAAACAAGACAAACAAATGAGAAACAAGAACTCATAGACACAGACATATTTTAGTGGTTACCAGAGGGTAAGGGGGGTGGGGGGAGGGAGATGAGGGTAAGGGGGATCAAATATATGGTGATGGAAGGAGAACTGACTCTGGGTGGTGAACACACAATGGGATTTATTGATGATGTAATACGGAATTGTACACCTGAAATTATGTAATTTCATTAACAATTGTCACCCCAATAAATAAATTGAAAAAAAAAATCTTCCTTTCAATATTTCCTTTATCTTCAGGTAAAGAAAGAATCAGGTGAATAGGGAGGTCAGATCAGGTAGGTAGGGAGGGGGTTCTAATACAGTTATTTGTTTGCTGGCTAAAAACTCCCTCACAGACAGTGCGTGTGAGCTGGTGCATTGTCATGATGCAAGAACCATGAATTGTTGGCGAAAAGTTCAGGTCATCTAACTTATTCACATAGCCTTTTCAGCACTTCCAAATAGTAAACTTAGTTAACTGTTTGTCCAGTTGGTACAAATTCATAGTGAATAATCCCTCTGATATCAAAAAAGGTTAGCAACATCATTGGAACAAGTTTGCACACTTAATTGTTAGACCTCGTATGTAATTGTTACAATTAGTGATGACTGTTATGGCTAGAAGATAAGATTGATGGGTATTTTCTGTCACTATCATAGTTCCTTTCACTCCTTTTATTCTCCCCCACTCTTCTTCACTCTCCCCTGTCTTTCCTCTTTCCCAAGCTCACAATTCTGGTTCCATAATGCTAGAATTCATGTCATTTCTTAGGACAATTGGAACCCATTCTTCTCAAAATTGTAGGGTGAAGATAGGACGGAATATTCAGGCTTTCTGTTAGTACAGTACCTGTATCTGTTTTCTGAGTCTCACAGTTTAAAATTCTGACGGTCTGTCAGCTTGTCAGTGCCCTTTCTTATATGTTACTCTGTCCTGTATAATGTACTACTATTATGAAACATCCATGATGGTGGTCCACTGGGCCATATAACTTGTGGTCTGACACATTTAATACTACATCAATGCAAATGCCTCTTACCTTTCTTTGATATATTTTGAATATGAATCCATGTGTTCTGTTTGGAGAAATTATAACAGTATTAATAAATGATCACTTAAAAAACCAAGATCATGCGTGGAGCTGATTAGGGAACAGTGGCTACAACTTCCTGTGCTGGTTCTCCATTTGAATATTTCCAAACTTGTCCCCTCTTCTTGGTAAATAGCTGATGGTGCCACTAGGAGGAGGAACAAGAGGGGGAGGGGCAACTCCCCAGAACCCCATGGAGTTGATGAGAAAATGAACTCCATGTGCAGTAGGCAGCATTGCATGTCTTATTGTAATGTTCAGTGTTTGTGGTTTCTTTGCACATAGTTTTTACCCACTGCAATGGCCCTACTCATGCTAAGAAAGACAGTGACAACAGCAACTCTATCTCTAAATCTTGCCTCTATAATTATGATGGCTTATGAAGGTATTTGCCTTAAATCTAGATTTGGAGTCCTCAGAAAATAGCTATTTTACTGGTAAATGAGTGATTGGAGTTGATAAAATATCACTTTCTGCATGATATTTCGTAGATTAATGAATGTATTTAACCATTCTACTGATAGATAGGGACATTTTTCCCACTGAAACTTAAAGAACTAAAACTCTATTTTAAATTAAAGGGATCTAAAATTTGTCAGGCTTATCAAAAGTGCATGAGCAATAAAGAGGTACAAATTTATAACCCATTATGGAGCACATTAATTTCTTAACATGCATAATTTTTCTGCTTCATTACTATTGGTGTGATCCTTGTAGGAAATAGTAATTTTGGAAAAAAAATAAATATGGGTCAGGATAATAGCTTTTTAGGGAAATGCTGAGATTTCTCCACTTGATTAGTATGTTGCAAATTAATTTTATTTCATTGGTATTGCCCTCTCTGTAGCCTTTGTGTCCTAAGCTAGAAACATGATCCACTCTGTTTAGTAATCAAATCCAGATTTGAACGAAATCCAGTCAAAATGTTAACCAAAGCTATGAAAATGAACAAATAGTTTAATAAGGTTAGAAAAGCAGTGAGGAAAGGTGATGTCAAGCTGCGAAAAACAAAAACAAAAACAGACCACTGAAATGATGTAAGTGAAACTATCAGCAGTGGTAACTGGAAGAGAAGAAATTTACATAGTGAATTTGTGAGCCATGCAGACTGTTACAAATTCCTGTTGGCTTCATTTTGCTCCCTGTGAAAAGTTAAGAGGAGAGAGAAATGAATGACAGAAGGAACTGTTTAGTTTTCAAGCAATATTTAGAGTCTATACAAGGGAAAGGGCTAGCCTGATTGGTAAAATGTTTATCTTTAGTCTTTCCAGAAAGTAAAATATTTTTCAGGTGAAATGAGGCTTGGGCGAAACGGCAAATCAAGGGTAAGATCCATTGTCAAAATCTTAAAAATGTTGAAATTGACCCTCTGCTAGATTCTCTCAGTCAGACAAAGGGGCTTCTAGGGAAGTCTCATAAGACCTTATTTCACAGCAGTCCAGCACAGTCAATTGTAGAAAGAGTCCTGTCTCTCAGCCTTCCCAAATATTTATTTTCATACATTTTTTTTCTTTTTAGCATGTCTAATTTGATCTTTGTCTTTGCCTCCTGGAGAAACTTTATTTTAGTTAAACAGAAAGAGATGCTCTATTTCCCAAGAGTTACAATTAAAGATCTAGAACTCTGTCTCAATGATTCAGATGGCTCTGATTTGGGTCACGTGACGGACCTCAGCTCAATCACTGTAGTCAGGTGTATGTGCCATTTTTATTGGTGACTCCTGAGTGACATTTCAATGCCTTATATTCAGGTGGGATTAACCTCTCCTCCCCTCAACGACATGCTAAGAAAATAGTGGAGAGTAATTCACCAAGGAAAATGAAAGGCTATAACCGGAAGGGGAAATGAATACCTGTAGACAAAAACATTACGTGTCCATTCGAGCCTCAACTTACTTTCCAGCCTCTTTTTCAGACTGGCAGCTTGTCAGTTGTGTTCTTCTACCATGCTGTTAGCCCCAGATCACACAGCCCTTTTTGGTTTCTCACTTCATATCCCTTTTTGGCTTCTCACTTCATATCCTACCTCCCTTTCCTGGGCAAACACATATCTCTTTACAAACACTCCATTCATTAGTTTTGATGTTTGTCTCGGTGCTCTGGTGTGTTTGAAGGGTTTCTCTAAGGTTTGCTGACATTTCCTGATTGCTTACTATGCACAATTTCTGTTTTCCCCCTGGGCTATCATTCTTGGAAAGGTATCACTTCATCAATATGTGTTAACATTGTTTGGATTTGTGGGTGTGCATTCAAGCAAGAAAGGAGCCTACAGAGGTGAGCGGACTCTCACTGATGTGTTTTGTCAAGTACCAGGGAAATTCGTGGTAAACAGAGAAGCAGGCTGCTCAGACAGTCAGGCCACTGCTTTCATCATGAGGCTAATAGGACAGAACTGGTAGGATCATGTGGGAGTTGCTCAGGTAGGAAGGAAGGGACAGGTTGTTGGATGTGTAGGTTACACTCTTACATTTCATCCCTCTGGCAGAACATAACATCTTGAATGTTTTCATCTGAGGCTGAGAAACTGTTGCTCACAGTCTAGCTTGGGTGTCAGGAAAAGGTAGCATTCATTGTCTGTTCACAGATTGTCAGCTGCTTGTTGTGAATACTCTCAGATACCCTTCACTGGTCCAGCCATTCTGCCTAGACTCATGTTATAGGAATGGCAAAATTCTGCTTCAGCGATGTTGTTATAGATGCAGTTTTCCATGGCAGACACACAGCTTTGAGAGTATAGGGGTGAGTGCAAATTTTTGGGTAGCCCAGGCTGCTGTGCTGATCCCCAACACTCACCTTGTAACAGTTGTCACTTGGTTATGTGTAGATTATAGAAGAAAGCATTTGTGATATGGTACAAAAGGATCACCCCTTTACCTCTTCAGACTTTCACCAACTCCTTTTATCATCCTTGGATAATCCCTGCCTGGATTATCTATTACATGGGTGATTACAAAGCATTAATTTTCTAATCCTACCACTCTTGAAAGCTGCCATTCTCCTTTATAGCAGGGATTTCACTTGAAAGGTGATTCTTTAAAACTGCACATTGTGAAATATTTAAATTGTCATTGATGTAAGCATCCCATGAAATATTTGTCATGTTTCAGAAATAACCAAGAAAAGCTAAGCGCCTTATAGGTCTTTGGCTAATGTGTGCAGCACTTGTTCTTTGGACAGGAGACAAAATAGACTAGAATTCTTATTACCTATTCACTTATTGGTCATTTTTCACTCTATTTCTATCAGAGATTATTCCCCTTGTGTACTTATGGTGCTAACTCTATTAAAGTCATCTCTCAAAGGGTTCGTCACAGTGTTTTGGGAGTGTGATGGGCTATTATATAGTTTTCAGTCTGTTAGAGTTCAAAGACTATTAGACAAGGAGTCTAGGGTCATACATGCTGTTAACTAGATTGTAACCCTCAATTTCTGTGCCTACAAAATGAAGATGTGTGTCTTTATTTCCTTTTATCCCTAACATTGTTAGTCCTAGAATTTTGCATCTCTACAACCTTTTATGAATATTTGATGGATTCGAGAGAAATTTTTATAATGTCTTCACTATTTTAGGACACTAAAGAGCATCTCTAACAGTTTTCAGGTCTTTAAAAAAAAGTATTTAAGGGGTAAGCCTTACTGTAGGTGCAAAATTTGGTATCATGATTATCATCGTCATCATCACTACTACCATGTTTCCCCGAAAATAAGACCAGCCAGACCATCAGCTCTAATGAGTCTTTTGGAGCAAAAATTAATATAAGACCCGGTATTATATTATGTTATGTTATGTTAAACTCGGTTTTATATTATATTAAAATAAGACTGGGTATTATATCATATTATATTATATTATATTATATTATATTATATTATATTATATTATATTATATTATATTATATTAATTATACCTGGTCTTATATTATAGTAAAATAAGACCAGGTCTTATATTTATTTTTGCTCCAAAAGATGCATTAGAGTTGATGGTCCAGCTAGGTCTTATTTTCGGGGAAACATGGTATCACCAACATCATCACCAACATTTATTCAGCTCATTTTATGTGGCAGGCGCGATGCTAAAGACATTTCATATATTTTCTCATGAGACCTTACAATCAGAGGTACTAGAATTATCCTAATTTCACAGATGAGAAAAATTGAAAGGAAGTTTCAAAATCAAATTGAAAGGAAGTTTGCCCAAGGATGCAGAAGTAGGAAAGAAGAGAACTCAGTTCTCAAAATCAGCTTGGTTTGAATCCAAAGTATATGTGCTTCATCCACTATTCTGAATTCATTAAATGTGGACACAATGAATGAGGTAAATCACTGGACTATTCATGAGGTTCATTATCAAATTAGGCAGAGAAGGACGTGTTTTTCCATTTTATGTATGGGTCGCTTATATCCATATACATCCGTAGTATAAATTAATGCCCATCCTTACATTTTACCTTTAACAGGCCCCAAATTTGTCCTCTATAAGGTTGCTAAAACCAGGGCTTTCAACTTCAAAGTGCTTCTCTTTGGTACTTTGTTTTAAACCTCTCTTATTAAGAAACTTTGTCTCTTGGTTTATATGTTAGAAACTTTTTTTCTTCATTTCTATGTTCAAATATTCCCATGTATTTCCAGGATTAACTATTCCAGTGACTTGCTACATTTTAGAAATATATTCACACAGTAACAAGCAAATAAAAGGTCCAAAATATTGGGCCGTCTTTGTGCCGATATCCTTAATTAGAAAACAAATAATAGAGCAAGTGATATTTGCTATTTTTCCTCTTACCAAACTTTTGACAATAGAATCAGTTATTTTTATTTCTTAGTTTCATGTCTTTACCAAGTAGTGAGTTTATCATTTTTCTACACCACCACTCAGAGGGAAAGAAGACAGATTCTCGCTGATTTAACCAGGAATCCCAAACATACTCCCCTTTTCCTTTTTCCACTCCATCCTGCTCTTTAGTCAAAGTATAAGGATTTTCAGAAGTAAAGGAAGGACTCCTGAGGACAATTTCCATATGTGCTGCTACTTGCACATGTTTATTTAATATGCTTCCAAACATTTCCCTGTGACCTTGTGTTATACATTTAAAAATAAAACATTTACATCACCACTCAGTTTAAGGAAGAAAATTATGCAAGTAAATATTTATGGTGAAAGTTATTTTAATGTGTCATGACAAGGAAAATGGCAAAAGAAGTAGAACCTGAATATAGTTTCTTACATTATATGCCCATTAGTCATATCCCTATATTAAGTGCCCATTGGCCTGTCAGGTTCTATGTCTGGCATTATGAGCTCATGGTGGTCAGAACCAAAACAACAACAACAAAACAAATTTGGGCTGTCTTTGTGAAAAAAAAAAGGAATATGAATATATATATATTCCATTTTTTTTTCCACTTGACTTTAAATTTTCCTTATGTCAGCCCTATGAGTTTAGATTAATCATCTCCTTATTACAGATGAGTATTCAAAACAATAGATACAATGTATGCAATCTTCAGGTTTCCAGTTCCAGTATTTATTAGGCACAGCTTGTGGGAAGTGAGTAGAGGATGGAGGCAGTGCGTTGGAGTAAATACCCATCAGGTATTTACCCTCCAGTAGTTGTGGAATAAAGAAGAAACATGTGAAAGGTCAATAATACA
This sequence comes from Rhinolophus hipposideros, assembly GCF_964194185.1. Classification (NCBI taxonomy): domain Eukaryota; kingdom Metazoa; phylum Chordata; class Mammalia; order Chiroptera; family Rhinolophidae; genus Rhinolophus; species Rhinolophus hipposideros. The sequence continues at coordinate 17,718,725 of NC_138061.1, forward strand.
TGGTAGTTTATTATTATTCATAAATCTGAATCCTTTAGACTGAAATAATAGGGTAAAAGGATATTAATGAAAGGAGCTATTCATTGTAGAATTGAGCAAGGACAGTATCTGAAGAAGAGACATTAAAGTGAGAAGAGCAAACAACCCGTACTGAATTTTCCAGTTATACCTCTATATCATATATTGATACTAGGAAGATGGGTTGAAACTAAAAGAGTTGATCCGGGAAGGTATACATTTTATGTGTAACATATGAAGTTTAATGTGTATTAGAGACTTTTTCTTAAGTATTCTTCCCACATAAGCTCTATGTGGTTAGTATTATTATCCTGATTTTACAGATGGCCAGATTATACTATAGACAGAAAGTGTACATAATTCTTAAGTTTCCAATTTCTATATGCATATTTCACTATTCAGGCAGGGGACACAGAGGCAAGTGTTAGAAAGAGAGAGATAACTAATAATTTTGTTGAACTTCTAGATCCAGCCTTACCTGAAGGCAGTTTCCCAGTTGATTTGTTTGCTTGTTTTAGCTCAAGGGCCCCAGGACTCAGTTTAAATTAGGTTTTCATCATTGTGATTGAGGAAGTCCTGATTTTAGTATGGAAAAATGGGAAGGGACAAAGTTAGATTAAAGTATAGCTCAAGGTCCCTCCATCAGAGGGGCTGTGGAAATTATTCAGGGTGACCTTAGTTTTCTTTTCAGTTGGTATGAAGACTCCTCCATACCAAATCAATACAATTGTTGTTTTGTTTTCGTACCTGATAAAGGGGAACTTTCAAATTAATAACTAAGCTAAGCAAAAGGTAAAGCAGGAGAAGACTGCTATTTATTATGAAACATCTAAGATGAGTGCTATTCCATTTTGACTGGTTTAGAGATGTGGAAATGGGGGAAGCTGGGAAGAGATGTGCTTTCCATACCCAAACATCATTTATTTATTCTCACATTTATGTTATTTCCAGAGAACTGTTGCCCTCCCCCTTTCTCATGTCTTTTTCTTCCTTTTATCAGTTAGTCAATCAGTCAATATGTCTTTCAGCCTCCCTTTTTCCTTTTCTTTCCCCTTATTTTTCATCTCAAGGAAATAAGCTTTCAGAGAGAGAAACTTCTAACCTTGAACTTGGGTGAATGGCCCTGTGGTGGATGACTCTGCCAATTATCTTTAAGGAATTAGATGTATTTCCTGAATACCACATTCTCAGTTCCTTATACCACACTCAAAGAGAAAACCGTAAGTTTTCTCCCTTCACACTTTAAATATAGGTAGCCTTTTCTCTTTTTCTCTGGTTTCTGATGATCAGAACTTAACCTAATAAAGTTTGAGGGAATGAGTAGAAAGGAGGTAAATGGGGGTTCATAATGAGAATGAGCCTTTATCATTCCCAAGAGATCTTGAGCTCTGTGAAGGCATTGAAGAAATAGAGCTTCAGGACTCTCTCTCTCTCTCTCTCTCTCTCTCTCTCTCTCTCTCTCTCTCTCTCTCTCACACACACACACACACACACACACACAAAAAAAAAAAAAATAAGCTTTCTAGTAACTGCTGTTGATTATGGCTAGCCAGGGAATGTCCCCGGCATGACCACATATGCATTCTCGTAAGCAGCTGTGTGGAAAGAAATGACCATGGTGATTAGAGAAGGAGATTGCCTGAAAGATGGAAGCAGGGTTGGGTAATCACTGTTGGTGGACGAATCTTCCCTCATATATACATGAGGTTGGACCTATATATGAGGTCCTCAAAATATACAGAGGTTGGAAGCAGCCACTGCCGCTGTTGAAGGGCAGTAGAGTGCCGCTCCAGGAGGCGCTGGAGACAGTGACTTAGTCAAATCAGCTCATAGTTTGGAGGGAAATGGAAATGAGGAAATGGCTCAGGGTAAGGGATTGATGGAGTATAAAACGGTAGGTGGCTGTCCTTAATAACTGTTGATATCAGAGCAAGAATACGTACCTTGGACATGCACTTGGAACAAGTTAGATAAGCAGCTGACGGGTAAACATGGAGCCTTTAGAATGGGTGGAGGAGGACAGAGAGTGAAGCTTCATCTCTCAAGATCCGGAAAAGAGATTTTTCCACCCATGACGAGAAGTTGTGCAATGTCCTCACAAAGTTTATTTTCATCACAGACATGGGAATTTGAGATGTGTTCCCCATGAAGGCACATAGAAACATAAGTCATTTTCTCCTTCTGCTTCTGACTCAGTTGCATAGAAGGAGAGAAAAAGAGGGAGAAATAGAAAGAACAAGAATAAATTAACAAGGGAGAAACATGCTGACTCAGCAGGAGCATGGCGGGCGGGAGTGACTTTGAGCAGTGACCTTGAAGTGCACTGTATCATGAGGGGATCTTGTTAAACCAGATCTGAGTTAGTAGCTCTGATCGGGGGCTGATATTCTGTATTTCTGTCAAGCTTCCAGGGGATACCAATGAGGCTGGTCTGAGGACCACCCTGAGAATAGCAAAGATAAGAGAACAGGTGTGTGTCCAGGTGAAATGCAGGTTGAACTAAACATCACCAAGTTCGAAGGAGAAAAAAGCGAAAGACGCTACAAAGTAGAAAGTGGCAGGCTGAGGGCAGGAGTGTGCGGCTAAAAAGTATCTCCTCCAAGTTTATCTGTCAGAGTCCTCAAAGTCAGGGTTGTGGATAAAAGCTGGCAACTGCCTACTAACTACATGGGTCTCTGGTGACAGTTGGCAGCGTGACCTTTTTCCCCCTCTCTTTTCTCACTTCTCAGCTTTATTCATTTCAAGTGGGGTGAGATGACTGTGTTGGGGAGAGTAAATGCTACACAAAGTCGAGTCATAGAAAAGGTATAATCCAGGTCTGTTTTCTGCTGCCTTTCAGGATGACAGAACAAGAGAGACCCTTCCGTGTGTCATTCCATTCTTTTATTTTACACGTGGAAGCATTGTTTTTAATTTTGAGTCATTTTGTTTCTTGGAAGGACACAGGGAGAGAATACTCCTTTTTGCATATTTTTCAAATAAAGGATCTGATGCTGAGAAGATATGAAAATTTCCAGTTACCGCAACATAAATTTTACATTAATCCATTTTTCTTTCTCCCTGTAATTTCTGCATTTATGGTTAATTGACCTTCCCATAAGTGAAGAAAGAAGTGCAGTAATATTTCTCCACGCGTCTGAAGAAATTGTCAGCTGTCGTTCTCTGTATTCTGCCCTTCCCAGACATTTGGAAGATAAATGGTGCTGTCATATTTACAGTAGTACCTGCATAAATTCGGCTATTTTATCATTGGAGTCTCATATTGACAAATGTCCAAAATGTGCTAATTTATGTTGTTGCAAATCACCGTGCTGGAGTAATAAAGAATAAGCATTCAGGACAAGGAATGGGTTTAGCAGATGCTAAAAAGAACATCATTGGGTCGGCCGGTTAGCTCAGTTGGTTAGAGCGAGGGGCTAATAACACCAAGGTTGCCAAGTTCGATCCCTGCATGGGCCACTGTGAGCTGTGCTCTCCTTAAAAAAAACAAAAACAACAAAAACAAACATCATCCATTGCTTGTCCTCTTTCTGTCACTTTAGTCCCCTTCTATAATTTACCTCCTTTCTCAGACTGCAACTCAGAATGTGATGTGATTAGGCCATGTTTCCAAGAATGGAAGGGCAATTGGGGTACATCTCCTGTACTGACTAGAATCATTTAATAAGTGGCTGTTCAGAGTATGTGTTAAAAATGATCCAGAATCCGCTTGGCTTTGTTATGCTGACCATGATGGATACGGAGAAGAAGAGTGAGAGCATCTGAGCCATAAAGGTTCTCAACTCAATATTTAAAACTAGAGCGAGGTTGAAGACTTATGTCCACCCCAAATCCTGCATACAAATGTTTATAGCAGCTTTATTCATAATTGTCGAAACATGGAAGCAGCTAAAATGTCCTTCAGTAGATGAATAATAAATAAAGTGCGGTACATCCAGACAATGGAATATATTCTGTGCTAAAAAGATTTGAGTGATCAAGCCATGGGAAGACAAGGGAGAACCTTAAATGCATATTATTAAGTGAAAGAAACCCATCTGAAAATGCTGTATACTACAGGATTTTAACTCTGTGACATTCTGGAAAAAGCAAAACTATGAAGACAGTAAAAAGAGCAGTGGTTGCTAGGCAGTTGGCGGGGAGTGGATAGGTGGAACACAGAGGGTTTTCAGGGCAGGGAAAATACTCCATATGACATTATAATGATGGATATTTGTAATTATACATTGATCCAAGCCCACTGAATGCCCAACACTGAGAGCGAACCCTAAGGTAAACTACAGTCTTTGGGAAATGATGATATGTCAGTGTAGTTTCTTCTTTGATAAAATATACAATTCTGATAAGTGATGTTGATAATGAGGGAAGCTCTACATGTGTGGGGGCAGATCTTACATGCAAAATCTCTTTTCTCCCTCTCAATTTTGTTATAACTCAAACACTGTTTTAAAAATTGGTCTTAAAAAAAAAGAAAATATAGACCAAGGAGTACACAAGATTTACAATCTATGATAGAAATCAGATATAGAGCCTGGAGACTGGATGAGTTCCACTGTCACATATTGGCATTAAATAACTAAGAACATGATTGGGTCATATATTCATAGATCTCCACAAATCCTCGATCATGGAAATTGCACTCTGTTTACTAACCACTTTTACTATGTGCCAGGCACTCTTCTTTTCAATCTTCACAGGAATCATTGGATAGATGTTATGTATATCCTGCCAATTCTCCCCAACAATCCTGCATGGGAACTATGATTATTCAGAAGAATCAACCCTGGGAATCATTAGTAAATTATCAGAATGATTAGTATTATATGCATAAACACCAAATTACTAGGTAGTGCAAAGTGTCTGTCATTACTACATTTTGAAAAACAACATTTTTGGAAAACAGAGCAGGAGAAAAAAAAGTAGAGACATTTTTTCTCTTCAAATTACCTATGATGGGACCTTTAAATAAAAATGAAAAAAGAAAGAGAAGGAGAAAGAAGAAGAAGAAAGAGGAGGAGAAAGAGGAGGAGGAGGAGGAGGAAGAGGAGGAGGAGGAGGAGGAGGAGGAGGAGGAGGAGGAGGAGGAGGAGGAAGAGGAGGAGGAGAAGAAGAAGAAGAAGAAGAAGAAGAAGAAGAAGAAGAAGAAGAAGAAGAAGAAGAAGAAGAAGAAGAAGAAGAAGAAGAAGAAGGAGAAGAAGGAGAAGAAGGAGAAGAAGAAGAAGAAGAAGAAGAAGAGAAATGGATCCTATTATGGAAAATCTGTATACAATGGGATGCCCTTTCTTTTTTTTAATGTTCAGATACCATCAAACCCCACTTCACTGCAGATAAATATTTTATGGAACTCATTTATGTTTCTAATTCCTTATGAGTCTCACTTCTCTTCTGCCATTATTTATAGTCTATTTTTAGAACTAAAAGTAGTACACAAAACTTAAAGTAATGATGATGGTGGGACTTCTTCTGTCAGCCACTTCTCTCCTCTACGAAGGAAATGTTATCTACAAAATATGGGTCAAGATGATTTACTTTCATTAAAATTTGCTTTGTAAGACTTCCTTCTTTATTCTGACCCTTGTGGTAAAATTATATGTCCATTTTCAATCTATTTCTTGGAAACTAATACATAGATGGTCAGTGGTTCACATAGTAGGCTCAGGTCACATAAACAAATCTTCAAATTCAGACGTTATTATAGCCAGAGAATCTTGGAAATAAAGCCAAACTGTGAGTAATAACTGGCTGCTTCTGCTCATCTTCACGGGGGTCCTGTTTGCAAAGGGTTGCTTCCAGTCCCCGAGAGTGTGCTCAGTTGCAGCCATACTGCTGCTTCCTCTAAAAGGTAGTGAGGTTGGAGGATGAAGTGTAGGATGGCGGAAAATGAAGACATTTTCAGTTAATTTCTTTTTCATTTTTTAGAATAAAGAATTTTTTGTTCAAAAAAAGTGATGGCAAAGAAGATGTCTGGATTCCCAGCTATAAAACATCTAAAATCTCTAGCTGTGACTGCAAAGATACTAGAATATAAAGATATAATGAACCCTGATGGAGTGGGAGGAACAGGGCTTCTCACTGACAAAGACGTGCTCACATCCTGTGTCCACCAGTTCTCAACCCTGTGAGACTAGGCATGCTCGTGAACATTGCTGAAACTGGTTCCTCATCTTGGAAATAGAGAACTAGGGAAATGCCCACAGCAGGTCTTATGAGGTGAGCTTGGTGCCAGCGTGCAGATGGGGCCACTGGATATTGGATCTCATCAGCTACAGTGTGGGCAAATATTGACCTATATATGGAAGGACTAATTGTTTCTTCTGGCAGCAAAGTGGGATGACATAGATAGAATCTGGTGAAGAGAAAGGAGGCTTGCCTTTAAGAATATTAATATTTGATATTAAAGTTTAAGATTGTCCTTCCATCAATAAACTCTTGATTTAAAATGTACAAATCAAACTCGATCAGCTCTGGATCTTTTTAGTAGATATGAGCCAGTATAATTTGTTGCTATGTTATGATAGTCTTAAAATTAACATTTTTAAATATGCTTTTTCTAAGACAGTTTGTGGAGTGATGAAAAGGAAGGCAGTTTTCTGTTTTTAGTGTTGGATCCACTGGCTTTTAGGTGTACAATCTAGGACAAGTTCATTAACTTCTCTAAAGCTTAGTTACTTCACTAAAAATAGAGATAAGAATTCTAATCTTATCAGCTGATAGTTTTTTAGGACACCATAAGCATATTCTGAAGGGACTCCTTTCTGTTCTGGAACACCCTACCCCCAAGTCATCCTCTTGTATTTTCATGTCACAGGTCACATTCTGCCCTGTGGCCTCCTTTGCTTTATTAGATTTTACAGTTCTTGAGGACAGGGAAGTGCCTTATTTGTGGTATTTCTAGTTGTGCTTGTCACATAGTATTATGTGACATGTACTGCTAGAAAGTCCAAAAGCTTTAAAAGAGGGAGGCAGGAACATAAGGAGAATATACTCCTTGAATTAATCCTAATCCATAAATTCATTCATTTTACAAAGTGCCTCGAAAGTGTCAGGTATTGTCATGGTGTTTAGCTAAAAAGATAGTGAACTTCTGACTTCCACTCTTCTCATTGAAAACATTTGGTTTTCTTGACTGTTACCATTCTTGTTCTTCCCCTGGGTAAGTGGCCTGTGAGTATTTTGCGTATCTTTTTGCTTAGAAAATGTGTAAGGTCTCAGGCAGTGGAGTCCACCTAATGGGTTGTCTGGATGGGTTGAGGAACAATGGGACAAAAATAAAAGAGGAAGCCTGCTTTATAGGTAATGTGGCCTCTTCAGAGAGCCTCTCTCAGTACATCTGATTCCTGCCAGAGTCGTAGAGAGGATTCCTGCAGTGAGAGAGAAAAAAAACCCAGGTGTGCTTTGGAGAGAACATGTACCTGGGAGAGGTGACATCCTTTCTCATAGTGCTCCCTTCTGTACTTTATAGAGCAGTGTTTTGTTTGTTTGAGAATTTGGTTATGACACTGATGGGGAAACTGACGTTAAAATGGTTCCCTGCCACGTGGAACTGACCTAAAATTGTGGCCCAAACAGAGAGAGAGGTCCCCAGCCCACTTTCACATAACCCCCTCCAAGCCCCACCCCGAGCCAATCACCGGATAACACCTACCTCTTCCCCAACTCAAGGAAGTCCCCAACCCATAAAATCTTGCTTAAAACCTTGCTTGGGGCTCAGTCTTTTGGGAAGGATCCTGCAGAGCCTGCCGGCATAATAAAGCTGACTCTCCTAACTCTCTGAGTGCCACATGGGTTCTTTCCGGTCTTGGATTCTGCAACAACACAACTTTATTTGGATCTTAAAAACAACTTCTCTGGAGAAAAAAAACAAACAAAAAAAAACTTAACAAACTGAAATTTTCTTTTAGCCTGACATTTCCAGACCCAATTTCTGTAAGCCCACAGCAATCCTAGTTCTGGGTACATATTCAAAGGAAATCAAGTCTGATCGCTGCTCTCTCACATTCACTGCAGTATTGTTCATAATAGCCAAGATATGGAAACAACCTAAATGTCTACCTGTAGTTGAATAAATAAAGAACAGTGAGTATATATATATATATATATATATATATATATATATATATATATATATATATATATATATAGAGAGAGAGAGAGAGAGAGAGAGAGAGAGAGAGACAGAGACAGAGAGAGAAAAATTATACAGATTTTAAGAAAGGAAAAATCTGTATTAAAATTATGCTGGTGGTAACCACTTTGAGCACCTCTTGTAATTGCAGAAGTCAAATATGACTTGTATTCATCTTTTCTTATCGGTATATATTGAGTATTACAATTTCACTATTCTTTTCTTTCTTAAAATGTGTATACATTTTTGGGGCACTCTCTGTATATTCAGCCTGCCAATGTTATTCAGCCTTAAAATAGAAAAGAATACTGCCACGTGCAACAACATGGATGAATCTAGAGGACCTTGGGCTGAGTGACATAAACCAAGCACAGAAAGACATATACTGCATGATTCCACTTTTATTAAAAAAATTAAAATAGTCGAATTCATAGAAACAGAGAGGAGAATGGTGGTTACCAGAGGGGAGCAGGGGGAAATGAAATGTTGGTCAAAGGGCGCAAAGCTTTTGTCATACATGGTGAAGGAGTTCTGGGGACCTAATGTATATAATGGTGATGCTCGTAACAGTACTGTATTGTATACTTGACATTTGCCGAGAGGATAGATAGATCTTAAATGAAATCTTCTTACTACACATGCGAGGTCAAACAATTAAGTTCACGAACTTTTTGCAGCGATGTTGCTAACCTTTTTTGATATCAGAGGGATTATTCATTATGAATTTGTATCAATTGGACAAACAGTTAACCAAGTTTACTATTTGGAAGTGCTGAAAAGTTTGCATTAAAAAAAATAGATGAAAACAACCTGAACTTTTCACCAACAATTCATGGCTCTTGCATCACGACAATGCACCAGCTCACACGGCACTGTCTGTGAGGGAGTTTTTAGCCCGGAAACAAATAACTGTCTTGGAACACCCTCCCTACTCACCTGATCTAGTCCCCAATGACTTCTTCCTTTACCCAAAGGTAAAGGAAATATTGAGAAGAACACATTCTGATGACATTCAGGACATCAAGTGTAACACGATGACAGCTCTGATGGCTATTTCAGAAAGAGTTCCAAAATTGTTTTGAAGGGTGGCCTAAGCGCTGGCGTCAGTGCATAGCTTCCCAAGGGGAGTACTTCGAAGGTGACCATAATGACATTCAGCAATGAGGTATGTAGCACTTTTTCTAGGATGAGTTCATGAACTTAATTGTTTAACCTCGTATCTCTATAAAGTTGTTAAACTGAATTTAAATTTCTCTACTAGAAATAACAAACAAATGTCACATAATTTTTGTTTTAGTTTTTCCTGATAGGAAGATAGGTCAGCAAGTTAAATCCCTATACAACCAGACTCCAATCAGCAAATTGGGTCTTCAGTGATATATAACCTTGAAATCATAGGTACATATTGCCCATGTTCCCAGGACTACTAATTTTCCTCAACGATCTGAAATAAACATTTTTGTACTGAACTAAACATGAATAAATGCAAATTCACTAGTATTTTAAAGATGAATAGTTGCTTCAAAGAGATGTTACACTTACTTATACGTGGCCATTCCATATGTCTACCGGAGGTCCCCCAAGAGGACTTGATTGAGAACTACTGGTGTGGGGAATCCCCAGAAATAAACTTATTTGTGACACTCCATGTGTGGAGATGTTTTAGTTAGAATAGGATGGTGTTTACCCAAAAAGTATCATTCTCCTTATTTATGTACACGTGGGTTAAGATTCAAAATTCTAATAAGAGAATTTTGTTCCTTTCTTGCAAGAATTTGATTCACTCAGACTTAACTGTTCAAATTTTTCCCCTATTTTAATGCCAATCTGAAATTGTATGTTTTACACACACGCGCGCACACACGGTTCCTTGAAAACTCTATCCTTCCACTTCCAGCCAGAACATATACTCAATAAATACCTACCAAGCCTCAATTCTATAAGAACTAATGTCAGACATAAGGAATATGGCTTTGAAAAAAGAAACAATCTGAATTACATCCCTTCTGATTTCTGGGCTTTTCATCTACAATTGCTAGTATTTATTTCATTATTTTGAGCTCTTTGTTACAGTTACTTATAAACATATAATGCAGTGGAAAGAGCATTAATTTTGAAGTCAGCAGGCCTGGGACTAAATCACAGTTCTACCAGTAACAAATCTGTGTCTTTGAAATAATCATTTCGCCTCTCTGAATCTCAGCTCTTGCATCTTAAAATTTATAGACAATGATACTTGTATCATGATCCATCCATCATGATAGATGTTAAATAAAAAATTATATTTCATTGCCTGGCCTGCGAAATAGTTGAACCACAAATATTGTTTTCCTCTTACTTCTGCTTAGTCATTAAGGGCAGCAATCCCGCAGAATGATGACTGAATATATGAAACAAAACAAATAATACAGTATGAATATTGATGAATATACTCTAGGGAGAAGTATCATTGTCATAGACACTTTCAAGCAAATGGAGGGTTGGAGAGCAAAGAGGAGGATGGGGAGGGAACATCACTAAATGTTTGTGATGTGGAGTTTGGAGGTGATTCATTATGCAGAAACTGAGAGTGCAAATTGGACCTAACTTCACTGTTTACCAGAGACTAGTTCTATCTACCTTATCTTTAGGTTTGGCTCTGACCTGCCCTTCTCTGTTCTTTGCTGGTGGGGAAAATGTTGTATATATTTCAGAGCTAAGACCAAGAATCATATTCCCTTTCATAACTCATCATATCAGCATCACTCTTTGAGGAGCCCATACTGTTCTCAGCAGGATCTCACAGCTACAGTGGAGGGAGTTCTGCACAGCACCATCATGGTAAGGTTCATTTTTATCCTCAAATTAGTGACATGTCCCTGACAGTTGGATGTTTTATCCTGAGGTTCTCTGATCACCCAGCTTTCTCCTTTCCTTGAATTATTTTTTGATCAGTTGATACTGATGTTATAACTAAATTCTTTTTGTGGTCATGGGTATTATACTGAATAAAAACTAATTTCAGATTTGAAAAATGTATAAAAGAGAATAGGATAGTAGCCTTAAAGTAATGAATAGTTGGGATCATGGGTTGGAACTAAGCTAATTGGCTTCTGAAAGAACCCTCCTGTAGGAGCTCTAGTGACCTTTCATTTTAATGAGTATTTGCCAAGATTAGAGACTTCTCTAAACTACAGCCTGGGTACAGTGCAGAATCATTAAAGTGTCTAAACTATAAACATTTCAATGAGTCTGACAGAGGATAGAGTGCCAAGAAGACAATGATTTTAGAGTCCATTAGCATTGTTTTGGCTTCCTCCAAAACAGCTCCCCAAAGCTTAGGAAAAGTAGCTTTATTTGTGTCTTACAGTGTAAACTGCGTTTCATGGTGGTTATAATTTGCTCCTTCAATCAGTTTCTGGATTATAACTCTTGATTTCTGGACTCCAAGCCAGAACTTCTACCCATTAGCCAAATCATTAATCAATGTGTCTACTGTTTTATTTGTTTTTACCAGTTGTCACACTTCGGTTGCCTGTTATTCTCTTATTTTTTCCAATAAATATTCCTCTAAACTCTTGTGTTGGTGGAGATAAATTAAGAACATTTGAAGTAGAGTTTTTATTCTTGAAGACACGTCTATCCACTTGAGTTAAGTTATGTACATGCAAGAAGATAATTAACATCATATGTGTCAAATTCATCTTTAAAAATCCCTGCTTCAAAATGATCACCATTGAGAAGGCTTCCTGGAGGAAGTGATGATTCACAGGGTTGATATAAATGACTAGGTTCTTAGAAGGGTGAAAAATGGACTAAGAGCTTCCAAGCCTGGGGATTAGTGTCTCCACTAGCAACTAGTCAAATAGCACGTGTGCAACACTATTCCAGATCCAGAAAGGACTTTGCCTTATCCTTACTTTGTTTTCTCTATGTAGCTTGAAGATGTTGGGCACAGAGTAGACACTCAACAAATATTTGTTGACCCAAGGCACAGCATGGCTTAGTTAAAAATTAAAGGCTTTAAAAAATTTTTTAACAGTGTTTTGTTTTTAATATTTTTAAATATTTTTCTTTTTTTTAATTAAAATGTATTGGGGTGACAATGGTTAGTAAAATTACATAGGTTTCAAGTGTACAAATCTGTAACACATCATCTATATATCACATTGTGTGTTCACCACCCAGAGTCAGTTCTCCTTTCAATGCCATGTGTTTGACCTCTTTTACCCTCTTCTACCACTACACTGCCCCCTTACCCTCTGGTAACCACTATTGTCTGTGTTTATGAGTTTTTGTTTCTTTATTTGTTTGTCTTGTTCCTTTGTTGCTTTCAGTTTTATATCCCACATATCAGTGAAGTCATATGGTTCTCCAATCTTTCTGTCTGACTTATTTTGCTTAACATAATAATCTCAAGATCCATCCCTGTTGTCACAAATGGCACTATTTCATCTTTTCTTATGGCAGACTAGTATTCCATTGTGCATATATACCACATCTTCTTGATCCAATCATCTATCGAAAGGCACTTTGGTTGTTTCCATGTCTGGGTCACCGTAAATAAAGCTGCAATGAACATGAGAGCACATATATCTTTACAGATAAATGTTTTTAGATTTTTTGCGTAGATACCCAGGAGAGGGATTGCTGGGTCATACGGTAATTCTATTCGTAATTTTTTGAGGAACCTCCACACTGCCTTCCATAGCGGCTGCACCAGTCTGCATTCCCACCAACAGTGTATGAGGGTTCCTTTTTCTCCACAGCCTCTCCAACACTTAGTACTATTTGCCTTGTTGATGACAGCCATTTTGACTGGGGTGAGGTGATATCTCATTTTGATTTTTATTTGCATTTTTCTCATGATTAGTGATGTTGAACATATTTTCATATGTCTATTGGTCGTCTGTATATCCTCTTTGAAGAAATGTCTATTCAGGTCCTCTATCCATTTTTTAATTAGATTTTTTGTTGTTGTTGAGTTATATGAGTTCCTTATATTTTTTGGATATTAGCCTCTTATCGGAGGCATTTTTTGCAAATATCTTCTCCGATTCGGTTGGTTGCTTCTTTATTTTGTTGATATATATATTTTTTCTTTTTGCCATGCAGACTTTTGGCGTATCATTGACCATGTATCAAAGAGAAAATTAAATAATCTCTCTGGGACTGATTTTCCTCTGTTGATAGGGACGTGCTATCTACCTCATTGGATTTTTTTCTGAGCGTCTCTTCTCATTTAAAAACTCTCCCTGCACATATATATCCACATGAATGGCTTCTGTCCCATCTATAGGCTAAGAACTTCCGCACCTAAGTCTCTAACATGATCAGTCCTGCAATTGCAAGCTGTGCATTTGCTTTTTTGCCCGATGTTGCCTACTTGACATCCATAGACATCTCAAAATAAAAGCGTAGAGAAAAAAAAAGAAAAAAGGAAATATTCTCTTTTCCTGCGTTCTAGTCCATTTGCACAAGCCTCCTATTGTTCTTGTACTCTTTATCGCAGCAAAGAGTAGTCTCTCTATCTCAAAACTTCTAAGTCTTAGAGATGCTTAACCCTCAAATACGTGAAGAAAAAACTAAACCAAAATAAAAACACAAATTCACCTCAGCATACTAAAGAGGGTTAAACCTCTTATGTTGTCTCTTCCAAGGGTATTTTTGTATTGCCAAAGATACATAAATAACTACTTCTATTTGTATAATCCAGTGCATGCTATATATTTTCAAAAGAATTGGTATTTAGAAAATACAGGGTGTAGTTAGAGGTCATGGAGGAGACAGTGGGAGATATTGTTTGATTATAGAAATTGTCTGGCTCTAATTACTTCCAGCTTCTTAACCAGCCTCTCTTCTAACAACCACTTGGGCTGGCCCAGGTACTTCTCACACCTATCATTTAGTAGATGTTTAGTAAAAATAAATAAATGGATGCATAAATAAATGAACAATTGAACGACAAAAATTGGATAACCTGAATAATAATTGAATAACTAAAAGAGGACATATCCATGTGTACAGCTGGAATAGCTGCCTCCTAAAGCACAACACTCCTGGTGTCACCTTGATGCCATAGATTGAGTATATGTAAATTTGGCACTTGACTCAGGAAACAGAAAATTTCCTATAAACTCCAGACTACATCATTGATACTTTTCACTTATGAATCTCCAATCATTAGCAGGGAAACCTAGCTCAACCGACTCACTGAAATCATAAAACAAAAACTTGAAAGTTAGGGTACAGAATTTTGAGAGATAACATAAATTTGAGCTTTACTCTCAGTAGAACCAAACAACACATGTTCAGTGCTTCTTCTGGGTTTGGAGACCCTGCCTCAATCTTCAGGGCTTGAATTTCTAACCTTGTATCCCAATAGTGATGATATGAATGGTCACGAACTGTGGCAATGAACTGTGGGCTTTTCTAAGTTTACTTTGTCCTGTTACACTTTTTCCATTTTGAGATACCTACTTTGAAGAGAACTCTCAAGGTCCTTTGGTTGGATTACATTAAATTACCCTCCTAGTTTGAATAAGTAGACTTTTTGACTTTTAGTCACTGATGAGTTGATACTCTAGATACTTATACAAAGTATAGTATATATTTTGTGTAAAATATTATATATATGTTGCACAAAATGTTAAATTACACACACACACACACACACACACACAATGTTGTTTTTTAATAATAAGGGGAAGAGTGGCAGTGTGATAGTGTGATTCTGGAGTTTTTGCTCTAGAAGTTGTCTCAAGAATCACTGAGCTGGCGGTTTTTGAAAAGTTTCTTCTGCTCTTATACTCGGGTGCTACTGTGTTTGCTTGTATGTTTAGCAGCCTGACCCTAAGTTGATTTGGGTTTTTCATGCATGGAAGCAATTGTGGCAGAGCTTAGTTTTTCTGAAGGGTAGCTGAGACAGCTTAGGCTGATGCGTAAGCACTTGCCAATCTTTAATCATTTCACAAGAAAGGGAAGCTCAACTCTACCAAAGTTGATACTTGTCTTCAGGGACGTCAACCCTGATTCAGTTTTGTTTTTCAGTTAATTAACTATATGCAGCTTTTGCTGGTGCTGAATTAGGGGCAATAAGTCATGAGCCTATGATAACATCAGCTTGTCCTGTACTCTAGATATACCAGAAGTAGAACTAAAATTTTACTCAAAATCTTTAAGAAGCTTATTCTGAAGGAGGAGCCAGTTAATGAGGATATAGATGACAGACCACTGTAGATAACATATTTTAGCAAAAATTAATATGAGACCTGGTCTTATTTTAATATAAGTTCAAGTCTATAATATAAAATATAATATAATATATAATACTGGGTCTTATATTAATTTTTGCTCCAAAAGATGCATTAGAGCTGATGGTCCAACTAGGTCTTATTTTCAGGGAAACATTATATATACATATATATATATATATATATATATATATATATATATATATATATGTGTACATATATATATATATGTACATATATATGTATATATAATTTTTATAAGGAAATGGTTACTTGCAATTAAGAAAATTCTTTATAAAGAATGAAACTACATTCTTAAAAAAGGGTGTGAATTGAGGGTAAGTTTCCATTTGAAGTATATGTTAGGAATTGATTAAATACAGAGAACTAAACATACAATATAGCCTCCTTTATTTACTCTAAATCCTTTGAAATGCTATACAGGATATTCAGAAAATCCAGAAACATTCTTAAATATAGAAAGATAACCTTCAATGGATGAGCAACTGTGAAGAGTCCTAAGTATGTAGATGAAAAGCAAAATGGGATAAACTGAAGAAGGGTGCCATAGCCCTGCCATGCCTGTCAGAGGACTGAGTGCTGCAGAAGAGAGGGCGGGCACCTTCTGTGAGAGTCTTCCCTCCATGCCTCTTATTTTACCCATTCGCTAGATAAGGAAATTGAGGTTCAACTTAAGTAGCTTGTCCAAGTTGTATGATAACAGATCAATTTCAAGCCCAGAAGAGTTGTACTCTCAAGACTCTGAATTAATTGTTCTTATAGTTGCCCCATTTCTATCTCTCACACTTTATCTAGTAGCATTTCTCATTGATTCTTCACAGGAATTCTATAAATTTTCTCCCATTTTACAGATCAGGAAACTGTGTAAGGACCTTGGGTTAGTTATTCTGGTGGGATTGTGCTTTCTAAGAGTCTGTTCTTTTTAATTTATTTTTCAATTACAGTTGACATAAAATGTGTTATTAGTTTCAAGTGTACAACACAGTGGTTAGACATTGATATAACTTATGAAATGATCACCTCAATAAGTCTAGTACCCATTTGACACCATAGATAGCTATTATAGTATTATTGACTATATTCTCCATTTATTCCTTTTCCTCCCCGTGACTATTTTTGTTTCTGGCAATTTGTACTTCTTAATCCCTTTCACCTTTTTCACCCATCCCCCCAACTTCCTTCCCATCTGGCAAGCATCAATTTGTTCTCTATATCTATTAGTTTGTTTCTGTTTTGTTTATTTTGTTTTTAGATTCCACAGGCAAGTGAAATCATATGGTATTTGTCATTCTCTGCCTGACTTATTCACTTAGCATAATACCCTCTAGGTTTTTACATGTTATTGAAAATAGTAAGATTTTATTCTTTTTTATGGCCAAGCAATTTTCCATTGTATATATGTACCAATTCTTTCATCATTTGTCTATCAGTGGACACTTAGGCTACAATAAACATAGGGGTGCATATATCTTTTTGAATTAGTGTTTTGGATTTTTCAGATGAATACCCAGAAGTGTAACTACTGAGTCATATGGTTGTTCTATTTTTAATTTTTTTTTTAAATTAAAGTTTATTGGGGCGACATTGTTAGTAAAGTTACATAGATTTTAGGAGTACAATTCTGTAATACATCATCTATATACCACATTGTGTGTTCACCACCCAGAGTCAGTTCTCTTTCCATCACCATATATTGGATCCCCTTTACCATCATACACAGACAATAGTTTAGTGGTTATTTTAAATTTTTTGAGGAACCTCTATACCGTTTTCCACAATGGCTGCACCAATTTACAAACCCACCCACTGTACACAAGGGTTCCCTTTTCTCCACATCTTTACCAACATTTGTTTGTTAATTTATTGATGAGGGCCATTCTGACAGGAGTGGGGTGATATATCGTTATGGTTTTAATATGCATTTCCCTGATGATTAATGGTATTGAGCATCTTTTTCATGTGTCTATTGGCCATCTGTATGGCTTTGGGGAAATATCTATTCAGATCCTTTTCCTATTTTTTAATTGGATTTTGTGTATTTTTGGTGTTGAGCTGTATGAGTTATTTGTATATTTTGAATTTTAACTCATCTGATATATTATTTGCAAATACCTTCTTCCATTCAGTAAGTTAACTTTTTGTTTTGTTTTTGGTTTCCTTCACTGTGCAATGAAAGTAGACCATTTTCTTATGTACAAAATAAATGTATAAAAATGAACTCAAAATGAATTAGGATTACATGTATGACCTGAAACCATAAAATGTGTAGAAGAAAAAATAGGCAGTAAACTCTTTGGCATTAGTTTTAGCAAAAAAAAAAAAATTGATATATCTCCTTGGGCAAAGGCAACAAAAGCAAAAATAAACAAATGGGACATTAAATTCAAAAGTAACTTCAAGTTTTTAAGTGTTGGTTTATAATCCACCATCAAGGAGAGGATCTAAGAAGATTTAGAAACCAACTATGTTGGTAATATTGTGCTGCTGCATGTTTGAAAATTGCTGAGAAAGTGAATCTTGAAAGTTCTACTTACAAGACAAAAACATTTTTGTGACTTTGTATGGTGACAGATGTTAACTATACTTATTGTGGTGATTGTTTCATACTGCATACAGATATTAAATCATTATGTTGTGCACCTGAAGCTAATATGATGTTATATGTCAATTATACCTCAATTAAAACAAAGCAAAACTTTAATGATGCCTATATATTTACAAAAGAGTTTGTAAACTGGTGAATATAGACTAACAGTGACACATAGACATAGTTTATTTGGCCCACACAAATATGGGGCCATTGTGTTTTCAAGTTGAATTAGATGTCAATATTTAAAAGTCGGATCTTTCACAGAAACATTGACATTTCTGGATTCTGTTGAATTCCTATAGAGCAGCTGTCAAGTGGACTTCCATAGCAATTACCCATTATAGTTTACCAAAATTTTCGCAATCATAAGTCATGTTGATAGTATATACCCTTGATATGAGATGATGATAATTGCACTTCCCCCGTGGTTCTCATCCCCTAAAACCTATTACCCCAGTCTAATCATGAGAAAAACATCAGAGAAACCCCAATAGAGGAGCAATTTGAGACCTCAGGTATCTACAATTTTAACATGTGATTACACTGAAATTGTGTATATATTAAGCAACTCCCTTAGAAATCAATAGGGAGATATAAGTGAGAGCTTGAGAAATTGTTGTAGTGATGATGAAATAATTACATTAACTCCAGCGACAGAATGGGTGGACTAGTTTGGAAGCAAATTATCTGAGAAGAATAATTTGGTAGGACTTAGAATATGGATGAAAGGGTGGTGAGGAAAGTGTTTCTATCATCCTTGAAGCTCTTTGAGTACATTTCATCTGAATTATCCATGTCAATACTTAATCATATTTCTCTTGTTTCACCGTTCAAGTTCTTTATATGTCCAAAGCCTTAGTCAATCCATGAATTCTTAGTTTAATTGATATTTTTTAACTATTAAATTAAAACAAGAACAATGAGAAAAAACTGTAAAGGTCAACAAAATATGCCTAGAAGCTGCTGGCTTGAGACATCGACACCATATAAGTAGGAAATCTTTTTGTCAGGAGCAGTTATTGTATTAGAAAACAAAGATGTATAGCTACATAAACTTTGGTAAAGTATATGGCCTCCTCATTGCCTTAAGTATAAACATTTCTCCCAATGCCTATACAGCTACTCCAGCCCCAAGTCTAAAATCTTAGATGTTCAAAATCAAACTCAAGAGTATTGGATTGGAGAAGTTCATGAGATGGTTGAGGAGATGTGAAAACACATAGATTTCTTTTTGAAGACATGTGAATCCTTTTGTAGCAGATGATAGATAAGTGCAAATGAGCCCTTACCTTTGGTCTTCTTTCGCGGAGAGAAGGAGAGATTAGATTAAGTCAATGCAAAATTCCAAAGGTGATCCAGCATTCAGAGCCTAGGCAGTGCGCAGGCAGCTCGCACTCTGGCAGCAGGGTACATTTGGCAAGGATAAGGGAAACATGAATTTGGGATTTGGGAACTAGCAATTTGGTGAACAATGTACTACTCTAGAGGAGAGAAGGTATGGGATGGCGGTAACTGTGATTTCAAATAGGTGAATGGCTATCAGACACAGGAAGGGGCTGTTGCTTTTTGCTGTATAACTCTAGAAGTTTGAATTTACATCAGTGAATGAGCTTATACTGTAGACAAATTTTGCTTGGGTAAAAGAAACCAGTTTTTAAAGCTGTTGTATATAGACAGGGATGTTTCAAAAGGTATCTCGAGTTCATTGTTTTAAGTATCTAAGCAGAAGTTACAGAAACACTTGGCTGCAGTATTGCAAAAGGGACTTGAGAAATGGGAACTTAGGGTGGGATTAATATGATAGTGGTTCACCCATCAGACTCACCTGGAAGGACACCTGCCCATCAGACTCACCTGGAAGGACAGTTCGGCATGTAGTAAATAGGATCTAGTTCACTGTGTATGGGGTAGGGAATGAAAACCAAGTATTTCTCAATTAACAGCTCCAGATAATTCTGTTTACTCCACCTGCCTGCAGAAACGCTGCATAAGGAGTAGGGCTCCTTACGCCTCATATTCCTGGGATTATCATTGACAGTTATGGACCAAATGCTCTGTTCCAGGGACTGGCTACTTCCATTACAGTTATTTCATTGTATTCTCACTCATCCCTACTGTTTTATAGATAATGAAAGTGAGCCTTCAAAAAGTTAAATAAATGGTAGCTATGAGGTTATGGGGTAAGTGAAGGAGCAGAGACTTGGATTTGGAGGTTTACTCCAAAACTTCTAAACTCATAAATGTATTGTCCTTCATGTATTTTACTGGGCCATGGAACCTGCTTCGGATACAGGGACTTGGCAAGGCATAGGGTGGGGTGATGCTCACCGAAAGAGATTAATACCTTGGCCAGGTCTTCAAGCACCAACTTCTGTCACGTCCTCTCCTTTGAACAGGAAAATTGTGACTGCCACCTTACCCCTGAGCATTTAGGTGGCGCTTTTGCATGAGTAAATTAAATCAAGGGGAAGGGGCAAACAGAAGATGAAATGAGGGGACAAAAAGTATTATTCTCCAAATGGAATATTGTTTGTCTGATTAATGCTCTAGACTGACTGTCCATATTTAGTCTACGCTGTCCTTAGAGCCACATACAACTCTGTAATGGATATGAAAAAAAAACCAAAAACACATAATACAAACACAAGCAAGATGACCTGTTTGAGAAGGAAGTGGGGGCAGAGCCTGTAGTGTTAGGCATTTTAATTTTTAGTATCCCCACAGATGCAGCGAGGCAGAGCAGTACCAAGGTGATGAGTAGAGAATTTTGTTTCCTTCTTTAATTTATTCTTTTCTCTAGGATAGGACAATGCAAATGTGAAAGGATTTGTATTTGTCACAGGAGACTGAATTTTACGAAATTAAAATAGTCTCTAGGTTGTAAAAGTTGGCCTTGGTCTTGACTCTTTTTATTCATGCTCAACAAATCAATGTTTAGTCTTTGTTGCTTCCAGCTCTTTTAACAGCGATGCTTGAAGATGCCATGAGAATTGGTCAGTGATGCACATAATATGTTGCAGAATTGCAAATAGCTGAGACAAGTTCAACACACACACACACACACACCATCCCATTGACCAAAAGCACTATAAATATACTATGTATGATTAAAATAAAAAACTATTAAGTTTAGAGATGATGACCTTTCTAGAAAGAACCATGGGGCCATTGTGTTGTGCAATTCTCCTACTTGATTGTTGATTATTTGGGGGGCTGCAGTTAGAGATATTATCAACAAGGAAAGCATACGGCCTTTAAGAGACATCAGGATATTCTTTCTTCACTAAGGTCTTGGGTTGTGTTGATGTCTTCTTTATGGTACAAAGTAGGTATTAACTCTTCAGATCGATAGACATAAGTCCTTGCCAATAAATGTAACATACAGGGGAAGAGAGAGAGGGGACATGGAGACCAACTAGGAGATTGTCACAGCAGGGTATCAGGAATATATACCTTTGAAACTCAATTTAGAGAAAGGATTTCTGCCTGTCACCATGTAAGACACGTAATAAGCTCTGAATAAATGTTTAATGAACTGAATGAAATCTGAAAACTGAATGGATAAAGGAGACGTTAAAGCCGATTTTAAGTTGGAAGCCAACATGTTCATGACGCAGGATCTACAAGGGGTGGGAATTAGGGAGAACATGAAAATGGGTGATTTTGATTTTTACTGAATAACTTTGCCAAAAGTTGTAAATGTGGCCAAAATTCAGATAAGCTATGAAAGAAGAAGGTAAGAAGTGACCAATTGTGAGATGTTAGTATTTCAACAAAAAGGTGGTCTCCACATGTAAGGCATATGGATTTTTAAAAATTTTGGCCATTCAGTTGGCACTTAGTTACAGGGCAATGAGTCTTGGAGCCACTTTAGTCATCTCAGTTTCTATAAGAGTCACCATTGCTTATAACAACCCACTGCCTAATGCACAAAGCTGAAGGAAATGCTTTCTGTCCTGGAAAATAAAGACATAGAAGTCACAATTGGAAACTGTACATATGCATCTTAAAGTCAGGGGTCATCTTTACTGTGATGATGTTTGTCAGCAGAGTGAGCATTTCAGCTTGTCAAGTCACCACTGACATGTTGCCTACTAACAAATCATTACTCCTTAAAAAAAAGTCTCAAATTTTGTGAATGTAGACTCAGAAATGTTACCTAAGGATAGATTTATGTAGAGATGGATAAAGTGCTTCGTTTACTTCCTATTTATTTAAATAAAGTCCGTTCACCTCTTGGACTTCAATAATTTTAGCCAGAACATGGAGACAAATCGATACAGCTGATCACAGGGATTTAAGGCTCTTTTATTTTCTTTTTAATAATATCTTGTATCTTGTAAATAGTTATTTCAGATTCTGAAAGCGTGATCATACCTCAGTCACAAATATAGTTGTTGAGTGTTGCCATGTCTGTTTCCATCTCTCAGCATGGCTCGGCCTCTAGCCTTCAGCCATCCATCTGACAGAAACTGGATTTCGGGGAAGCCTGTTCATAGTGACCATCTTTTATTGGTCCAAATTGGCCTCGTTGACAATCCCATTAATGTTTTCCATGGACCTACTCCCTGGTCATTTTTCTAGAAAAAGTCGAAGAAAGTGAGTAATGTTCAACTCATACGGCAGCAGATTCATGTTTCCTTTAAATCATTTCTTCAGTTCAGTGTAGTTGGTTTATTTATTTGAGTGTGCAATAAAATGATATCTATTCCATTGCCCATTGTGTTGCTTGAGAAAGGAAATATTTTTGTTTTATGCCAATATGGATTCCATTCCTGGATACCTATACAATTAATTACAATCCAGTTACATCACCTTTTTCCATGACTTTTCAGGCTGTGTTTTCTTATTTTGGTCATGGAGAATGTTCTCATCCCGAACTTAGTCATCCAATTCCTTATACTTATCCAACCATATTGTGAGATCAGTTTCAAACCTTCCTTGCTATGCCATGTGTCACAGGACATAATCTCAACTTCAAGGATTCTGTGAAGTGCAGGTCATTTGACTGCAAAGAATGCATACACATTGAAGAGAGTCAGGCATGCTAGTGATAAAGGAGTTGTTTTACAGTTGTTCTTCTTATTTTTCCAGAGATAAATGCAATTTTCCCTGAGAATATTTATTGATATTGGGCCTCTGGGACCATCCCTTAATACTTTGTGTTTAGTCAACAAGCCAATGCATGCCAATTATGACCAACTATCTCATGTTTTTATGACATTTAATTTGACAATATTTTATGCTGAGCAGATGCTCTAAATTCCTATTACATAGTATTTTTATCCTTGCATGATGGAACAGTTCCGTGTCCTCAAATACATTGGTATCAGGTACTTCTACCATGAGTAAGCCTCACCATGACACATTACAGAACAAAAACACAGCATAATATATAATGGTGAGTTACTAGGAGTTTAGGGAAATTATTCTATAACTGTATTTCTTTCCTAATGTTTTTATTTCTTATACTAAAATCATGTTTGAAATCCAAATGAGTAAGGTATCCAATTTTCCCATGAATCAATGAGTAGGGCAATTTGGAATTTGTTAGTTGGTATCTTATTGCTTTTAATATATAGTCATCAAAATTTCCTTGAGGCAGTGATATATGTTTGCATAAACAGCAGCTAAGTTATCTCTGTCCATGAAGTGAAAGATTTTACAAAAGTGAAATATTGTATATTACCTACATCCTCTGAATCAAAACAGCATAGAACAGGGAATTGTTCTGGAAGTGGTTTAACTCAGATGAAAAGGGAAAAAGAGTGAGAAAGATCTAGGATGTGAGAGTCAACTTGCAAACTGACAGTCAAAATCTGAGTTTCATTTATCTCCACAAAATTTGCACTAGTGATTGCCAAAGAATCCTGAGCAATCCACAAAGGGTTGCCATTATCTCGATGCAAAAATGAGGATTTATGAAAATGACTCAGTGGGATGAACAACTTTGCTCAGAATCTGGATGGAGAAAAAATTGTATACACATTTTAAGAAAGGAAAAAAAAACGTATGAAAACTGTAATACTCAAAATATACCAATAACAAAAGATGAATACAAGTCACATTTGACTTCTACAATTACAAGAGGTGCTCAAAATGGTTACCATTAGCATAATTTTAATACATTTTTTTTCCTTTCTTAAAATGTGTATACATTTTTTGACACCCACTGTATATGTATATGTGTATATATATATTTTTTTTCCCTGAATTTGTGTGTGTGTGTATGTGGGTGTGGGTTTGAACTTCTTGTGTATATTCTCTGATTCTTAAGTTCATAATATTGTGAGAAAAAAAAAATAGAAGGAAGGGAAACAAATCTCTACAGTGAAAACTGAGCTTAAAAATGAAGAAATTGCCTCTAGGATAAGAATATCATATTCTTAATTCCGGATGTAATAATCTTTCTTGAAAGAGAAATGTGGCCAAATTAATGAGACTGCTTTGACATTGCAAATGGGAAAATCACAGTATGTCACTCATTCAAATGTGTTGCTCTTGTAAAGGTAGAACATTGGCAGATTCATTAAAATGAGACCTTCAACTTTCCACCATGATTTTGATAAGGGTGACCTCTCATCTTCACCCCAAATTTTGGCTTCTCAAGTGGCAATTTTTTTCCACAATAAATGATCAGTTAGCACTTTTGAAGAAAAGTGCTATGAAGAATTCTTTGAGTGAAAATGAGTTTGTAACTGCGTGAAGTGACTAGAATCCAAAGCAGCTCTTCTTGTCACGAGCCAAGGCTTGGCCGGATCACGGTCATTTCGATCCAGGATCCTGGTAGGATGCCTGGATTACCAGTTCGCCATGTCAGTCAGAACTCAGCTGGCTGGCAAAATATTCCTTCCAGTCACTGATGTAGAAGACCGTTGAGTAAACAACCTTAACGGAGCCAAGCACTCTCCCTTCTTGGCAACCTCTTCCTCTATGACTTTTCGCTCTTTCTCTTCTCTGCCAGAGCTGGGTTTTGATGTTTCCAAAATTCTCAAAAGGAAACTTGGCCATTGAGCGTGTTGAGTGGACGAGATGCTGGCACCAGTGATTCAAAAGTGAATAAGGCCCAGTCTCTATCCTCAGTATGCTTCGCAATCCTCTGAGGGGAGACAAACAGATGAACTACTATCTTGTTATTAGTAAGAATTACTATAAATATATGGCAGGGTATAATGAGAACAAAGTGGAGAAATGAGAATGGGGAGGGAGGGATACAGCGAGGGCAGTCAGCAAAGGGTTGATGAGTATCTGTGATCTGCGTGTTAGAAAAATGAATACATAAGGGATTATGTGATGAACAAAAGAGGAAATAAGAATATTAACAACAATAGCCAGCTGGCACTTGTGGAGTAACTTGCCAGGCATAAGTTACCGTACTCAATACCTTCAATCACCCTATGTGTTAACTATTATTATTTTCTCATTTTTACAGATAAAAAAGTAGAAACCCAGGGGAAAGTATGTAATATTTAAACCAAACCTGTTTACAGAGGGTCTGCTCTTTACCAAAGCTCATGTATGAGAACAGAAGGGAGGGAAATCTAAGGAAAGATGAGAAATTATAATTGCCTTTCACATTTTTGTCGCAGAGAAAAATAAGAAGATAATAACTATATTGAAGAGGTAAGAAGGGGCTAAACCAGGTGACATCATCCAAGCTGCGCTGCACAGTATGGATTTTACCTGGACTGCAATGAAGTGTCATTAGAATAGTTTTTGGCTATATATTCCACTGGGGTCAACTGGGGTTTTGCTAAATGATTCTACTGTTGGTGGATGAGCTGGCTCATGTGGGTGGGGACAGATTGGTTATTGGCTGACTTAGGCTAGCGTTGGCTGGGGCAAGAGTAAAGTATGAATGCTTCCACGTGCCTTTTATTTGCTAGCAGCCTCGTCCAGGCGTGCTCTCATTACTAAGGCAAACATAAGGGCAGTAAGCGGAAATGCCGAAGTGCTTTGACAAGCTTCTGCTTGCATAACATTTGCTAACTCGGTCCAAAGCAAGGCAGAAAAATGGACACAGAATTGAGAGATGAGAAATCGTATTTTGTTTCTTTATAGCAAAGGACATTTACAAATGGAGGGGTACATATTATAAATGAAGCCAACGATGCCATTGACCTGCCCTCATTTTCCAAAGTGGACATATCAACTGATACCCCCTCCAGTACTGCTTGAGAGTTACAGTTACTCTACATTCTTACCAACTCTGGTATTTTTGTCTATTTAAACTTCTCATTTTACTCCTCCTCATTATTATCTTAGCTTTTTTGGGATGTGTAGATGTTTTGCATTTTGGTTTTTCAGTTGCATTTGCCTAATGATTAAAGAAGCTGAATACATTTTCAGAGCTTTATTGGCAATTTAGATATCTTCATTTATGAAATAAAGTCCATAAATAAGTTGTCTTTTTGTTTATTGCTTGTTTGTTTAGTTGGGGGTTTTGTCCATTTTTCCCCCAATTAGGCTGTGTATCTTTATTTATAGGGCTGAGTACAAGTTTTATTAATAGGGCTGGATATAAGTTGATATTCCCACTTTGGAATATATTATATATAACACCATATATATATATATATATATATATATATATATATATATATATATATATATATATATATGGTGATTATTTATTTTCTTAATGGCATCTTAGATGACAGAAGTACCAAACATAACCATTCTGCAGTGTATCAGGCATTGTTCATTATTTTGCTCCTGTGCTAGGATATACATGTGTTTCTGAATGAAAGATAATAACCTTTCGCCATAAAGATTTTGTGAGCTAAGTTAAGGGTCAGGCATAATACTCCTGAGAGGAAGTAACATAAAACCAAATAAAATTTTGAGCTACTGGGGCATTTAAAGACCAAATTTATAATCCTGGTTTTACATGGATTAGCAGTTTGAATTTGTATAATTTATTCATCTTCCCCCAGTTTCAGATTCCTCCAAGAAAGCATTTTACTCAGTCCTCAGACCTAGGACTGTGTCAAGCAAAGGAGAGAGATTGTTCTCCTGTTTAAATTCTATCCCAACCTGGGAGAAAAATCTCTCTGTCTTAAAAAAAACAAAAACAAAGAAAGAAAAAGCCAGAGTGAAAGAGTAACATTATCTATATTAGTCTTTAATAGCTCAGAAAGAAACAAAAACACACATACAGCCATCTTACTCCCAGGTCTTAGGTTTTGTTCCAAAGCCAATTTCAAAGTCTTGTTTTGACTGAAATTTTTATTTAATCTGTAATGCATTTTGATTGCAGCAGGTAGAGCTCATAGAGAAAAATGTATTCCTGCAATGACATAGGACTCATTCATTCACAGCTCTGAGCTATTTAAAGAAAATTGCCCATTGATTTATATCATTAATTTAAAGCTGTTCCACTTTTTTTTGTCAGTATGTTTTTAAGCAATGTAAGAGTTGGAATAAAAATATATTTGAAGAACTATGTAATACTTCTCATGGTGTTGAAATTGGGACATCAGAGAAATCTGTCGCTTATGTATGATAGATCATTTCTTTATAGCACAGATTGATATTCCATTCTCTGGATGTACCAAAGTTAATTTATTCATTCACTCTTCTGAAGGACATCTTGGTCACTTCCAAGCTGTGTGTCTATCTTTAGGGAAAAAAAATTCAACAGCAGTATTTTTTTCTAATATAATACATTAATAATACAATTTTGGTATTTAAATTAACATATCTTAATATTAGTGAAAACAAGTATTTAATATATTTACTTATACATACATTTTGGAGGTTAATTTATTTTAATAGTATTTTTCCTTATTGATAGTAGAAACTCTTTATATATTTAGTGTAATGTTTTTCTTTCATACATATTCTGAATATTTTCATCTGATTTTTTTAATCATTTGTGTTGATAAAAGGTAGTGTTTCTTTTTGTGTATTTGTTTCAGGGGTACAGTGTGATAGAATCACTCTTTCTAAAATCAATATTTGCAACACGAAAATTTAAAATTCACCACCTACATCACTATCTTATTACAGAATACATTCCCATAGAATGGAATTGGTGTTTCATTGTTTTTACCCTTCAATCAGGCATACCTGCTTCACAATTTAAAGTTCTGTCTGCACATTTAAAGAGGATGATGTTCTTGCATGCCAAGCAGTAAATCTACAGGAAAACTGCCCATAAAGTCTATTTCAAGGTGCTTAGTGAGATAGGCTTTGGAGAAATAGAAAATTTGACCTATATTGATTCTATGTCCTTTGAGGAATAGGCAGCTTGGGCTTGATTAATGAGCATTTCCCACTTCATTTATGTCTAAAATTCCTGAAATTGACATCTAAAAATTCTCATACATTGTTCCAAAGTAAATTATGTTGAGTACCTTCTCTATGGCCAAGTGCTGCATTATTGACCATTGAGACAACAGCCAGTTTGAAAAAGAAGCTAAAGGAACAAAAACAAAATGCAAATCCAACAAGAAAACCTAAAATATGACAAATATACTCCAAATCTTCGACCACATTTGAATATTTTGAGATTATTATTTTTTGGATCCCTAGCCTCCCAAATGACTTTTTGTTTTTTCACATTAAAAATAGAGTAATAGTAACAATATGAATTAACCAATAAGAGAGTGGGGATTCTGTGTCATTACTCTAGGATTAAAGTTTTAAGCTTCATTCCATGAATTTATACTCCAATATCCACACTGATATCTAGAATGAAAGAATCTCAGAAATGTAAGAGATCTAATAGCTATTAATATTAAATGGAGTGATTCCTATACAAGGATATGCATTAAAATCATCTGGAATCTTTTCCCCCAAAATACACGTCAATTTTATACCCTAGAAGATGGATTAATAAACTTTGTCTGTAAAAAGGACCAGACAGTAAATGTTTAAGGCTTTGTAGGTCATGCAATCTCTGACTCACCTCTGCTCTTCTAGCCCCAAAGCAGCCATAGATAATACTTAAAAAATGGGTATGGCTGTGTTCTCGTAAATCTACAAATATTTATAAAAACAGATATTGGTCCAGATTTGGTCCAGGGCTGTCTTGCTGATCTCTGCTTTTAGATCTCTGCTTAAGATCAATTTGATTTGTCAGTGATTTAACTGATTAATAGAAAAGCAAAATCATTTGTCTTCAGAGAATGATTGCAGAAACCAGAGTGTTTCTGATGTGTCACCCACAATGTCTTGAATACATTTAAAAAATACGTGAATAGAAAACAGAAAGTATCAGCCACAGTGAAGAGAGATATTACTCTCAAGTAAGAGATTCACAATTGCTCAAATGTTGAATTTACTAAAAACTTTAAAATAACTTTGGTAAGTAAGTTAAAAGTACAGTAGAAATGATGAATGTATAGGTAGAACTATGGAGAGTTTAGGGGACATAGTGAAACATAAAGCAGAACCAAGTTTTATTATAACTAAAGAACATAATAGATGAAACAAATAATAAACATGAAGACCAAACAACAGAGAACACAGGAAAAGAAGGACATGGAGAAAAAATAAGAAAATAAACAGAGCATTGATCAACTGTGGGCTGTATCAAATAGTTTTACATTCATGAAATTGGAATAAAAAAATACAGGAGAAAGACAATGGGCAAAAAGTAAATGATATACATTGATTTACATTTTCCCCCCAAATTTCACCAAGAACAACTCAGAGATCCAGGAAGTTCAGTAGAACCCAAACAGGATAAATAAACAAATGAAAATTTATCAAGGTACATCCTAGTCAACTGTTGAACACCGAAGATGGAAAAACACGTCTTAAAAGAAAAACACTTTCTTAAAAGCAGAAAAAAATAGAATGTGAATTCCAGCAACTTCTCATCAGAATTTGGAGGCCAACAGACAACAACAGAATGGCATAGATAAAGTTCTAAAAGAGAAAGGAAAACAAAACCCCAAAAAACCCTGCCAACATGGAATTGTATATTTTGTGTGCTTTATACAGCTAAATCGACCTACAAAGATCAGGAAGGACATATATTACAACGATATTGGAGTTGAAACTGCAGATAGGAGAATTTACCAAATGGGTCTTGGTGAAAGGGAGGGGGGTATTCTTAGCAGAGGAGACAACTTAAGGAAAGTGCATGTGATACAAATTGCATAGAGGTGAGGTGACTTGTTCAATATCATGCAAGAATTCAGTAGCAGAGCTTTTTTTCAAGTTCAGTATTCTTCTCACACCTTCCTCTATGTTTGTAAGGACCCAGGTTCTGCCTAACACATAGCTTCAAGCTTCTGGGAATGCTGCCTCATTAATTGCCCTCCAAATAAGTGCCCAGAAAAAAAATATCACCTTCATTTTATATTTGAAGACCCAGGGTTGTTTTTTTTTCTTCCTGGTTTTGTTTTTTGTCCTTTATTTATTTATTTTTTTAAGCAAAGCCATTTATTCACCCTGGCCAATTAAAACAGTAATGATCATGATAATAACATCACTTGAATAATCAAATGCAATTGAAAAGTGAATGCACCAATTTAGCCTGGACTTGAGCTATTGTAATGCGCGTTTATGTTTAATGCTCTATGTTTCCCTGGATACTGTGATGGACTGAGCTCTGCAATTTAGTTGTGTTGGCAAAATTTCTTCCAATCATCCCTATTCCTATATTTGAAAGGACAGAGAACAATCAACCTGATGTAAACTGTTTATAAACAAATTATGCTAGGGCTCGGGTAATAAAAAATGGGCAATTATAATTACATTCCAACTATTACCACTGGCAGGGCTATATTGGACTAATCTAAGTAGATGTGAAATAGACTTTAACAAAGCAAATCTGGCCTTTTGTATACTTCCTGTAGTCTTTCTGAACACTACAGTATATTGCAAAGTGTGGATGTTTCCATTTTGACTGCTCTATAAATTCTCATAATATTAATTGCAGATAGTGTATGCTAAGAGTCTTAGTTTTCTATACAGAAATATCATAATATGCTTGGAAGTTGGATCTCCAAAACTTGCATTGAAGCTATATTTGCATATCAATGATGTTGCCTTTTATCTATTTGTGTATTTTCTTGAAATAGTTAGGGAGTGAAAAACAGAGTGTGACTTAGTCATTATACCTTTCCCAGGTCAGCCTGTCGTTGTCACCAATTTTGGAGACCAGGTTACCCTCCCCACAACAGCAATTGAGCTGAATGTATAAACATACTCCATTTAAATGATCAAACGAGGAATGGTACTCTAGTTCTGTGACAATTTACATCAATACGTAGAGAGAGACTCAACACCTCCTTTCTAGGCTTCATTGTTTTGTACAGAAAAAAATAAGTAGAATCCTTCTCTATTTGTTTTCCAATCAAGACCTACTAGACATTTCAAAATAAGTGTAACAAATTTTAAGTGCAGTAACAAATTTTCTATCCAACCATTTTGCACAATGAAGATATACAACCTGAGGCTATTAGAATAACAATTCTGCAAATTGAAAAATTTCTCTATTAAATTTATTTACATACAATTACTAAAAGTAATTTGGATGGTCTTAGCTAAAGCTATTTAAAGCTCATGGGCCTCTGAACAAACAGGGTGTGTTTTCTGACGTAACTTGGCCATTTCTGTGGGTGGAAAGTATGGACTGCTCTAAATTTCCCACCCTGTAAAGTCTTGGCATAAACAACAAGGAGAATCAATTCTACATTGTGCACAAATGTGTCCTCAGTTGCTCTACTCTCATCAATTTTAAGCAAGGTTTTTCCCCCCCGCTTTGTCTGTTAACTAACAGGGATAAAATAATAATTGAGGTTTAAATACTTGAGGCTTAAATTTTCCTAGAAGAATCCCATGGTAAAAAACATCTTTGTGCCAGGGCTAATTGATTACCAACCCACGAAATTAACCCCTAAGTTCATAATCAACAGAGATGAAAACTAAAAATAATAATTATCTGTATATTATTATCATATTATCG
This sequence comes from Rhinolophus hipposideros, assembly GCF_964194185.1. Classification (NCBI taxonomy): domain Eukaryota; kingdom Metazoa; phylum Chordata; class Mammalia; order Chiroptera; family Rhinolophidae; genus Rhinolophus; species Rhinolophus hipposideros. The sequence continues at coordinate 17,750,635 of NC_138061.1, forward strand.
TATCTATATATTATATACCTATCACCAAGCTGAGCATCTTACATACATAACTTTGTTTGATTTTCACAATGGCACTATACAATAATTATTATTATTTTTCCAATTTTATATATGAGGAAATCAAAGCTTAGACAGGTGTATAAGAAAGGGGAAGAAAGTTAAACATTGAGAAACCAGGATGAGAAACCTTTATATGTCATAGCTCACAATAGTGAGAGTATTAAACAAACAATAATTTTAGTAATAGTAAGCAATATAAATATGCCAAATCCCTCCCCTAGAACTAATTAAAATATTGACCAAATAATATAGCTACTCCCAAAAGGCTACAGTATTCTGGGAATAGTAATAAGTATCAACAACCTTTGGAGAGTGATGACCTAGGCCATAAAAAAAGAAATATATCGCACAATCTTATTTTGTATTTTTAACATGGAAGCTAAAGGAGAAAGAATTAGATGAGAGAAAAATTAGTTTATTGGCTCATAGAATTTTCCATTTCACTGATACAAGAGAAATGAGAGACCCAGATCTGTCAATTTCTCTATATGATATATGAATTTCCTATCTTATTAATAATCTTTTATTAGAAAGCAAAAACAAAAAGAAAGTCAGATAAAAATATAATTGAGATTGCTTGAGCCCTGTAGGGATTTTGAACTTGCAAATAGGTCAACTGCCAAGAAAAAATTATACATGAAAGAAAAATCTGAGATATTACTAGGATATAAGTCAAGTGACAGAATCTTGTGCATATAATATCATGTTTATCCTATACCCACTCTGGATACTGAATCTTTCAATTTTACCCTTTAAAGACATTTTCCTGTTTTGATTTCTGTGTAAGCGGTGATCACAAATCTGTCAGCAAAATAAACTTTACAACATATTTTATTCTCACATATTATGGTAATTTTAGCAGTAAAACAAATGTCACCTAAGGAAAAAAAAAAGAATAAAGTAAAATACTTTGGCAACAGCTCTTCACTGTTGGTGGAATTTCCTCCCTTTTAATAGTTAGAGCAATATTTTTTGGTAGTACAATTAATGATATAAATTATTGTCATCTGTTTTTTATTAGCATGGCTTGAATAAATAAAATAAATATACAATTATAATAGTTGTGAAATTGTGAAATTGGTGGCAGAAGATTTTTCTTGAACTTCTGTGCATAAAATAGTAAAGGATATAACATGCCATCTTGATGAGAAGAAAAATGGAGAATGGGAGTGTAATGTGAATAGTTTTGAATTTCCCTCCCCAGCTTTAGTTGTATTCTGGAGTGTTTCAAATAAATCAATGTTCATTTGACATAATTGTATAATAGCCATCTTAATTCCCATTGCATCCTGAATTTGCCTAAGGTTTTGATAGTTCCAAATATATCTATTATTATTATTATTATTATTATTATTATTATTGTTATTATTATTGCTATTTGAGCTGCATATCCACCCTGTAGGAATGAAGGAAATATATACAGCAAGTCAATTAAGGCATAGAAAAATTAGTACACTTACAAAGGTTACGCCACAAGTTAATGGCAAAAGTCAGTGTGGAATTTACAATTTATTCATTAATTCTTTTGGATAAGAATTTAATAGGCTTATAGCCCATCATTATTAAAGGTAATTCATTGATAGTCCAGCCTATCGTTACACAGATGTAAAAACTGAGGTCTATGGAAAAGGTAACAGACTAGATCAAATATGGAAAGTCTAGATTCATTTCTTCACATTATTCTTGTGAACATACTCCTTAACTTTACAAATGATTTTGAATTAAATTCAGTCAGTGTTTCCTACAACGTGAGCACTTGTGTCCAAATGTGGATTTGCTATGGAACAGATTTCAGTGCACAGACCTGGCTTAACTTTGCCCCTCTAGATGGCTTGGAATTGAAGCCTATTTCTTAAGTGTCCATGCATGTGAAATCAACATATTAATGAAGCGTGACAACTAACATCATCAAAACACTTTATTTTTCTTTTCATCATCCCTTTAAAATATATTCAAGTCAGTGTGATCTTCCTCTGCCCTTAGATGAAAACTCTTTTGGACCAATGCCATTTATATTCACTCTTTGACCACGTTAAGTTACAAACAAGTCTCAATTCAGAAATCAGAATGTCCAATCCAAGATACTAAAATATTAATTAAAACTCTGAATTTTATTTAGCATTAAAATATCTCCTATGTCAGTGAGAACTTCAGTGGGAATGGAAGCTTGCAATAGGAAAGGGGGTAAGACAAGCTTCTTGTTTACTTCTTTATTTGTGCTTTTCTACTTTCACCTTACCCTCCTGGGCCATTCCGACACCTGCAGAGTTGGGAAAGGATGAAGGTCGAGCAATAAGGAAAAGTGAAGCTTTTACTTAAATGGTATAACAGTAAGCTGTTTTGGTGCTTTCTGAACCTCAAAGATCAAGTTGAAGCTGATTCTTTTCTTGTGCTGTTGTAAGAAACTCTTTATAGTTTTTCTTTCTAACTACAGTTCATGTGACATGGGGAAGCAGACGCATCTTTTGGATGGTGGTTTTCCCTAAATTAAGCAATCCCTAGAAATACAGAGGCCCCCTTAGTTTTTTTTTGCTACTGGGATTTGTACATCCCTTATGGTGACCCAACTGGACAAGACCCATTATGAACCAAGCAAAGATGGTTCTTCTTCTTTCAGATGGTCTCCATCTATCTGGAGGAAATACCTACACATACCTTGTCTGCCCACCTCTCAGAGGCAGGCAGATTATGAAGTTACAGCCCTCTCCTGGATGTTCCACAATGTAACACTTGTTGGACCCTCTTTCTGTCCTTGGTGGGAGTCACACCAACAACAGAGGGGTCATATCCACTGAGTAGACCCAGGGTGACCTCTCTCACTAGGAGTGACATGAAGCAATGAGGACAGCCTGCGCCTTCCTTCACAATGGTGAACGAATCAGCTCACAATAGCTCTTTCTGAAGACAAACTCTTCTCAAATATTTCTTACAAAATCCTCTCCTTTCCACCTGCCAGAACCTTTTTACATATTTCATCTAGCTGAGGAATACAAAATTCTAGAATTGAATCAGGGAACTGCCTTTTAATTTCTGCATATGATGATTTGAATCCTCACTTTGGAAATTCTCAAGGCTTGTATATTGGTGCCTGGTTGAAATTCATTTTTAATATCTTGCAATATGTGATGTATAGTCAAGGCTATGATATATGAGTCTTAGAGAACTAGTTGCAGCAAAATAGTTGTTAGATGTTTATTAGAGGTTGAGATAATAAGTAGACGGATTAAACCCAATTCAGCCATACTGCTGATTAATATCATTTGTAAGTTAAATAGAAAATCTTACCTCTAATCTAGCACTTTGTAGTGGTGACGATTGGGAGAGGCAATGTATTTATAAAATCTTATGTAGAGATTTTTCAGTCATGATTTCGATTTACCTCCCCAAACTTGCACAATTATAATTCTCTACTCAGGTGGTCTCCTCTAAGGCAAATCAAAATTTTAGGTATTTATTGTTGCCCATTTATTGTTACAGTTTTCAAAATAAAATTTAAAATGGCAATATTTCCTGTATTTAACTTAGGAAGTCTTTATATTAATATATATTTGTCATATTATTTACCAATTGGAAAAAAAGAGGTTTTTTTGAAGCCATTCATTTGATACCATCATTATTTATGAAAACTGCAAATAGAGTTCACAGATCATTACATTTGTAATCTTCTTTCCCCATCATCAATTTTCTTTTTTCTCCTCCATAGTCAAATTAAGAACTATAGTGACAGTGATGGGCAAGAATATTTTGTGCTTTGTCAATTCAAATAAACCCCAAGCTAGTAAATAACAAGCTACTTTCTTAGAAAAGATTAACATCCAGTGATGTCTAAAAAAAGAACCTGTGTATGCACAATCACAAGTGGTACTAATACATTCTTTAAAAAAAGAAATCTATCATTTCTATGACATGGTTTAAGCAGTCCAGTATCTTTATTCATCACAGTTGTTTTTTTTTTAATTATTGGTTCTATTTGAAACTGATCTGAAATATAAGACCCTTTCTCTTTCTGATACCCATGGGAACTGAGTATTTTGTTAATTACTAGAAACACATTGTTCTTATTATAAGGTATGTGACCGAGTGCAAGATAAAGCCAAATTATCTATCAAGTATGGAATGACTTATGAGGGAAGAAGGGAACAAAACGAGAAAGATGTTATCTAATGCTCACATTGTAGGATTACACAATCACACACCAGCATAATGAAATGGAAAACACATTTTTTTGCCTTTAAATACATTGTACAGTCAGATTTGTTGGTACAAAATAATCAAAAATAACCCAATGTCGTTATAAGAGGGCTGGAAATAACAACTGCCCACTAATTGCTATCTGATAATAGTGAAGCATGAATTGTGGGAAACACTGCCTGAGTTCCAACCCTGCCTCCTCCACTAAATAGTTGTTTGACCAGAACAATTACTTAAGGTAAGACCTAACCAGAAAATAAGCCCTAGCATGATTTTTCAGGATGACATCCCCTGAACATAAGCCCTAATGTGTCTTTTGGAGCAAAAATTAATATAAGACACAGTCTTATTTTCAGGGAAACACGGTAGTACTTGAGTATTATTGCTACTTAAATGATACTACTTAACAGTACTATTATTACTGAAACAACAGTACTTACCTCAGGTAGTTTTTGTAAAAATGAACATGATAATGCGTGTGGAACATGTAACAAGTTCCTGGCGCATTGTGAGCATTTGATAGACATTATGTAATGATCTTTTTATAGATTGAGCTGCTGTACAGGTATCATTGTCAGTCGGCCATAATTTAGTGACTAGCAGGGGGAGCCAGATACTGAGAGAAACATTGGGAACATATTGAAAAGCAGACATAATCTGCTTTCAAGAGCTTTCCACCTGGTAGGGAAGATAGAAAAATCATACTCAAAGGAAATAATTGGAAAAAAAATTAGTGAGGGATCTATGTGAGCTAGGGTGTTAGAAACAGAGTCACTAAGGAAGGAATATTTACGATTTACAGTGATCAGCTCAAGAGATGAGAGATGGCTGTGTGGAGAATGTGAGGAGAAGCATTCAAGTAGGTGAACAACATGTGCAAATGGTATGAAAAGGGGAATATGAGAGCACTGATAGACCAGGGAGACCGGAACAGTGTGAGTGGAGGGGGCATCATGCCTTGAAGATACAGTCAGGGTTCAGATCCCATAGACCATTGTAAAGATTTTGGATTTTGTTGTGTGGAATGGGAACCCATTGAAAGGTTTTAAGCAGGGGAGTAGCATGACATAGTTTACACTTAAAACTTCTCTTATGCTACTCTGTGGACAAGTATCTCCAAACTTTTTTTTTTTTTACATCCTGATCAATTAGTATAGGAGACAGGACTTGAGCCCAGGTAGTCATTCTCCCAAACACGAGCTTAATCATTGTGCAATGATGCGTCTGCTTCTACCACTGTTATGGCTATGCTCTCTAGTACGCACTTTGTCATTTTTGGTTTTTTTATCAAGAAATCTGATTATACAACGTATTTGAAGAAAAAAATGTGTTCCCCATTTTTATTTGCTACTGTGTTGAAAAGAAATGACATGCTTACTGTTCATGAATTTCTATGGTGTGTGGGCATTAGGTAAGGTAATTTCCACTTTGCTGCTCCTCTGCCGCTTATAGGCTGTCCTGTTCTTAATTTGGTTTTATCTTGCACTAAATCGCATATCTTATAATTACAAGTGTTTTTTTTTCTAATAATTAACAAAATGCTTGGTTCTCAATGGGTACCAGGGGGTGAAAAGTATCTTGCTTTTCAGACCATTTTCAAATAGATCCAAATATAGAAAACTGGGATGAGCAAAGATACGGGACACGCTCAAACCATATCAAAGAAATGACACCCAATATCAAAGGCTGAGAAGTCTCCTTCCCTTATATTTGCAGGAATTTTTGGAAAGAGGATTGTTGAATCACACGTTTTGTGAAGGTTTGTAAAACAAGTATATCAGTTTTCTATGTTACATACCAGCTCCAAATTTGTGGTTTACAACAACACTCATTGATTTGCTCAGGAATCTGGCCTTCGGGCAGAGCCTGGCAGGATCAGCCTGTCTCAGTTTCTCATGGCATTGCTGGGGCACCTTCACGGGCCTGAGCATCTCCATTTGAGAGAGCCCTATCACAGGACTGCCAAGTTGGCCCTTGCTGTCAGCTGTGGCTCAGGTGGGGCTAGTGTCTGGGGACCTCTGTTCCTCTTCCTTATGGCAATGTGGCTGAGCTCCAAAGCAGGTGTCTGAAGACAACCAGGTAGAATTTGTATAGTCTTCTGCCATCTAACCTCAGGAGTAGCACAATGTCACTTGTCTTAGCCACTGTCTACCCAGATGAAGAGAAGAATGTCAGTCATGTGATAGGTAGAACATATGGGATGAGGGCAATTGTTGCAGCCATTTTCAGAAAATACAATCTGCCATAAGTAATTGTTCTTAGACATCCCTTAAAAGTTTTCATTTTTGATGAGAAACAATTATCTTCAAGGTGTTACCATCAGAGACACAGGGATTAAACTTTCTATGAGGTAACGATTTACGTATGATGAAAACTCAAGTTATATTAGAAACTAGTAGTAGTATTTTATTGTAATGGTTATTTGTATTTTTGGAATCATTTTTGATTGACCAAATGGAGGCATAATAGCATTCTGAGGACTGCAAAGACATTAGAAGGCATTTCGGTTTGTTACAGGCAAACACATACAAGCATCTCACATTGCTCTCCCCCTACAAACCCTCCTGCTGCCCTTCCCTGGGAAGTCCTCCAGTCTGGGACACTCTGATAGTCCTCTGGGTCAGATCAAGGTGTCAATTTGCAAGGACCAAGAGCAGAAAGGACGCCATCCTTACTTTCACACACACCCATAACATTGTCAAAGTTCCTGGAGCCGTGGAGACAGGCTCCTGGCTGGGAGCAGTAACAGAGAGAAGAGGTGGAGTGGGGTGTGGGACTAGGTGGCGGCAGCACCCTTAAGCCTTGAGGGAGAGCCATTGGTGCCGCGGTGCCTGCAATCCGTGTGCTGCCGGGTCGCAGCTCCTTCACTCCTGCCCGTCCCGCCTGACAGACCGTAACCCACCCGCAACCTTGTGTGGCGGTGGCTCGTCCCCTTCAAGGGGCCGCCACCTAACCCAGATCTGTCTTCGCTGACCCCTTTCTAATTTAAGTGGAGCCCCGGGCCGAAGTGCCCTCCCCTACAACTGCTGCAGCGCCATTCAGGTTTGGGAGTCCCCTCTGGTCCAATGTGGGGAGAAGGTGGGAAAAGTTGGAGGGTGGCGGCGCCACCTCCGCAGCCCTGCGGTGCGCGCGGTGCGCCTGGCCCAGCCGTGGACTCGCGTTCCTGCGCGCCGGTGGGGAGCGGGTTCCGGGGCGTCCCCCGCACGCGGAGCCCGAGCTGCTCTGCGTGGGACTCTCGGGAGCCGTGGGGGCGGGTTGTCAACTCGGGGCGGGGGGACAAGGCTTCTGCCAGGCCCGTGCTTGGCCCAGGGTGCCCTCTAGAGGCAGCGAGTGCAGAGGAGGAAGGGCGCCTGAGCCCAGAGCCTGTGCCCGACACAGACCGAGGGAGGGAGGCCTGGACACCACCGCCCGCTTCCTGACGCAGGAGCGGAAGCGCACCTGCAGCAGGTTTGCGCCAAGGGGACGCTCAGCGCAGAAACAAGGCGTGGGCCACTCGTGTGGCTTAAAAAAAAAAAAAAAAGGCACAGCGAGGAGAGAAATGCTGATAGGGCTGGGTTCAAGGATATGAAGGATAGAAAGATTCAAGTCAGGGAGGAATCAGGAGCACAATGGGGTTGGATGAGGGCGTCTGGATGTGGGAAAAGCTATGAACTACAGCCTCCACTCATGTTCCTTGGAAATAATAGTACCTGCTGGAAAACAAAAACAAATCAAGAATAGAAACAAAAAACCAATCTCCATCCCATCTCATCCCCATCTTGGTCAAAATCCAAGTGTCCAGGAAACGTCTAAGCCAGACGAAAATTTTAGTTTCAGTCTGTTTCCTCAAAAATACACAGATTATCCAGCCTGGTAGCTTTCCCTACGTTTTCAACTGTAATGTGATTGTCAGAAGCATTTTCAGAAAAGTGCTGCTTTGGTTAGTTGTACTCATCTTTAGATTTTATCAAAAGTTGTGTATATTTTAAAATGATAATCTGCTCATTTTTATTTCTTTGGCACATAGATTTATATTACATTAAGGCAAATCATGATAACATTTGGTGTATCATCTACAGGGTTTACCCTACAATTCAACTTTGATGTTAGAGGTTATGATTTTATGTTATTCCAGGGAGTGGTTTAATCAAATAATGGAATCAGAATTTCTTTCCATTCAGGTTTGAGAGACTTTTACCTTTACTTCCTAATTTAGCCACCACATCTTTTATATCATAACCCTGAAAATTAATCCTCCAATTTGAACTTGAATCTTCTTATACTAATTGAATAACTTTCCTGCTGCTTTAGGTAATTAATCAAAGTTATGAATTTAAGCAGAACATTTAAATTATTGAAACATGTAAGATTTATTAAGCCAAGATTCAGAGAAGTTTGGACTTGAATTTATTTCTGCCTTTCAATACTATCCAAGTTGGAAAATACTCATTTGTCTTCTATATTTGTTTATACCTTGGAAAAACAATCTTGGAAAGACTGAGGAGAAGAGAGCTCATTTTTGGCAAATCAGAAACTCCAGTTAAGTCGTGGAGCAAAATACTGCTAGGTTTTCATCTGAACAGTTCTAAATCCTAGTGGGGCTTATTTGGGTCAGGACACAGGAACAGTGACAGGATGAGCTTTCTGGGGTAAATAGTAAACAATAATATTTGTTCAATATGAGTATTCAACACGTGTTTATTAGTAAAAGTTTTCTCCAAGCCTTGTATTCAGTAATGACTCCCCCCTTCCCCAAACACACTAAGAGGTTGATTTTTCAGTATGTGCATACTTGTTGGGAAGGAAGAGCTTACTTTGTTTCTCTAAAATAATAAGAAAAATACTGTTTACCTTTTTGTGTATCTTAATTATTGCATAATTTCTCTAGCTGGAGAATATAGACAATGATTGTGTCTTTCCTGAAAGGGAAACACTGGCCAAAAAAGCATCCCTGTAGCAACCAAAAGTCATGGCAGGCGAGAGTTGGAGGATGATTCACATAGAGCCGAGATGAATGGCCACCTTTGCGAAGTATGCGTTTCTCTTTGCTTTGGATGGGAACGACATTCCAAAGATGTACATGAGACAAAAGTGGAACCTACTACTATGTGAAATTTCTCAGGAAATAATAGATTCTCTTTTAATGTATGGGTGAGAAAGTAGAGGATGTGAACGTTATGTAGAACATTCACATATTTTCAAATATCTTCTCTTGAAATAATTTCAGATTCATGGAAGAGTTGCAAAGAAGATGGAGAAAGTTTGTATACCATACACCCAGATTTCACAAATGTTAACATCTTACAAAACCATGATATATTTATCAAAATGAAAAAATTAATATTGGTGCAGTACTGTTAACTAATCTGTAGACATTCACAGATTTTACAGCTTTTCCATGGGTGCCCCTTTTCTATTTCAAAGTTCAAGATACCACATTATATTTAGATGTCCTGTCTCCTCAGTCTCTTCTAATACGTGACAGTTTTATAGTCTTTCCTTTTTTTTTCATGATATTGATAATTTGAAGAGAATTGGTCAGTTGTTTTGCAGAATGTCCCTCAGTTTGTATTTGTCTGATGTTTTATCATGAATCATAATTATTTTTTAAAAAAATTGTTTTAGTTACAGAAAAAAATTGAGAAGATAACAGAGGTACAGAGAATTCCCACAAACCTTATATCCAGGTGCTCCAGTTATTAGCATCTTACATTAATATGGTATATTATTCACAATTAAAGAACCTATGTTGACACATTTTTATTATATTAACCAAAGTCCATATGTTATCCAGATATCTTTAATATTTACCTAATGTGTGCGTGTGTGTGTGTGTGTGTGTGTGTGTGTGTGTATATATATATATATATATATATATATATATATATATATATATATATTTGTTCTAGGATTACATCCAGGATATCACATAGCATTTGGTTGCTGTGTCTGCTCCTCTTGGCTGCGACAGTTTTCTCTGGTTTCGTTTGTTTTTGATGACAGTGGAACTTCAGAAGAGTATTCCTCAGGTATTTTGTAGAATGTCCCTCATGTAGGATTTATCTGATATTTTTTCATGATTATGAACTCATGGTGTTAAGAGGAAGACCACAGAGGTAAAGTGCCATTTTCATCACATGATATCATGGCTACCTACAATTAACATGAATGACAACTGTAGATGTTAATCTTGATTACCTAGCTGAGGTAATGTTTTTCAGGTCTCTCCACCGTAAAGTTATTCTTTCATCCCCTTTTCCAAATGCATTCTTTTGGGAAGGAAGTCACTACCGTATTTCCTCAAAAATAAGACCTAGCTGGACAATCAGCTCTAATGTGTCTTTTAGAGCAAAAATTAATATAAGACCTGGCCTTATTTTACTATAAAACCGGGTCTTTAATATACTATACTATACTATACTATACTATACTATACTATAATATACCGGGCCTTATATTACTTTTTGCTTCAAAAGACGTACTAGAGCTGATTATCCAGCTAGGTCTTATTTTCGGGGAAACAGGGTATGCACAGTCCACATTTAAGGAGGGAGAGTTTGCTTCTCCGCCTTGAAAGATGTCACTGAATGTAATCCAGCACACAGAGTTCATTTCAGCCTTCCATCTTTGGTCTCTTGTAATTCCTTTCTTCTAACAGTGAAAAACTGGTTTCCATTTATTTGCTTTTGGTTATATTTTAGTATACAGGTGAGGTAGTTTCAAAATTGCTAGTCCATACTCCTATGATAAACAAAATTACCAACTAAAGTATAATGTGTCCATATATTCTTTTTGCCTTTAGCCTTATAATATCCAGCCAAAATACTGTTTTCTAGAGTTATTTAAATCAGCTACTTTTCCCCCACCTGTTCAGTGAGATTATGTTATACATTTGTAATACAATTAAATTAATCCATCACAGTGTGTACCGTTTCCTGAGATTTCCCAATCTTATGGTTGACTTTTCTTTCAATTTGTACTCTGTGATGTACCATTATCTGATTTTGACAAATGCATGGTCATGTATGCACCACCTGGTACTATAAACAACAGTTCCATCATTCTAAATTTCCCTCTGTTCTAATATTTTATAGTCAACTCTTTGCCCTTCCCTCCACACTCAGCAGCCACTGATCAGTTTTCCATCTCATAGTTTTTCTTCTTCCATAATGCTACATAAATGGGTCTGACTTCTTTTACTTAGCAAAATGCTTTTAAGGTCCATCCATGTTTCCACATGAATTAGTAATTCTTTTCTATTGCTGAGTATTATTCCATTTTATGGATATACTATAGTTTACTTATCCATTACCATTGATGTTTATCCATAAATGTTCAAAGACATTTTGGTTGTTTCCTAGTTTTATGACTAAACTTGCTATGAACTTTCTTTAAGGAGGTGCTACAGAGATGGTAAAGTGTGTGTTGGATCTATATGTTGGATTGTAGCTTACCAAGTAGAAATATGAAATGAAAGATTTGGAGGGTGGAGAAATAATAATAATAATTAATAATAATAAGAAAGGAAAACATGAGTTTCAGCCCAGACTCTACCATGAAGTCTTGGGAAGGGGCTTTCTGCATCTTGGTTTCTTTGTCTGTTCAGGGCTATTGCAAGAATCAAGGAAGATTCAACACATGAAACATCCCACATGTGGTGAAGTGGTGTGCTGTGGGGACCATGATTGTAACTGCAACTGAACTCATCCAGCACTTTTGAGCACACTCAGGAGGCGAGTGCTGGGTTGGTAGTGATAGCAAGAACAGATGACCCAATTCCTGGATCTAAGCCCAATATTTTATGGGAGCTGGACCTGGAAAAGGAGAAACACAGATGGCGTGGTAGGAACACAGCACACAGATGTTAACGGCACTCCGTTGTGCATGCTGAGCTAGCCAATAGATGGAGATGGGTGAGGCAAATACTATATAGATGTCAATCCTTAGAGTTAGTGCGGTTTACTGGAAAGAGCATGGACTTTGGGGCCAAAGAGAATAAGTTTAATCTTATTATTTATGTGGCTATTAAATAAATCAGCAGCCTTGAGCAAGTCACTTCACTTCTTAGAGCCATTGGGATTTGCAATTATTAATCAATGTATAAAAAGTACTTGACACATTGACTCTCTTACTTATTCATTCAACAAATATTAACATTGTCTAACGTAATAGATTAGATAGACAAAGAGAGAAGATAAAACCACAAATACATGAAATGAATAATTAATTTTGGATGATGATAAATCATGTAAATTTAATAAATAGTGTGATATGATAGGGAGTGCCTGAAGGGGAAACATTAGATTAGGTGGATGAGGAAATACTTTCTAAGGAGGGAATATTTTTGCTGAAATGTGAATGATGAAAAAGAGTTGGTATATCCAATGGACTGTTATGTAAATATAACAAATGATTATTACAGAACCCATGTTTTTGCCCAGAAAAGTAGGTATCAAATCATCCGATCAGAAAGGGGCCTTAGTGATGATCATAAGCTGTGATTATTTTATTTTTTGGAATATGTCATCATTATGTAAGGAGTTTGTTAAAATGCACGTCTCAGGGCTCCAACTCTCCATTGCCCTCTTAGTCCAGGACAGAGTCAAGGTCTAATTTCTGTATTTTGCAAAACTATTCAAGTCCAGCTTTCTTTCCAATTTATCATCCTATTTGGGTTCCAGAGAGTCAACAGATACACTGTTGTTGTGTTTCCAGCAGCCTAATTAAAGAGAAAACTGACACCACCCTAAAGTCTGTGGGACAGAATTGGAAAAAAGGCCTTGAACTTGTGCTGACTGTTGACCATGAATCAGGCCCTTCCAACTGTAGCCATTTCTTCTCCTTTGGCCTCCTGCTGCCTAAAATGACTGAGTCTGGGAAAACACCATGGATCACTACTGATCAGATAGTTAAAAAATAATCTCATCTTCTTGGACCCTGTCTTATATCAATAATATTACTATTGATGCCATCGATTTAATCAAAGAGATTTGATTTGTATGGCCTTTGTTACATGTTATCAGATTGCCACTCTCAAAGATTGGTCAGTTTACATTACTACCAGTGCTGACTCAGGGTACCAGTATACCGCAATCTAGAATGAAAAGGTTTCCGTCAATTTTTTAGCTTGAAAGAACTGATGCTTATTTTATTTTCATACTTTTATTTAATATCAATTTCATTCTTTTCCCCTCCAAGTAGCGTCCCAAATTCTTGAGATACTGTTCTGGTTGTCTTTACTTAGGCCTAGTTCTCCCCTCTCTTCCTCTCAGTACCTGGGTTATAGAATTCTATCTGCAAATCTTTAGTGACAGTGGCATGAAAATTTGTGAAGCTGAATTCTTTGAGGGCAAGTGCAAATACGAAGATGTTCCCTAAATTGGGGGCTTTTTCCTGGGCTGGGAGAGGGACTGTCCTGAAGAAAATGTACTCTGAGCCCCCTTCTCTCTGTTGCCCTTCCCTTCTTACTTTCATAACGATGGGGAATGCTATTCCAGCAACATTCAGAGCATCCTGAGAGAGTGAAAAGCCCCTGAGATTTTTCAGCCTGAGGAGGTAGGGACCCAGGAAGATCCAACTTCTCCCTTTGCTTAGGGGATAATAGGTGTTCACAGGTTATCTGTTCTTATATGAACCTTAGCTGACGGGGTATGGGGAGAGAGAGACAGAAGGAGAAGGAGGAAGAGAAGGCAGAGGAGGGGGAGACAGAGGGGGAGGGAGAAGGGAGAGAGGAAAGAAATTGATATTTTATTAAATTTAAAATCACCATGAGGAGTACACTGTAGTGTAAACATTTAAAATTTATCCCCTTTTTAAAAAGTATGTGGTGGTAAGTGTAATGCATTTGTAATATCTTTACATTATTTTCTTTAAAAAAAAGTAGTAATACTAGCATATAAAGTATTATAAAGCAACACAATGGACACTGGTGGAGTCAAGAACCCATCTTTGTAACATTTTACCATATTTCAATTTTTCCTTTGTTTAATTAAGGATATACACTCACAATTAAGTTGGCCAGCACCTAGTCCACGCTTCAAACCAATTTTGGAGCTTTTTCTGGAATGGCCATCAGAGCTGTCATCGTATTACCTTTGATGTCCTGAATGTCATCAAAATGTCTTCCTTTCAATATTTCCTTTATCTTTGGGTAAAGAAAGAAGCCATTGGGGGCCAGATGAGGTGAGTAGGGAGGGTGTTCCAATACAGTTATTTGTTTGCTGGCTAAAAACTCCCTCACAGACAGTGCCGTGTGAGCTGGTGCATTGTCATGATGCAAGAGCCATGAAATTTGGTGAAAAGTTCAGGTTGTCCAACTTTTCACGCAACCTTTTCAGCACTTCCAAATAGTAAACTTGGTTACCTGTTTGTCCAGTTGGTACAAATTCATAATGAATAATCCCTCTGATATCAACAAAGGTTAGCCACATCGTTGCAACAAGTTTGCGACCTTAATTGCCAGACCTCCTATATACTCCCATGCATGCATCCTTTGAGCCCTAAAGTAGCTCTCTGACCACAAGTCTCTGCTTGATAGGAAAGGTACTCCTAAAGTTGAGGGACAAAGACCCATGAACCTAATTTGCTTTGGCTGGAAGCTACCTTTCTTTGATAATTAGGAATCCTGGTAAATTATGTGAGCTTACACTTGCTGCCAGAAAAGGCAGGTAATGACCCAAAGCAGGTATATCTACTCAGGGCCCATCTGCAGGTTAATTTATGGCAGGCCATCTCCCGCTAATGATTTCTGCTTCTTTAAGCTTGTTACCAAGGCACCTGGTGCCCACACTTCCCCAGTAGCTCATTTGGCCATTCTATTTGAGTGGCAGTGTCACTCGTTTTCCTGCGTTGGGGATTAAATATTTGGTTGTCTGCTTTTCTACTGAGGCATCTCACGGAAGATCCCAAGAAAGTAAAACGTGGGACAAATCCTTCAAGGTGCTGCTGGGTACAAGGGAAGAGGAAACACTCAGTTTTGCTGTTCATCCTCACAAAACTTGACATTGTATGCAACCGTGACCTGATGTGCCCTTCTTCAAAAATTTTGCCTGTGTTTGAAAAACAAATAAAACCTCTTAAAGAAATGCAAGGGAAGGGAATTAAATTTCAATGTAAGGGAACTGAATTTTTATCCAGACTTTTGGCTTCTAGGAAGGCCGATCCCCTGTAAACAAGAATTCATTTGAAAGAAATACCGGTTGCATAAAGATAGAGGTGGAAATGGTGACTTTTCAGTGTTTCTTTCTTCCGGGAGCGCAGGTTCTCCTCTCTGCCGAGACTGCTTGGAACCAGGACTCTCGTTTTAAATTCCAGCCTGAGCTTCTTTTCAAGAAAAAGCAATACGCCTTGTCACAATGATCATAATTGCTGGCAAAAATATGTATTTGAGGCAAAATGTATCCTTCTCAATCTTTGTCAAGGCCTGACTCTGCTGAACTGTATTCATTTTTCAACACACATTTATTAAGTGTCAGCTATGTGTCAAGCATTGTCTTAGAGGGTGGACTACTGGTGAACAAAATAGGCTCGATCTCCTCTTTTGTAGCAGCAGCGTGGTGGGAAAAAACAATGAAAATGTCACAGTGGGAATCTAATTCAGAGAGAGGTTCCCCCTTTCTCTCTCTGTCCCCACTGCTCTCCTTTGTCACTGCTCTGCTGGCCTCCCTGAATTTCTTCCTCTCTCTTTCTGGCCTCCCCCATGAGAAGCAGCACCTGAGGCCTCTGAGATAAAATATCTGGGTTTGTGGGGAAATGGCATGATGCCTTCCTCTCCAACAACTGTGGAGGAAGTCTCAAGACCTGCAAGAATGAGAAAACAAAATGTCCCGCAGGAGAAACCTGCAGCTAGGTCATGGGGTGGATGTGGGGAGGCTGGTGGATTGAATTCAGAACCAGGCTAGGAAGATGGCTGTGAAGGGTGGGTCGGGAACGGTACCAGATTCCCATATGTGAAATCATAAGTCATATATATGGTTTAAAACTATATTTTTTTAGAGCTATAATTCTTTCCTGAAGAATTGAAATGCAAGTAGTACAAACTGTCCCTTGGATATAACAAGTGCTCGCTTAGCTCATGAGCTGACGCTGAAGAAACTCAAAGCCCAGTGAATCCTTCCACAGAGGATGTCTGGGGTCCCGACAGATCTTAAAGTTGTAACAGAGCAGATTGCTCTGCCTTAAACCACCCCTTGAGGCATAGTCCGAGGTAGACCTCTGGATTAAAAGGGTCACGTAATTATCCTAGAGAGAATGGGGTGGGTGCACTTTTTCTGGAAAGTGCCAGTTAGTAAAAAGTTTAGGCTCTCTGGGCCACATGGCCTCTGTCACAATGAGCTCTGCTGTTGGAAGTTGGAAGCGGCTATAGAATGGAAGTGGCTGTGTTCCAAAAGACACTTTATTTACAGATGTAGGTTATGGGCCACGTTTGGCTCAGGGCTGTAGTTTGCCACCAGTGCCTTCGGGGAAGAGTACAGGTCTGTCCTGAGGCAACAGGGGAACGTGTTCCCTTCAGTTTGGCCACTGTTTCTCTGAGGAGTGACCTCGTCGGTGTGTACTGCCTTTCCAAAGGGAAATAATGAAATAACGTTTCATCTGTCTGGATTGTGGTGAGAATGATGTAAAACTACAGCTGTGGAAATGCTGTTGGGAGAAATTTTAAAAGCCATACACAGTCCTAAAGAGGGGATATTTTATTGCCCGACTTTGGCATTAAAGAGTAAGGTAGCCTATTGAATGGCAGCGATGGCTCACTATCTTCATAACCCCCGTAGTCAGAAACACATTTCCTTTCCTCTATCCAGTCCCCTCTCACTTTCATTCTTGTCCCTGATTCCAGGTTTAGCTCTAGAAACACCAGCTTTTCCTTAAAGACCCACAGCCAGCATATACTCTCTCCTGCAGCCACTTAAAAGGACAATTACCATTTGTGACCCATTTACCTCCCAGCCATTCTTCTCTCCCTTCCAAAGCCCGTATTTCCTGTTGACAGGAGGAGGCATTTATATGCTCTGATTGCAGCTGGTAGTGTGGAGTAGTTACACTGTATTTAGAAATAAATGGTAAAATAAGTTGACAGGGAAGCTTTTTAAAATTCAATTTTCTTGCATTTAATACTTCCCCAGCTCTTAGGGAGCAGCCAGGGGGGTCCATTATGCCTTAGAGGGCAAGGCTGGAAGCAGCTACTTCTACTCCCCCCAAAGCATTTTTGTTTTGAGGAAGGGGTCCTGTGTTCCTGGGGAGGCAGCAGCCTGCCTTTGAAAGGGTCACTGGTTTCATGACTCCCTGCTCTGTTACCTTGTCCTTCAAGGGAGTGGGGGAAGGGGTGTGAGGGGGCGGGGGAGGAGAATATATTGCTATGATACAGGGAAGGAGCTGTGGTTTGCTGGCTTCCACAAGTCTTTTACCCTCTCAGGCCTCTCTTCTGAGGGAGAGGTTTCGAACTGTGAGATTGCTTCTCACTCTTCATGCTCCTTTGACACTTCTTGTGGCCTTAATGGAAAAAGAACTAAACTGCCATCTCTGCTTCCTACCAGAGATTGACCCCGTTTCAAGGCCCCTGTGTGTAGGTGGAGAGAAAAGCCACTCTGATGTGTTAACTCACCAATACAGGGAACTCTGAGGTACTCTTGCATTTCTGCCTGGGAAGCCTTATTCACTCTGCATCTCCTGGCTGGAAGCCTGAACAGAAACGGGGTTGTCAGAGGCAGCACAGCCCTTGCTGTGGTCCTAGGAAACCCTGAAAGGGCCTGAACCATCCAGAAAAGTCAACCATTCAGGCCAGCACCTGGCCTAAGGTGGGTGCTAGCTAAACATTAACTGATGGAAAACAGGAATACTCCTCCCACCTCTCCTGACCTCAGCAAATTCCCCCTGCATGGCCTGAGGTCCTCAAGGGGTTGTTTGCTGCTTATTGATGCCCTGCTGAGGGTGTGGGATGGCACTTAGTCTGTTGGGGTCCACACCTGCCTGATACCCTATCAGCTGTACTCCGTTCATGAATAATTTCTCATGTATTCCTTCGTCGGTGCTCACTGAGTATTTGTTATTTCAGTGCTACTGATTGAGTAAGGTGCATGACAGTTACAGTCTTGCCCTCGTGGGATTTACATTCTAGCCACGTAGTTAACCTGTCTGGACTTTCCAAATTATGTGATTTCCATAAAACCTCTCCAGACCGCTCTCAGGAAGATTTCTCCCTGTGCTGTGAGAGGTTACCATTGTTTTTGTCGTTGGGGCTAACATTGTGAGCGACATTTCCTCATCTGGAAAATGGGCATGATGATATCTCTGCCACATAATTCACCAGATTCGTGTGGGATTAAAATTCCATTTGATAAAGTTTAGATCAAGGTGAGTCATGTAAATATAGACATAATCGTCATATCTGTATTTCACATATTTTCAATTAAATATCCCTTGACATGTTCCACCACATACACTGCCTCCCCCCATGATTTTAAAACACCCTTAAAGAAAATGCCAGTGTGTCCTTCTCCTTTTGTATCCTCCACATAAGTACTTGACACATGATAAGCAACTGAGAATGCTGCAAGGAGGGAGAGAAAAGGCCACCCAGCCCAGATTCTGTCATGAGTAGGGCTCGCCTGGAACTTGGCACCAGTCACGACTGGGTCTCCCACATTTCTGGTTCTTGTGCTTATTTTTCACTGGGCTCCACAGATTTGTATGTTTGCTTCCAAACCTTTGTTTCATGCTCTTGATTTCCAGTTCCAGCTGCAGCTCCCGTTTCTCTTTCTGCTTCATGAACATTATGGATTTTAGCCAGCAGAAGATCCTTCCCCAGTTCAGTACAGAGAAAATTCCCACAGTGAAATTTATCAAGTTCAACTTACAAAATCATCCATGAGATCATGAGCTGTGTAACTGTGCCACCTTAATCAATAATGCATATTTTAACAAAAAAGTGGCATCACACTCTAGTAATATTTTGTATCGTCTTCCCACCCCACCCCACTTATTAAAATAGCAGGGCCATTTTATGGAGTCACTAAGTCATATTTTATGTGACTATGTATATATATGTATATATACATATACATATATATACATATACACACACATATATAGTACATATATATGTATATGTATAATACATATATATGTGTATATGTATGTGTACTATATATATGTGATTATATATATACACATATATATATATAATTTCATTGTTATACAAAAACTAATATTGTACTCTGGGATATTTACGTTATATGATTTACTATTTTAAGTAAAGCTGTAAATAGAAATTTTAGTGTTCTATCACTGATTTTTGCCTAATATTTTTCTAAGGATAAAATTAATAATTTGAATCAATGGATCAAAAGATGTGCATATTTTCATAATACTTTATTTTGTGTGCCTCTTATTGAATTATTTACTCAAGTATATTGTTTCAAACCTCCCCACCCTCTGCCCTAACATAATGACTGTGTCGCTTCATTTTTAATTGTATCTGAAAGTGATAAACAGCTTTTTATGTCTTTGAGTTGCTGAAAAAGTGTTGTGCCAGACATTCTTAGAATCAGCTTTCAAGGTTGCTACATTGATATGTGTTTTAATAAGTGAGAACCCATGCAACAGATGGGTGCTGTGGGGCTTTAAGGAAAAGCTAATGTTTACTAGTTGCTGTAGTCAGTAGCAGAGAGCTAACCCTGGGAGACCAGGATGGGGGAGGGGAGGAAGAATGAAAGAGAAAGGGGACTGGATAGAGTGGCAGGAGGAAAGGAAGTGTTTCTGATTTGACTTAAGAGGGGTTATGAAGACAGTGAGCAGTCATTATTATTCAGTAACTGGGAGATGAGGAGAGATTATAAAATGTTTGAACAATTCACTGTTAGGTCAGTGGCCTATGATAGGGCCAAATTAGCCTTGATGACATTTCTGAGGAAATTTTTAAAATTGTACCTACTGCTGTTTTTCATCACACATGGACATTAGCATCACCAGAAACTATGAACAGAGGACACTGGGCACTGTAGCTATGACTTAAAATACTGCCTGATCCTGGGTCAGTACTTTGGTGGGGGAAAGGAGTTTTCTTTTATCAGAAGTTATTTCTAATTTCCACAAAATCACTGGCTATTATATGGAATCTGCAGTGGTCCAAAATCAAAGGCAAAGGAGCTCTTTACTTGATGTGTTTGTCCTGTGAACATAGCACAGTGAAGACAAACTCTCACTTTTCAATGTGGTACAATTTTTGACACTTAAATTTGAATTTAACTTTCTAGTAATTTCCTGCCTAAGGCATGCCCAGAATATGGATGTGTCACTGTTAGGTCAGCCTTCTCTTTGGCAGAGACACTCACTTAAGGCCGCCTGATTGTACTGATTTTCCCCTTTGCCTCCTGAGTGCCCCTGCCTTCCCCTCACCAACATCTGGGGCTTAGCCTGTACGTTGAGAACAGGGAAGTCAGGAAATTCTAAGTCAGGGTGGATAGTCAAATGCAGTGTTTGGTGATCTGTGGACCCGTGGATCTGAATGGTGGATGCTCCTGGGAAGGGAGTATTGAGCAGGAAGAGTCATCCACTTGGCATTGAGAACTGGTTTATCATCTTCACCATTATTTTCCTTCCTGACCAGTATGGACTTGGCCTCTCCCAGGCTCTTGGGGCTCCAGCCACGTGTGTGCTCTCCAGTGGGCCCACATAGTTCAATATCAGGCTGAGGAAGCAAGCATGGGAGATAAAAGGAGAGAGAGAAACATTGCTGATAAATCACTAGATTAATCTGAATTAATCTCTTATTCCAAGGACTTCTGCAACTAGAAGTCTTTTGAGAAGTCAGGTGTGTGTGTGTGTGTGTGTGTGTTTATATTTATAGGGTCTAAGCCCTGGAGTTCTTACTTGCCAGCCTAGTTGCTGAAATCAATGTAGCAGAATGCTGCTAGGTCTTCTTGACAGCTAAAGAGTCAGAGTTGGATTTATATTTGCAGGAAAAATTAGAGTCCTGATGAAGAGTTCTGGTCCCCAGGTGTGCATTAAATTGTTGTTTTAAACAACACTTAAGTTGTGTTCCCTACAGAGATATTGGATTGGCTGCGGCTTTTTCCCTGGGTTGTGTTGGAACATTGAAATGTTCTGTAAAGATCTGACTGGTCTGCACAGGTTTTTGATCTGCTGAGAAATCTCCTTTGAAAAATGGAGGTAGTATACTATATTCAGGTGAGAACTTATTTTGTGTTATCTATTGGCCTGCAGGTCATGAAAGTGAGGTTCGATATGCCTGAAACCTAGGAGAGCATGTAAGCCCACCCATACTTTCCAGACTGTTTTACTTAGGGAGCCACAACTCTAGGATAGTGAATAGTGAGAGTTGGGGAGAGTGAGGGAGGGTAGAAGGTGAAAGAAATGGCAATTTCAGAGCCTCTCTACTTCTATGGCTTTTTGTCTTGAAAACTATTAGCAAAATAGGTATTTGGGGCAAGAGTAAAGGCACATGAAATCACTCACTGAAATTAACAGGAGAATTGGCTGTCTGCACTTTTTTTAATCCCTCTAAGTCTCAGCAAACTGTTTATTTTCTATCAAACAGTACTTGTTCTACATTATAACTCTAGATGCCAGTAGCTTGATATTCTGCTTTGCCTTTGTATGGTTACACTCATATATTTCTGTCAGATTTTTGTTAAATGAGAGTTTTGTGATTGCTTACTCATTCCTGATTTATACTTTTGTTCAGAGAGAAAAAGAATCATCTCAAGTAGTTTTTATGGACATTATGGTTAGCCATGAGTGGGGAATACTATTGGACAGTCTCTCCTAGCGAAATACCATTGCCCACCATAAACTAGTGGAACCCCATAATGGGTTCCATGGGTGTTACAGGAAGCAATGGATTTTGGAAATAAATTATAAATAAAATAAATGCATTTGAGAAACATTGGATTAAGACATTTTGTTATTGCTATTGCTATAGGATTACCAAAACCTTTAATGTGGTAATGTGAATTTGAAGTCCCCTAATATGTTTTCTGGGCTATCTTGCAGAATTATCTATGAAATCCATTGGAAAAAAAAACTTGTTTAGATGGCTTTTTTTTTCTTGTTATATTCAAATTCATAAGTAAGGTAGAGACCCAATCATTATAGTTTGACAGTGACAATTTTCATCTCAATGATTCTATTAGAGATAGTCTTAAAGTGAATCAAGGGTAGTTAACTACCAAGGAGTCATTCTTCGTTCATTTCCCCAAATTGTTTCCTAACAGACTATGGATTTTTAAGGGGACACAGATATAATTCTGTTATTTTTTCTAGATATTTACTTTCTAAACTTTCCTTATATTGAGGGGTGTCCAAGTGACCCAATTCTGGACTAAAAAAATGAGACATATGTAAGGAGATTTCTGGGAAATACTATAATTTCTAATAAAAGGCAGATGTGAAGGACGGACTCTTAAATTTGTCTTTGGCATTGTGGGAAGTGCCATCTTGGGAAGGTAGGAAAAGCCAACGTGAAGGGGAGAAGATTGCAAGCTCTGATTGATTACATTGTTGAAGTATTATACTAAATCTGGAACCACTTTCCTCCAAATGACTTGTGACATGAATGATGAATGTTCTTAGGTTTAAGCAGTTACTCATCAACTTTCCTGTGACGTGTAGCTGAAAACATCCTGACTGAGACATACTCTAGTTTCTTTTGTTCTTAATTGTGGCCACGTCTGTCTCATTTATTTCTCCAATTTCTGCCCCTCAGATTCAGAGTGTTTCAAGAAAGCAATCTTTCTTTGAATGTTTCCGTAAGTGCCTGACTTTGGTTTGTATTGACTTGTTTTCTCTTTTCATAGGCTTATCAAACTGGATAGCTTTTTCTAAGAGTTATCCACCACCCCAATATCCCTCAACATGCTCGAGGTAGGTCTTTGTCCCACCCTGTAATAAGAAATGGGCAAAAGGAAAAAAATATGATGGCATCCACTGTCTGTGTAGGCCAGTTTAACTAGAGCCAGTATTCTCTTTACAATTGTTATCACTGCTGTGCTATTACATGCATCCTTCCTGCACTTCAAATAAAATTTTAGTAGCAAAGGCTGAGCTTGCACAGAGCTTTTAGAAACACATCCATGAGTTGATTGAAGTTTGCGTTTTACTCTCTTTGCTGGTATGCCCTCTTTCTTAACAGCTGGGCAGCCTGTTGGCAAGAGGGTTGTCAAGAACTGGGTCCCAGTTTCCCCAGATTCTAAAGAAATCACTATGTAATGATGTATACTTTCAGATTCAGGAAATGCAAATTGACATACGCTGAGAAGAAATTGCTGGCTAGAGAGGATCTCTGAATTTATGGCCATTTTGTGCATACTGACCAATGCATTTCTTGCCACCTCTTACTAAAATTAACTTACACTCAAATTCCCAACCTGGCACAGGGTAGTCTTTTCCCACTTAGAAATGTGGAGTGACTCTATCTGTATTATGCGAGTTTGAGAAGCTGAAAAAGTAGAATCAGAGTCGTGGGTTAATTTCTTCTACCCATTTACTTACTACCCAACGGTTCACTTACTGTTTTTGACGTCAAAGAGCGTCATTTTTTTTCTTTTTCTTTTTAGCAGCTCCCTCTTCTGTGTGGCAGTTTATTTTATTAATAATCATTACATGAAATGAGCAATGAAAATAATGACCCAAAATACAGTGATTTTTTTTCTTTTTTGAACTTCACATATATAATCACAGCAGAAAAATATTTACAGAAAGGAAAAAATAAATGAATTAATCCTTTTCAATCACATTAATGTATTTTTTTGATAAAAAGTTTATGCCGTGCTTTCCTGAAAATAAGACCTGGAAGGACAATCAGCTCTAATGTGTCTTTTGGAGCAAAAATTAATATAAGACCTGGTCTTAGTTTACTATGATATAAGACTGGGTCTAATATAATATAGTATAGTATAGTATAGTATAGTATAGTATAGTATAGTATAATACAATACAGGATCTTATATTAATTTTTGCTCCAAAAGACGCATTAGAGCTGATTGTCCCTCTAGGTCTTATTTTCGGGGAAATACGGTATCTATATTTGGATGTGTGGTAACACTGAATAATAGCATTATAGTTTATTTTTTAAAGCTTAGGCTTCTGGAAATTTGTCAGTAACTATGTAAAAGTTATTTTTCTTTGCATATTCTTGTTCAATAGTCTATAATCCCATTTGAACTTGGCTACCTTCGCTCATCTTTAATCTGAGAAACTTATTCATTTTTGTTCCTTACACATGAAGCAAAAGATACTATATAGTCAGGAAAATTCTTAAACTTAAGGATGTTTGTCATGTATTAATAAAAATCCCAAATGACAAACAAACCAAGGAATTACATGTCTTGTGTTCTTTTGAGATTCACTCTAGTGGCTTTCAAATGTCTTGGCAGTTAAAATGTCTCTACTAAACTAGCCTCACCAGAAAATTCATCATACGTTCATTCTTGCTAATTTATGAAATTTTTCTCATTGTGCAAATATTTATAGAAAATAATGCAAACATTAAAATGTGGTTGATTCTCTTATTTAGAATAAATGTGCAGTTCTGTGGGTAAGCAGTCAAAGAGCATACAAATATTGCCCATTTTATTTCTGCCAGCATAAGTGGTTGCTTTCTCAGTGGACCTTTTAAATCATTGCTAAAGTGTTGGTTCACAAACTCAGGAGCTTCCTGGGTAAAATCCCAACAAGGAGGGCACCAGGGAGAGACAGAAGAAAAAGGCAGGTTACTTCAGATTGGTAGGTGGCAGATTTAATAAGCAAGGAAACCTACACAGGAGGCTTGTCTTAGATGGCAGAACTCTACCCCCACCTTCAAGAATCCTAAAAGCTCATCTAGAGGCTTTAACTGGGTTTAGGCATGTATATGCCCAGATGGACTCAATGACACATTGCTCTCTCAAGGCTGCATGCTTGAAAATGGCTTCCACTATGGAAATGGTGGGAAGATATGTATTTCAAGGATGGGAATGGTGGTGAGGAGCCTCTGATTGCCCAGGTCCAGCTCTTGGGTCAACTGGAGGTCACAGTCCTTGTGATGACCTCTTCCAACTCAAGATAAAACCTGGCATTTGCTTTCCTTCATCTCCATGTCGGGTAGTAAGCCACAGCCTGCTCTTGGTTATTGCAGGGAGCCACAGGTAGAAATACGTGTGGTGGTGATGGTGGTGAGCGGCATGTGGAGGGTAAGAAATGAGCACATAGGTCTGATTAAAATGCTGAATACATGTGCGAAAGCACATGAAGTTTAGCAGTTCATGTTGCTTCCGATGATGAGCTTCTTTATACGACCAAATATTGTATGAACTTCCAAAATGTTGGGTTTCTTTCTGGGAAACTTATTTACTTATCTTTCTGTTTGTTCCATTTTCTCCATATGCTTAGATAGAAATTTGACTCCATCACAGAATGTGGACATTTGTCATTTATTGGGCCTCAGCACCACAGGTATCTATCAGCTAAGTTAAAAGTCAAATACTGCAGGCTAAATGCAATTTCTTTTTAGTGACTGCATTTGCATAATAATGCCTGGAAACATTTACAGGTTACATTATGGAGTGAGAGAAAAAACAAGGAAGAGTTCTTGTTTCCCACAGGGGAAAGAAAATTATTTTGATCTTTTTATTGATAAATTTGTTGTAGATCAGGGAAACAGAATTTCTTGGGGCCAAATGGTCCAGCAAAAGGTTCTTGAGGTCACATTACGTCTTATACTTATGTTGCCAAATAGGTTTTGTCAAGACAATCTAGAGAGAGATGAAGCAGCCTGATACACTAAAAAAAAAACAACAAAAAAACCCGGGAAAGTAGACCTCAGAACTTGTTCTGGTTCCATCACTGAGGAGCTCTGTTACAAGACAAGTCACTTTATATCACTGAAAACCGGCTTCTCGATAATATATGAGAGATCTGAACTGAATGGGCTCCAGAGTCTTTGCCAGATCAGCATTCTATGAAGTGCTCATCTTTCTTTTCTCCCATCCAAGTACTAACCAGGCCCGACCCTGCTTAGCTTCCGAGATCAGACGAGATCGGGCACCTTCAGTGTGGTATGGCCAGAGACATCTTTCTTTTCTTAAAAATCGGCGAGCAAGGCAACTGCATACTTTCCTCATTAAGGCATTCCTCAATGTGTGGCGTCAACAAGCATCTTGTGTATATCCAAGTAGCTTAGGATATGAGATAAAAGGGAGGTGCATCATGAGGGAGAATGATTAGACAAAGATGAATCCAAAAAGACAGACTGCAGGCCAAAGAAGTGACTCAGAGTATAGATAAATTTTGCTTATTTTAAATGAGTTGCTTTAAAATACTTCTTTGTCAGTTGCTTTATTCTTTTGTCCTTGGTGTTTGGAGAATTGGTGGTATGTTGGCTCAGCATACAGGCTCTGGGGTCCTATGATCTGAACTGGAATGCAGGCTTCGCCACTTACATATTGTCAGATCTTGGTTATGTTATTTTACCTCTTGGACTTAGGTTTTCTCACAGGTGAAATGAGAGTGATAAATATACCTGTCTCATTAAGTAGTTGAGGATATCAATGGAAACAATCCATAGAAATAACATCTTCCTCATGCTTTTCTGTGAATATTTTGTCCCTAAGACATATCCTTGTGGTGGTAATTGTGCTACTGTTACAAAGCTTCCCTTTGATTCTTTGTTGTTGGTTTCCTTTGAGACAGCCCTATGAGTGGCTCCTCCTGTTCTGACATTTTGTTAAGCAGTAATAAAATCCTTTATTCTGCAAACAGTTATTTAGCACTTCACTATGTTTCTCACAGCTTAATGCAATAATGGAACTGAGGAATGTTTATACATCTGGTTTCCCTCATATCTGTTTACCTGATCTCGTGTTTATGGGTGGCAGAGTTAGTACCATGGAGAGCTTCCCTCAGTGTGAGAGTTGCGGGTAGGAGAAGGGCTAGGTGAACACCAGACAGATTGTCCTTCTCCATCAGGGCTTCTGAGACCTTCACTGCTGAAGAGGTACATGGGGCTGAATGCTGGAGGAAAGGGGGCTCTTAATTTGTGCAAATGTATTTTTTAGGATAAAAGAGGCTCTGCCTTCCAGGGTTGAACATTTACAATTTTATTCCTTCCCAACTTTTATTTAGATTCTATCTCTCTCTTATCCTTAGATCCCCCATCCTTCAAGACTGTCAGTTTTGTTCCATTTATTGCCCTTTCTCTTTTCATTACTCTGAAAAGAATGCTCCAAAACATGCATTTAAAATTCTTTTTTTATGTAGTTCTTGTTTTATGATACTAATAAATCCTCTTTTGGTTTGCCAAAGGCCCATAGTGTCTGTGTGGAGTTTATATGTAAAGTAAGAAAACACTTTGCCATTTTAATTTAATTAAGTAAATTAATTAATACATAATTTAATTATATACTCCAAATTTAATTAAGAGCAAGCGAGTGCTGGATGGAAGAAAAGGTAGGCTGGGAGGGAAGTTTTCCTACAGTTATTTTCATAGGTCAATCTGGGGTTGTTATTTCACAAGTACCTCCCCCCTCAGCAGAAAATGAGGGGATCAGTCCTTTCCCACATGACATTTAAATACTCTTTTCTACCCCACTCTGACATAAGTAAAGATGTATACACCGGTAGTTGAAGCACATTGAAGCTTTCCATGAAGAATTCAGCCTTTTCTCTGATATGGTGGTTCTCAAATCTGGCTTTATATAGAATCAACAGGGGGGCTTAAAGGATTTGTGATGCTTGGACCTCATCTCAGAAGAGATTCCTACCAATTAAAAATTGGTAGGAATAGGTTCTTATCTTCAGTAAGGTTTTAAAAGCATCCAGGTGATTCTGTTTTACAGCCAAATCCTGAACGATGTGATTTCTGAGCAATCTGTTTGAGAGCAAGAAACACAGAATAGTTTAGGAGCTTTGCTGGACCAAGTAAAAGTTTTTCAGTTCTTCCTTTGTTACTCCTAAACTTTGGCACATCATCTGCTTCAAAGACAGTTCCACTGACACAGACACACACATCACTGACATAGACACACAAACATAGACACACACACGTACAGCCCCAGAGATACTTTCAGATACACAGTCATCTTCTAGCATGCTCATTGACACAGGCACACAGAACAGACACACCTGTTCACACCATAGGTGCATAGATAGACACACACACACAAATTCACACAAACACAGGTATACACAGACATAGGTATAAAAAGGTACACAACCTACACATAGAGACACACAAACATAGGTATACATAGTAAGGCTTAGTTGTGTAGACACAGTTCAAAGCACACAGACTTGCCCACAATAAAGATAGTCAAGGATTCATATACAGAATCATCCATGCAGAGACACGGAGGGGCCAGACATGAGTCGGCAGATACATTCAAAAATTGACCTTGGAAGTTTTTACCTGTTTTGCTTTGTGCAAGGTCTTGGAACATCATTGGGAATTATCTCCTGCCTCTCTGTGGATACGATTTGGCTCAGCTCAGTGCAAGCTCCCAGATCCCACACTGAGATGGGTATTATGGAAGGTGGGATGACAACTGTAGCCTCAAAGGAGAAAACCATTTCACATATCCGTGAGAAAAGAAATTCTGTTGAATATTTTCTTGCCTGGTGTGGAGTGCTGACAGACCTATACATAGAAGACCAAAAGAGCCCTAAAAGTAATAATAAATAATGTTTGAGGGACATTATACATTTCCCAGGTGCTTTCATATCTTCAAATTCATTTTATAGTACCTACATTTATAGACAGTTCTATAAGTTTGATCTCAATCTTATTTGATCTTCTGAGCAACTCATGTGGATGGGTAGATTTATGATCCTCATATTCTGAGATTGGAATGGATAGTATTCTTACTTTACAGATGGGGTGGGGGGAAGAGGTTCAGAGAAATTAAGTACCCTATTTAAGGATATTCCAGGACAAACCCAATTCCTAGTTCAGGTCAATTTAACCATGACAATGAGCTGACCTGACCAGGTGTAAAAGGAAAGAGAACTTAGAGACGAGGGACTCAACTCTGGAAACGAAACAGCAATGTACGTGCTTCCAATAGACTGAGAATCAAGTGTTCAGCCCCTGGAAGAAAATGAGGGAATGCATATCAGAGATATGTGCAACCACTCCCTCTAGCACACAGATTGATGCTATTCTAATAGATTTATAATCTACGGCAGCCTGGACTGTGACGTGTTGAGATGATCTGGACTTTGGGAGAAAGTTTCTGTCCATTTGCCATTTTTTTTTTTTTTTTTGTAAATGTCTCTGGAGGGAAATAATAAAACTGGATAGAAAGGCATTTGGTTACACCAACATGTGGGATTATCTTTTAAACCTCTCCTCTATATTGGATTGTGGAGATAACTGTGTGCTCAAAGGAGTGGTTATAATATCTCCTGCCAACCAACATGCAACTGGGAATTCGTGAGCAGTTATGTGCATTCCCCTGAGACTGGATCTCTGAGAGTTACTAATGTGTAGATGCTGGTGAGGATCTCTGTACTCGTATGGCTTCAGGTTTTATTTGGAAGACAAGTAGTGGTTAGAAATTATAGAACGAATAGACAAAAGTCAAAGAAGACAGATTGAAGGCCAAAGAGGTAAATTCAGAGTGTAGGTGATATTTTACTTTAAATGAACTGAATCACTTTCCAACTTGTAAAAATGAAGATTTTTTTGAAATAGAAATACAGATTCCTAACAATACTTTTATTTGTATAATTTCAAATGATTAGCAACTGAGGGCCCACATTGCCCCATGGCAAAGATGGTTAGCAACTGTTCCCGTCTCCAGACTTTCTGTTGTTTAGTTCACTTCCACTTCAACCATTTAGGTTACCATGCAGGCACCGCAGATCTATGGATTTACAGTCTCTGATTAAATGATGCTTTGGTCCACACCTAATGGCTGATGTTTTAGGAGACTAGGGAGCATAAAGAAAGTCTGTGAGGGCTGGAGCCTTACAAAGGAAGTGCAAACTAACTTGTAAGAAATCAGGAATTAGACAAGGGGGCAGGATCGGGGCAGGGTACTTGAAAGCAGAGTTCTTAAGAAGAGGCAGAAGAAAGTAAGTCAAAATAAATTCCAAATAGTAAAAGAAAAAAAAAATCCTATAAATGAAAATCAACATTTAAAACTTTTAAGAAGACAATATAGGGGACTATATGATATCAGGATTTGGAAAGACTTTCTTTTTTACGCTAGTCAGAAAAATCACAAACAATAAAAAGAAAAAAAAAAGTATTCTTGACCTGTTTCAAAATTAAAATAAATTTTGATTCAAATACAAATCACACACTTGGAATAGTGTGTTGGAATGTTTACAATGAATAAAATTGGCAAATAATTAATAAAGAGAATCTACAAAGAATTTCTACAAATCAATGTGAAAGAGGCAAGCTAACAAAGGTGCACAATATAATGAAAATGCCATTCGAAAAAGAGGGAACACAAATAGTGAAGACATGCATGAAAGCATGCTCACTTCTCTATCAGCGTTATATAAATGAAAGTAACAGTGAAATGCCATTCTCTAATAACTGCATTTGTAAAATTCCATGCAGTTGGCAAGGATGTGAAGAAATGGTAACTCTTATAGACCACCGATTGGAATGTGAATGGGTAAAATCCTTTTGATTGTAAGTTGGCTGTATTTTGTAAAGTTGAATATTATGTAACTTTGAATAAGCAATTTTGTGTGTGTATAGGAGACATACATATATCTCTTGGAGAAATTATTTCATATTTGCATGAGGAATCATTTGGGAGACTGTCCATTGTAACATTGCATGTAAAACCCAAAATAATTAGGATTAACTTAAATGTTTCTCAGCAAGACAATGGCTAAATAATTTGTGGTATACACACTCAAGGGAAAAACTATGCAGTAGTGAAAATGAATGGACTAGTACTACATATTTCAATGTAACTGAATAAAAAAATCTAAAGTTAAGAGAAAAATAAGTTCCAAACAATACATATCATGCAATACTATCTATAACAAATATGAAAACGTGCAGAACACAACAGAAAACCAATCAAAGGCTGAATGAACATGGTGTATGGGGAGGAAATGTTTTAGATTAGAAACAGATTGTGTGGCAGGAGAGAAGACTGGCCTGATCTGGCTCAGAGACTCAGGGATGCCCGGAGTGAGGCAGGCTGTGAAATACAGGCTTTGTTGTTGGAGCTTTGAGACTCACTCTGCTTTCACTATCTAATCAACCAGCAATTGCCACTGTCCTCTTTTCAAAGCCACTACCTGGGGGAAAATAGCTGTTATGGATTCATGTGTAAGATATGATTCATGTATGGTTACAATACCTTATCTGGAGAAAAATGAAAGTCTTTGCAGAACAGCCAGCTCTGAGAGAGAAAGAAGAGGATTTACAAACCACTTACCGTTCTTTTTTCACCTGGGGAAAGGTTCAGACACTCCTTCGTTGAGATCGCTGGATCAAATAAACATTACGTATGGCTTGGATGTTTTCCGTGACCTCCTGAACTGCTCTCCCCACCATTGCCCCACAGTCTCTGCCTCTTTCGGACCAGGTGAATCTCCTAAAAACAGAGCTCTGCCACTTTAGGTCCAGTTCTGTCTTAGCTTCCGTGTAAGATCCAGGTTCTGCACCCTTTAGTGTCTGGCTCCAGCTTCTCTTGCAGTCTTACCGCCTGCTCATTCCACAGATGTTTGCTCAGGGCCTGCAATCATACAGACTTCTTTGTGAGCACTGGGGACTTGAGAGCAAGAATGGATAAGGTTGATTCTTTCAGAGCACTCTCATTCCATGGGAGAATACAGATAAGCAATGAAAGTCCAAAGAAGATGACTGTAAGTGTTATGCATTCAATAACACAGGTGTGTGACAGTGAGTGATGGAACATTTGATAGGGTAGCCAGGGAAGACTCCTTTGAGAAGATGACCTCTGAGCTGAAATCAGAGATAAGAAAGCATCAGCGATGCAAACACCAGTGATTGATGTCTTAGTTGTCTTTCTTCTACTGCGGCCCCACTGGCCCCTTCACTCAGATCACACTGTACTCCTTCTGATTGCTGTGCTTTGGCGTGTGCTGTTTCCTCTTCCTAGAACATGTCTCCTCTGATCTCCACCTGTGGGAGCTCCATACTGTTTTAGATTCCACCTTGCCTAGTAAGGCTTACTGATCCCCCCAAGCAAATGCTATCGCTTTTACCTTTCATAGCTTTGGTGTTAATCCTGGGATCGTTTCTCTTTTAGTCAGAACTCTCCTGATTACAAGTGACAGAAGCTTAGTTGGCACACAATGGGGGGATTTATTGGTTTAAAGAAAACACAGAATGGGCAGGGGTAGAGCTAGTTCCAGGGATGCCTGTATGTTGAGATTTGTCAAAATGGGAGGGGCTTCTCTAGATTGTTGTGTCTGCTTGTAGTTCCTAGAAGCATCACCCAGATAGTGCTTCTTTGCCCCATCGGCAACAGGGCATCTGAATCTTCTTTGCAATTTTTCCAAACACTATAGAATCAGCTTCTTCGTGCCTTCTTTACTATCCTCTCACACGCACCTCCATGTATCCCCAGATGCCAGCACCAGCTGCCCAGCAATGTATCTTGAGAAGTCTGGGTCCCAGGTCCATGTGATTTCTCTTCCAAGTTCAAAGACACCTTGTCAGGAGGTAGGCAGCCTCTTCTCGGAGGAGGTCTGGGTCCTTGTCCCATGATTCACCTCTCTTAAAAGGGGGAGTTTCAGCTCTCTTCTTTGTATTTTTAAATTTTAATAATACCAACTTCTTCCATTTAGTTCCTCATCCCAAGACATATACCCGCTTCTTCATTCACTGTCTCCATTATCCCTGAGTGTCCTTTTTCTATGAATACTTCCAGTTACCAGGTTATAACCTTTATAAGTTAACAATGCTGTGTATTAAATTCTCTCTGTTGAAATAACACATGAGGTGGTTTTTGTCTCCTGATAGCTCCTCACGAAGCTAAAGGAGCATTTCCATAAATTTTTAGAGCAAGACCGTGTCATATAAAAGACAAACTATCAAGTCTTCTAAATTTCAAATGAAGTCCTAACACCTGACTATTTCCATGTTACAATACATAATAATTAAATAATCAATAGTGAATTAAATGTATCAGTTCTAATGATTTGTAACATGTCTAGGATGTTGTGGTGCCTGAAGACTTGGGAAAGAGCATTAAAACCAGGCCTGAGAAACTTGGCCAGTGCTGTACCCACTACTGAGTCTTGACATCAGTTCATGGGCAGCACCTGTATTTCTTGTCTTCAGCTTCTCTCTTGGAATATTTTAATCAGTCCGAATGTATTTTGCGTTGGAACTAAAAATCATTGCATGTGTCCTGTTTGGGAGACCACCTCAGGGATGCTGTGGATGCCTGGTCATGGCATTGTACACCAGAGGCTGGACATTAATGAATGCCAACTATAATTTTATGTGTATAATGTGATGGCTCGGTGTGAGGTCGGGGTGGTGGTGGATGGGGGGAGGGGGGTTCACGGTGTGAGGGATGTAAAAATAAAATAAAATAAAACTATAAAAAAAAATAAAAAAAAAATAAAAATCATTGCCTTTCGTGATGGGGCATACCTGTCATCCTCTCTTTCTTTTTTTGACTGGTACAAATATTTAACCTTATACCTTTTATCCCACTCCCAAACCAAACCAACACAGCTGCCTCAACACTACCTCGGCACACAGCATTGTGTTTTTACCTCTTCTTTTAAGGCATATATTATACCTAGCATTTCTTTATAGCTGGGACAGAAATGAAGAAAATGATATTAATTCATAAATGTTGGCATTCACCCCCCACCCCCAATCTGCGGACTTTTATTGAGGAGTAACTGTTGATTTCTATGTCAGCTCCTAGGTCTTTCTTTATGGTGTAGAGTCTGAGTAAAGAGGATTAGAAAATGTGAAAGAGGCCACAGGCTTAACTTAATGTGAATGACAAATAACTAAGCCAGACAAGGCAGAGGTAGGAGGATAATATAAAAGCCTGTTTGGACTTATGGCTGATTTAGAGAAAGATGTTTGTTATTTGTATATTTTTGAGGAGATTTTGGAATGGAGGAAAGGAGAGATTTTTGAAGGCCTGCAGCCATGCATGAGGAGTGTGAGGGCGTTTAAGGAGGTTTCTGAGGGTTATGAATGGGATCCCCATTTGGTATACATAAAAAGGACTTCAGGGAAAGAAATGTTAAATTTCAGTAATTTATGGTCACACTGAGGTTTTTTTAAATGTGACTTCGTGCTAGAATTGCACCAAAAGTTGCTTGGTTTGCTATGTTTTATATTGTAATTTGGTCTGTTTCTAGTTGCTCCCCCCCACCCTCAATACAGTGGCTGTTTCTGGAAGGCAGAGATTTGGCATCTCCCACAGGGTCTACGCCCATGCCTTGCACGTTACTCATTTCATGATTTCTGAAAAATAACTTTACTCTTATCATCTGACACATATCTGGATCACAAACGGTCTATCAACCCTATTTAGTCCTCACGGCCAGAAGTTAAGGGGTTTGCGTGTTATTTCTACCTTTCAAGAGAGAGCAGAGGTTTCTAGTTCGGTAACTGAGCCCGAAGTCATGCTTCTTAAAAAAATGAAAATAAAAATGAATATATTCACATATATATAGTACATATATATATACTATAGTATATATAGTATATATATATATACTATAGTTTGTACTATAGTATATACTATAGTTTATATATACTATTTACTGTAAATTTACTATAAATAAATTAGTAAATTTATATATATTAATAAATTTTGTATATTAGTAAATTTATATACTATAAATTTATACTAAATTTACTATAAATTATACTATAGTTTATATATACTATTAGTTTAGTATATATACATATACTAATAATTATTATTATTAGTATATATATATATCATTAGTTTCACGTGTACAAAACAATATAATAGAGATTTATACCCCTCACAAAGTGATAACCCCCTTCTCCCAATCTACTACCCCTCTGACATCGTATATAGGTGTTATAATTCCATTGACTCTATTCCCTATGCTGTACTCCACATCCTGTGACCATATATATATTAAATAATAGGTGACATTCGTTGTTATTTAGTTTCAGCTTCAGGGGTACAGCACAATGGTCAGGCATCTAACAATGGTCAGGCACCGTCCCTGAGGTGGTCTCCCTAATAAGACAAGTGCCCTTCTGACGCCCTACAAAATCTTTACAACATTATTGATTATATTCCCCACACTGTCTTTTGTATCCCTGTGGCAATCTTGTGGTTACCAATTTGTGATTTCTAATCCCCTCACCTTCTCCCTCTTCCCGACCCCCCTCCCATCTAGCAACTCTCAGTTGTTCCTCTATATTTCTGAGACTGTTTCTGATTAGCAAAAATAGCCTACCAACAAACTTGTCCTACTCTGGCCATTTCACTCATCAGAACATCTTTACAAACTGCACGTCTCTAAAAGTCACTGTACTAGCCTAATGTTTCCTACTGATCCGGTGGGAGACATCAGAGGCCGCCAGGGTGGACTTATTAGTTTTTGGCAGATGAAACTTTGGTCATTGCACAGGATATTTCAGACCTAAGGTTGGAAATATTAGAATCTCATCTATTTTCTTCATTTATATGCAGGTCCTTCATCCCCCTCTAGTTCACCTCACATTCCCCAAAGTGCTAGACGAACGCCCAGAGAAAATGCGCATATCTGTCTTCTTTTTGGGAGGAAAAGAGACTTACGTTTCTAGGAGAAATGATAACTGCAGTGATTACATGTTTCTCTTGATTGCTGTCTGGTTACCATCGAGGAGAGAAACGCTTTTCTTTCCAGTCATCAAGAAATTTACTTTTGTGAAGTACTAGAAAAAGGATTTTGTGAACGGTGTGGAGAAGCTGTTTAAGGTGAAGGATGTAACATTGTGATGAAATAAGCAGCTGAAAGAAATTCTGGGAAAAATAAAAGACATAAGAAAAGTCCTCCCTGCTGGATGCAGTGACATAATTCGGTGGAGGGAGGGTTGGGGGCAGTGGGGGACAGGTTTCTCCATGACGTGCATACACAGAGCATTTGCTCTTCTGATTAGCGCCCCCTGCCTGTCCCCAGCTGAGAGACTCAGCTTCACTTTTCTTTGGCAAAGAGAGAGGCATTTGAAGATACTTGGTTCTCAGTTTTTCCTCTATGTCTCCAATCTGTTTCTGATTAGTTCATTCACTTATTCTTTTCTTTAGATTCCACATATAAGTGAGATCATATGGTATTTGTCTTTCTCTGTCTGACTTATTTCACTTAACATAATGTTCTCTAGGTCCATCCATGTTGTTGCAAATGGTAAGACTTCTTTCTTCTTTATGGCTGCATAATACTCCATTGTATGAATGTACCACAGTTTCTTAATCCAGTCATCTA
Organism: Rhinolophus hipposideros; assembly: GCF_964194185.1. NCBI lineage: Eukaryota > Metazoa > Chordata > Mammalia > Chiroptera > Rhinolophidae > Rhinolophus > Rhinolophus hipposideros. The sequence goes on from NC_138061.1 coordinate 17,787,277, forward strand.
GCGATGGCATTACTTTGTCTTGTGTACCTGAAACTAATAATAATAATAATAATAATAATAATAATAATAAAAGATACTTAGTTCTCAACATCTGAAAGAGAGCAAGCACTTAATATGTGGTACATCAACGAATTAAGAATCTAAGAGTAAATCTATAGAGTAGTGGCTTGACCAAGTGAAAGGTTATCAGCATTTACAATAATATTACCATCACGATTTGTTAAAATATACCATGTGCCAGACAGACCCTATGTTAAGCGCTCCTTCATTTCCTCATTAAACCATTACCGTAACCATTGACAGATAACACTGATATGTTTATGTCACTAATGAAGGTGTGGAGGTTTGAGAGGGTTAAGAAGATTGCTCAGGTTTGATAGGGTTGAAAGCTGTAGGTCTGAGATTTGGACTTAGGTCTATCTGCCTCCACTAAACTATCATACTTTGAAGAAACCCAGTTTTCTTGTCTTGAAGGTCTTTTGTTGTTGTTTCTATTATACAGATGAGCAAACTAAGGTGCAAACAGATGGACTATCTTTCATGTCAGGACTACAGGTTTTGGGAGTCATTTTGGCATGGGTTTTCTCCCACATCTGCCTTTTAAAAGTTGCACAATTTTGGGCATTTGTTTAATCTTTTGGAACAGAGGTTTCTAGTTATTATAGTATCTTTTATGTCTTTTCACTTATTATAATATCTATAAAATGGGGTAAAATAATAGCTAATTCATGGGGTCACTGAGATCATTCAAATGAGATAATGCCTGCAAACTCCTTAACACAGAGCCTGGCACTCAGAAAACTCAATCAATATGTCACTTTCTGTTTTTCAGTATATTTACACATGCAAACATGTGCACACACATGTGCACAGTGAAGAAGAGAGGACCATCAATGGCTATAGGACTGTAAAAAGGCTGCTGTCAGGGTGGCAGTGTAATTCCCAAATGTTGCTTGAGAATTGACACTGTGTTTATTTCATCATCCATCCAACACAGGGTGTGCAGCAGGAGCTCAATAAATTCATGTTAAGTTGAATAGAGTTTGGATCAAACACGAAATAAAAATTAAGTTAAATTTAAAATAAAGCCTGGAGACTAAACCCTTACCATGAAACACTGCAAAGTTCCCTACAGAGGTCACACTGAGGGACGTGGTCACAATTTTGTCTAGGGTGGTATCCAGCGAAAGAAAGATTCAATTAGGGCTTCTTGATACTGTTTCTAGCTCTTAAGTTACTGATGTTTCTTTGAAAGGAAAGGAAGGGAACTGACTTCCTGCAACATGTACCATGTGCCATGTCCTCTGCATCAAACACACTCTCATTTAACCCCAGTTCTTATATAACAAACCGCCCCATCATGAGACTTAACATGATAACATTTATTCTATTCATAAATCCAGCTAGGCACAGGGTTAGGCTGCAGTTAGACAGAGGCTGGCTCAGGGGTCATAGCACAAGCTTCTTTAATTACACACGTGGCACCTTGGTTAGATTCAGACAGCTGAGGCTGTCCTCTCCTCTCCTCTCCTCTCCCTTTCTCTCTTCTCCTCTCCTCTCCTCTCCTTTCTGGGATTTCTCAGTGTAATAAAATGAGTTCCAAAAACTGAATACAATGCGGTTCATCCCAAAGGCTTCCTCACTCATTTGTCTGCCACCTGGGCTGGGACTCAAACAGCTAGGTGCTGGAACAGCTGAGACTCCTTGAGTCTGTCTGTGTGTCTGTCTGTCTGTCTCTCTCTCTCTCTGCCCCCCTCCTCCTCTCTCCCTATCTCCCTCTCTGTTATCTCTGTATAGTAGTTCCACATGACAGCCTCAGATGGGCGGACTTCTTAAATACATGATGCTACATTCATATAATGGATCGTTTTACAGCTATTAGGAATTGTGGTTTTAGAGTCTTGAAGTAGGAAAAAATGAAAATACCCATTATTCAATATGTGAAATAAATCAGGGTACCATATTACCTACAACTATAAAGGCCTGTTCCATGAGGAAATTACGGAACCAGATGGAAATATATAAAATGCAACTGTCTTCTCTACAGTATCTCATTATAGAGTATTCAAAATTTATTTCTATTTTCTGTATTTCCACCTTTCCTACAAAAGTCTTTGTATTAATATTCAGAAAAGAAATAAAATAGAGGCTCATAGATACTAAGAAACTTTCACAATGTTCAAATTGTTATAAGTGAGTTTTTTTGATTGAGATTTAAGCCCAGGTCACTCTTACTTCATAGCTTTCCTCCCAATGCTGTGCTTTCTTTCTATGGAAAAAGTAGGATCAGGTCCACCTTAGTTAATTTAATAGCACGTACTCTATCCATATTCTCTGTCTGGCTTTAAATATTCCAGCCTACTATCTTATCAGACCACACTTATTCAGAAGTACCCGTGGAAGACATGGTGAGTCATGTGTCTGTGCCTTAGGATGAGCATTCATGTTTCACACCCGTGGCCTTCAGAGAGCGTAGGACTCACTGTTCTTTAGATGTTACCTCTGTGGCCTTTATGTGCATTTAACTTCTGTGTCTGAACTGTCCCCCCTGGGCTCAGGTTTTTGGTGCCAGCCTCTTTCTGTCATGTTGCTTTCTCAGTAGCAATATTTTTCTGCGTATCAGGTCTTGCCCAACCTATGCCAGCCTCATGAATCTATCTCTAAATCAACCCAGCTTTCAGCTTTTATTGTGCATGATCCTAGAGCTTTGTACCTGACTCTCTTCTTTTTTAGATAGTTTTAAAACAACTTAGTTTTGCAAGGTCAAAATTTAGGTGAAAAGCTAATCAGCACTCAATCTAAAAGTGAAATGTTAGCAAGTTGTTTTCCTTAATGTAATCAATTATTGGACCTCTGTTAATAACTATTATCAGGGGCTAATAGGTTTGGCAAAGGGGCAGTTTTCCATTAGCTTAATTAAATAAAAGTGGAGATTAAATTCTTATCTGTTTAGGCTACTTCAGACTGTCATTACAGACACCTTCAATTTTTTTTTTTTTTTTAATTTTGTAAAATTGCAATGCCCGGGTACTCAAAGGAACTTGTTAAGAAGACAAGACAGGTGTAGGTGTCAATGACAAGGAGCCAGCATGACATTTTCAAAGAGTCTCTCTCCCTGGGACAATTTCTCTTCCTTATCCTGGCATCATTCTCTTTTTATCCTCTTTCTCCTTCTCCTATCTATTCAGGAAAATGTTAACTATTCTTTATGAATAATTATACCTTCTCTCAGTTTTAGTCTATACAATATCATGAGATATTGCTGTGCAAGTGGTGTTATAAACCCCATTTTAAAGATGAATAAACTAAGGCTTGGAGGAATTAAATGAGTTGCCTTTTCTTTCACCTCTCATTCCTAGAAATAATTTTGTACACTGATGCCTAAATAAATTTGATACATGACAGAATATGTCACTCCCTCCTTAAAACTCTCCTACCAATGAAGTGCAAACTTGAATATAGCCTGTGATTTTTTTTCTTGACCTAACTATTTGTACCTCTCATAAACATAATCTCATACCACTGCATATTGGGATCTCTAGCCAGAATCGTTTGTTAATAATAATAACTTATGAACACTTACTATAATCTAGGTTCTTACTAAATGCTTTATATAAATCATCTTATTCATTACAAGTGTGTGAAGCAGATACTATTATGATCACCATTTTACAAATATATTCACTCATGCATTCTAAAAATGTCTATGGCATGTCTCCTATGTGCCAAACTATACTATAATATGTAGTAGAATTATAGCGGTAAACAAAACAGATAAAAACCCATTCTGTACTTTAAATAAAATATTTGTTACTTTAATAAATGTTTTATCAGAGGATATTTTAAAATAGTGATCACTAGTGTATTTAAAACACAATTTTTCAAAAAACCTGAAAGTTAATTCAGGGGCCAATTGTTTCTTTTTTCAATTAGTATAAAAAGGGAGATTGGCTCATAAATCACAGATTTCTCACCAGGACAAGGTGTGTTGAACATTCAACCTTCATCTCGGGGCAGGGATCAATTTATCTGGGTTAAACTACATTGATTCCCAGTACAAGTGCTTGTTTCAGAGGCTGACATTTGTTTGTAATGAGTAATGCTATCAAAAGACAAAAATAGATATACATCTCTCTCTCTCTCTCTCATATATATATATATATACACACACACATACACATATACCGGGGATGCCAAAAACTGTACTTGTATTCACATGACTTGTATACACATATATATACAAGACTTCTATTTATCTTTTGTTACCGGTATATATTGAGTATTACAATTTTAATATAATTTTCCCTTTGCTTAAAATGTGTATATATTTTTTGGCACCCTCTGTAACAAAAGATGAATACAAGTCAGGTTTGACCTCTGCAATGACAAGAGGTACTCAAAGTGGTTACCATCAGCACCCAGACTCTTCTGATTACAGCGAACATTGTTTGGTAGACTTCTGTGGCGAGCGTGTAAACCGTTTCAACACCACAGCAGAAGCAGCAGGACTTGTGGTTGTGCGAGGCCTCCCGGGTCTTCCCTTGGGCACATCTCACATAGCACCATGCATCTTAAACTTACCAAGAATGCGTGCAATTGTGAGGCGTGTTGGAGGTGCTGTTGCATACTCAAGTTGTACTTCCACAAAGTTCTCGAATTTCAAATACCACTTCAAAATGGTTTTGCGCTGCTTGATGGACAACCGTGCTTCTGCCATTTTCTTTGACTGTCCTGCTTGTTGCATGGTGATGCTAGCATTCATTTAATTAACGCCATATGTTGAGCAAACGTCATACTACACATTGCTACTGTAATTCAATTCAACTTTGAAGAATAATACATAGATAACATCTCTTAAAATATGTATACATTTTTTGGCACCCCTGGTATTTGTGTGTGTGTGTGTGAATCATCTATCTATCTATCTATCTATCTATCTATCTATCTATCTATCTATCTGTCTGTCGTCCATCTGTCCATCCATCCATCTATCCATCTATCCATCGATCTATCGATCTGTCGATCCATCGATCCATTGAGCCATCGAGCCATCTATCTATCTATCTATCTATCTATCTATCTATCTATCTATCTATCTATCTATGTATGTATCTATCTATCTATCTATCTATCTATCATCTATCTATCATCTCCCAAGCTTTTTAGCACACCACATTATCTCTCAAGTGCCTCCAAGAAATGGCTGTCTTGCTGTTGGCCACACAGCTCATTTTCCTCCTTTGCCCAACCTCACCTGATTTACTACTTGGTCTCACATGTCGTTTTCAGTCTTAAAAGAAGACATGCTAGGCCAAAGTCTGATATTTGTCTTCTTGATGAATTTGGTCAAATGTCTAAGATTTGTGAAATAAACTATTATTCTGGATTATAATTTCTACCTGTGCTAAGCACTTACTATGTTCTAGACACATGTGTTAGCATCTAAATCATGCAAATCATGTAGGTAGAGTGGAAAGGTGGGTATCACATCGTCCTTTTAAGATTTGGGGTCTGGAGTTAGAATACTTGGTTTGAAATCTTGGTTATGCCACTTTACATAATTATCTTCTTTGGTTTCCCAAATGAACCAAATGCATAGGTAACATTACCTGTCTTCCAGATGAAGAAACTGAGGCTTTGCAAGCTTATGTATTATAATTGGTCAAATTTGCACAGTCTGCAAGGATTAGTGGTGGACTTGAACTCATGTCTAAGGGTAAAGCCAAGCTTGTTAGTCATGGTGTTGTACAAAGGATGGCTGACGATCAGTCCTTTGTGTCTCTTCTCTATGTACAATACTCCTTGATAAAATTACTCTGACTTCGTAAAGTTCTTTCTAGTAAGCACAATTGAGAATTACAAAGGCTCACCAAAGGAGTTTAATAAACTATTGAATATTGAGTTTAAATAATTTCAATGTCTTCAAGATAAATTTTTAAAAACAATCCTCACATTGTCAATTCTTTTATATATTAATATCATAAACTTGTTTATTTTGATTTTTCTAAGCATCAGCTATCATCTTAATGCAATTTTCTAATAATTTCAACTTAACATAAACAACACTGCTATTATCTTTGCTATTGTTTGATTATCTCCAGAATCACCTTGCATTTCCATTTTCCCAGGTCTATTATATCCTTCAAATGCTCTTGCTATACCAAGTTGGATGTGTTCTAACATAGATCTTCTTTATATAATACACTTTTGTTTCTTTAACAAGCCAGTTTTCTTAACAATATATTTAAGTTAACGTTAATCTTACCTCATCGAGAACTAGGCTATCCTTCCAACTTTTGCAACAGTATGAAGATTCAATTTATTTTCAAATTATTGAATCTTATCTTTCACTCTGATCTTTCCAAGTTGATGCTAGTTAATATTCTTTTACTTGCTCATTTACTTGAAATCTTCCCTTTTTCATGTCAGGGCCTCTGAAGGCCGTATGTGTTTCATTAATGATTCTGAAAGAAATGGTAGTGTTGAAAATTATAGTGGTTCAACAGCTTTATTTAGCAAAGATGCACCATCCTAGAGGCATTATTAACTTGACAGGATTTTAGAACTGCTATAGCCTCCTTCAAATAAAGATGCAGTATGATTTTAATAAATTTGTGAATTGAGATAAATCTTTAAAGGTTCTTTCCAACCTAGAGATCAATACATCACCATTAAAGGAACAAGAAAATGGATATATCTTTTTTATGTAAGTTAAAAAGCTAGAAATTTTTTTTTGGTGGGGGGATGTTAAAAACTATTTGCCAATGGCTTACTTGTTTCATCTTTTTATAACTCCAAAGTGGTGGCATTTAGTACCATTTTGTACATGAGATAATAAGGTTTGGAGTGATTAAATAACCACACAAGATGGAAAAGGGGAAAACTGCAGACAGAGAGGGTCACATGTGCAGAGATCTTAAAGGAAGATGGCTGAAAATTGGAAAGATAGAAAAAGTGGTCTGAGCAGAAGCCTGTGAGATAGGGCTGGCAAATGGAGAATTTTCCATGAAATGTTAAGTATTTGGGGCTTTAGCTATTATACACTGGAAAGATCACTATTGCCACTGTATGGTAACTAAATTGGAGGGTGTAAGGGTCAGAGCCCATTTGGAAAGCTCTTGGAGGCACCAAAGCAACATGATGGTGGTATAACTTGGAATTTGGTAATGAAAGTGGAGATTACATGGTTTTAAGAGGGATTTTGAAAATAAAATGATAGAATAATTTACAGTTATATGCAGATAATAGGGAATGTTGGTAAAGAATGTGTTGAACATGATTTCCAGGTACAGGCTTACAATCGTGGGGAGAGGTGTCAACATTTGTTGAGATTTGTATTATAGGAAAGTACCAAATTTTCAGAAAAAGAGTGCAAATTTGTTTTAGAGCACAATTTATAATTGCCTTTCAGATATCCAGAAGAGATAGCTGGATGTATAGACTTGAAGTTCCGAAAAGTTGTTTGGATGGAGATTTAAGTGAGAGAGGAAAAGTAAAGAACACATATTTTGGGGTAACATTAGTTAATAAAATTATATAGGTTTCAGGTATACAATTCTGTAATACATCATCTGTATATTGCATAGTGTTCATCATCCAAAGTAGAATTTCCTTCCATCAACATATGTTTGACCCCAACATATATTTTACCCTCTTCTACCTTCACCCACTTACTCTCTGGTAACCATTAAACTATTGTCTATGTCAATGAGTTTTTGTTTGTATTGTTTGTTGCTTTCAGTTTTATATTCTGCATATCAGTGAAATGATATGGTTCTCATTTTTTTCTGCCTGACTTATTTTGCTTATCATTATCATGATATTTTCAAGATCCATCCATGTTGTCACAAATGGTCCTATTTCATCTTTTCTTATGGCTGAGTGGTATTCGATTGTGTATATATACCACATCTTTTTTATCCAATCATCTTTGGAAGGACACCAGTTGTTTCTATGCCTTGGCCACTGTGAATAATGCTGCAATGAACATAGAGGCACATATATCTTTATGAATAAATGTTTTCAGATTTTTTGGGGGGTAGATACCCAGAAGAGGAATTGCTGGGTCACATGGTAATTCTATTCTTAATTTTTTGAGGAACCACCATACTGTTTTCCATAGTGGCTGTAGAATTTACATTCCCACCAATAGTGTATGATGGTTCCTTCTTCTCTACAATCTCTCCAACACTTGTTATTACTTTTCTTGTAGATAATAGCCATTCTAACAGGTGTGAGGTGGTGTCTCATTTTTTCATTTCCCTAATAGCTGGTGATTTTAATGTTTTTTTTCTTTCATGTTATCTGTTGGCTGCTTGTGTGTTTTCTTGTGAGAAGTATCTGTTCAGGTCCTCTTCCCATTTTCTAATTGAATTTTTGTTGTTGTTGAGTTGTATGAGTTCTTTATATATTTTGGATATTAGTCTTTTATTGGAGGTGTTGTTTGCAAATATCTTCTCCCATTCAGTTAGTTACCTCTTTGTTTTGTTGATGGTTTCTTTTGCTGTGCAGACGCTTTTAATTTGATATGTTCGCATGCATTTATTTTTGCTTGTATTAATACTTCTCTATCTTTGAGGTCAAATTCATAAAATCCTCTTTAAGACCAAGGTCAATAAGTCTAGTACCTATGCATTTCTCTATGCAATTTATTGTTTCACATCTAATATTTACGTTTTTGGTGCATGGTGAGAGATAGCAGTCTAGTTTCATTCTTTTGCACTTGGCTAGGAACACATTACTTATTATAGTGAGTCTCAAGAAAATCTCTGCTCATTCCTAACCAGAAGACTCTTTATGTTTATCCTTAACTTAATGTGTATCAGAATCAGCTGGATAACAGTGCATTTGGAAAGATGCAAAATTGGGAGTCACACTGGGTTTAAATCCCAACTCTGTCATCCCCTAGTTTAACTTTCATCATTTAATTTAATCTTTTAGTGCCTCAGTTTCCTTATTTGTAAAAGAGGATATAATAGCTAAGTTTTCATGTTTCTGCATAGAGCAAATGAGATAATTCATACAATGCTCCCAGTAGAATGCTTAGTACATCTTAAATGATCAATAAAGGTTAGTTAGCTGATATTCTTAGCAAGGGGGTATGGGTTCTTGAAATGAATATTGCTGGAGCCAAGACTAGGCTCCACTCACTAGGAGTGACTAGGCTAAAACTCACTAAGTTTGAGAACCACCAAGTTCCAAGACAGGTATCCACTTATGACTTCGTCTAACTGTGCCCCGGCTTGGAGGTAGATAGCAGATTTGAATTAAGTGGTTGTAGTTTAAGTACACCAGTGTGACATGTGGGAAATTTTTTAAAAATACCCATTCCTGGATACTACTACAGACTTCCTAAAGCATGACATATTAGTAAAGAATCAAAAGAATATGTATTTGAAAATAAACTCCCTATGTACTTAGTGGTAAAAACCTAACTTGTAAACAATTATATGAGTCTATTTACATGACTTCTTGATAGTCATTTCTTGTCTCAGGTATGTAAATGACCAACAAAATGTGTGCCCCCCTTTCAGAGTAGAGGATTTTTGCTAACAATGAAGTATCCAGGTACCAATCACATTTCCCAGCCATGTGACTAGTTCTTGCATTGCAATATAAGTGGAAGTAGTGTAACTTTGGGGCAAAGTTTTGAAGCAGTGATGGTTCACATTCAATGTGATATTTCCTGTCTAACTGGCTGGGTGTAGAGGATTATGTGGCTGTAGGGGCTGTTGGAGTCAAAAGATGCAAGGAAACTGGGTTTGAAAAACCATATACAGGAAAAGAGCTTAACAATCTGAAATATTTATAGGGCTGTATAAAAATAAAAATTAAGCTTCTATTTTGTTAAATCATAAAACTAGTGGGGCTTATTTGTTATAGAAGCTTCTGTTACCCTCCACATTTCAATATGAGACTTTTCTACCACTTCCTCTGAGACTATGATGGTTAAATTCTGTGTGTCAACTTAGACTATGGTATCCAGTTGTTCGGTCAGACACTAGACCAGATATTGCTAAAAAGGTATTTTGTAAATGTGATTAGCATCTACAGACCATTGACTTTAAAGGAGATTGCATTTGATTATGTGGATGGACCTTCATCCAATCAGTTGAAGGCCTTCAGAGCAAAACTGATATTGCTTGGAGAAGAAATTCTGCCTCAAGACTGTAACATAGAGATGCTGCCACAGTTTCCAATCTGCGGGCCTAACCTATGAATTTCAGAATTTCCAGATCCCCAATCACTATATTGTACCCCCCCCCACACACACACACACACTCACACACATCCTATTGGCTCTGTTTCTCTGAAGAACCCTGACTGACACAAAGTCTACATTCTTCAGAAGAAACATGAGGAAATATGTCTCTATCATCATAAACATAGGTCTATAGTTCATGGACTATACATTGGGGATGGTGGTAGGCCCTGAGACTGAAAAGAGTAAGATAATTATTTGTTTGGTGCTTAGAGTATTACCCAATTCTGAATAAATGTCAACATTTTAGTCATTGTTGGCTTTATATTGCTCAAATATGTACTCATTTTTAAAATGTGCATTTTGTAGACACATTTTAATATTCCAAAATACATTTTAATATTGGTACCTTTATGCTTAGCATCACTCCTCTTCTTTTTTTAGCTTAGAAGGATTTTAGTGGTTACAGTCTAATTTAAATAGGAGATGGATCTCTATTCTGTAGCTCCATGTACTGCCAATTACTGGGTTTTATCAAATGAAATGATGTGCTTCTAAACCGTTATTTAAAATGTAATTTTTAAAAACACTCATAGAAAAAATAGTTTAAACATAAATATTCACAAATCATTCTTTTAAATATGTTGGTTAAATTTACATAGAGATGAAAGTTGAAATTTATGAAATGTTATTTTCTGCTCATGCTGAAGGCTTCAATGCCAGTCTTATTTTATGGTTGATGTCCCTGGACAAAGGAGCCTACATTTCTCCATCTGATTGAGATCACAGGATTCCTATTCTCATGCAAACTACAGAGTTAAACAAACTACCTGCAAGATGATCTGGAGAGATGTGTTGGAGAGGATCTGGGGCTTAGAAATTAGAATTATTGAAGTTAATTCATTAATGTAAGAAACTTATAATCAACCTGTCTCCTCTTAAAAGAGAGGTTATAAATGGAAGTTTTAATTATTGAGGCTGCCTGGTGCCAGCTTTTCATCAGCACCATATCAGCTGTTCTCTGTCAGGAAGAGACAATAATCTCGGAGGTGTAACTCACAAGCTCATGGGTATACACATGCACACACAAACACAAACACACGCACACACACACCCTGTTTGGCAAGGCTCTTTCACTCATGGCCTGACTGTAAGTAGATATGAGACCCTACTCTTATTTTAAAGTCACTTTTTAATTGCTTTCATTTGGGATTGGGTAACAGGAACTATGATTTTCTTTCATTTATCATCAAAGCCATGTTGTTGAGCACAGTTTATTGGCCTACTTTGATCCCTCAGGAAATAGTGATTCATTAATATACGTAATGTGTATGCCCTCTCCCACCCCACCCCCGGCCCCACAAACTGAGACTTGACCTCCTGTTCACAACAATTATCTCTCTCCATTTGGCTCTTCCTGTCTTCCCTACCCCATTTGTGTGACCTTGACTCAACAAGAAACTCAAGAACGTTGGTTTCTTCAACTGAAAAGTGGAGTTGTAATACCAATGTTAATAAAAATCCTATTGGCATTAAGTGGAATGACAATCTTCCTTTATATTTGCCATGTCTGCTTTTTTTCCCCTGTACCACTCTTACTTAATTCTAGGGAGGGCCAGCCATAGGTGTTTGTAGTCTTGTAAAGTGAGCTTGGTAGCGGGACAAGGTTAGCCTTACACAATAGTCTAAAAGCAAGTTTAGGGAGGAGGAGGGATGGGTCAAGGGATCAATAACAACAAAAGAACAGTATCAATAAACAAGTCATATGCAAGATAGTAATCAGAGAATATTGATCATTTTAGTACTACTTAAAATGTGGCCCTCAGCCCATCAGGTGCATCTCAGGTGCTTGTTAAATATTGAGGTTCCTTGTTCTCACTCAAGGCCCCCTGAATCAGAACCTGGGAGCTAGGCCTAAGAACCTACTTTAAAGCTTCAGATCCTGAAGCACCCAGAAATCTGAGAACCATTGTCCGGGGATATGTCTATCATTGTGGCAGTTTTGAAGATAATACAAATATGTAATGGTTCAGGTGCTACCTGTTATGGATTTTAACCTTGCAATAGTAATTGATAATCTCCACCCTTCCTTTCCATCTGTCCCTTACTTCCTCCACACTGACAGGTGTACTTGTGTGGGATAACAGGGCTACCTCTTTCTAACAGGGCTACGCCCAAAAGACCCGGGGTAGTGTAAGACATAACTTTGGTACAAAAACAAGTGTTCTTTAAACCATGTTAAATCTTTTGGCAAATAGACCATTGCTCACCTAGATAAACATCAAAATCAAACACATTCTAGAAGCCTCAGGCCTCCAAGTCTCTAATCTGTGGGCATTGGGAAGCTCAGTAGCCTCCAAAATATCACGAGATCCACAAAGTAGGGGAGAAGTAAAGTTTTTACAGCTGGATATGGATTCTATATATTTTTTTTACTACTGATAAGTGGATAGCCAGTTTGAAAGAACCATAACTATTTACACTTTAACGTGCATTTTAACACCTGCAAGATATATTTCTTTCTGAGCCCATTGATCAGTATTGCATTCCTGATTTTTGGTTTTGCACTGAGTAAGAATCATGCAACAAATGTGTCCATAAATTCAACCGAAATTCCTCAGAGTCAGGAGTGAAATCCTTTTGCAAAAGCGAAAGGACAGAGATTCTTATTTTTTTGATGATTCTAGTGTTGTACGGAGACTGCAGGAAAAGCAGAGGGAGTTTGCACACACACTCACTCACTCATTCATATGTACGTACAAGCACTCACACTCTGCCTGTGCAGAACCTGATGTGCTATTACAGAGATGCAAAATAGGCAACGGGGCTATCATGCCTGGCTCTATAATAGGCTAAACTCCGGTGGTTTCCATGAATCAGTTCTCTCTCTCTCTCTCTCTCTCTCTCTCTCTCTCTCTCTCTCTCTCTCTCTGTCTCTTTAAAGAAAGCCAAAGATAAAATAAATATTTTTGTGATTTTTGGACACGGAGATTTAAAGCAATGAAGGTGTTGTCTCTGGAAAATAGAATGGGTTCATGTTTTGGTTGATTACTTGCTCCTCTTTTTTTCTGTCTCTGTCTAAATTCTATAATACTTATACTGAGCATTTACCATGTGCCAGGCCCTGGACTAACTACTTCACATACATTTTCTTTCCCACTTGCTGTTTCCCACTTTCTTTCCCACTTTCTTCCCACTTGCTGTTATATGCATCTAACTCATAACAGCCCCGTGAAACACATACACGTGAACATGGAGAGGCTGAATAAATTGCCCAAATCACTCAGCTAGAATAGTAAAAGCAGCTTCATTTGTTCATTCATTCGTCTCCCAGTTTCTTACAGAGCACTTGCTATATGCCATTATTTTAGGTGTTGAGGACATAACACTGAACAGAACAGAAACAATCTCTGTCTTCTTGGAGTCTACATTGTAGTGGGGAAGACAAACAGTGTCTCAAAAAACAACAACAGCAACAACAACAAAAAAAAACCCAGAAAAAATGCTTAGAAAAGGACCGTGGAAAGGATAACAGGAAGAGAAAGGGCTAGAGAGCGGTGAGATGGACATGCTCCTCTGGCTGTAACGGTCAGGGAAGGCCTCTCTGTACATATAACTTTTTGCACAGAGAACTGAATGAATTGAGGGAATGAACCATGAGGGCATCTGGAGGGCAAGATCCATTAATGTGACATATAACATGACATACACAGGAGCTGACTCTGGCCCGCCTCTGAAGTCCCACACCCTTCCTCTCTCCCGCATGTTCTAATCTAGCTTGACCATCTCTCGTTCTTCAGTAAGTTCTGTGCTTCCTATTTCAGGATTTTCATTTCTACTCTTCCCACTTGCTTCTGCTTGAATACCCCCCATTCAAATCCTTTGGGTGAGGACTATATTATTTTCCTATTGCTGGATATGTCTTTAAATATCCACTGCAGTCAGAACCATAGAAAACATGCAAAGGAGCCTCCTCTTCTGCATAGAGGGCTGTCTGAGCATTAGGGGAATGTTGCTAAATGTCTACTGTGGCTATTTATCTATAGAAGTTACATGCAACTCAGTACTTGCTTACACATTTATACTGATCTTACTTTACATATCTGTTCCAATTAGTGTTCTGGATTTCTTTGGATAAATACCCAGAAGTAAAACATGAGAAATCCGTCTTAATCTTAGGTAGAATATTAGGTAGAAAAATGCCCTTTTCTAGGCACTTTTTTCTTTGTTGTTGTTGTTGTTTTTTGAGACACTGTTTGTCTTCCCCACTACAATGTAGACTCCAAGAAGACAGAGATTGTTTCTGTTCTGTGGAAGAAATGTATTGTTTATCTTTGCTGATTTCTAAATCTAGAATCACACACATAGCTCCTCTATGTCAGACGACGGTTTGTGTGAAAACACACTTACCCTTAAAATGTCTGGGGTTTATTCTATGTGCAATGTCTCATAATCCATATGGGCCAATTATGTGCAATTTCTTATCTGTATGGACCCATTGCTCTCACATTTGTTATTTAAAACCTTATTGACTGACCATTGTTAAGTTCTCTAATTCAGTTATTGCTTCTACTTAAGATTAAGACTGATTTCTCATGTCTTACTTCTGGGTATTTATCCAAAGAAATCCAGAACCCTAATTTGAAAAGATATGTGCATCCCTATGTAAAGATATGTGCAGCTATTGCAGCATTATTTACAATAGCTGAGATATGGAAACAACCTAAGTGTCAATCCGTAGATAAATGGATAAAAAAGAGGTGGTACATATATACAATGGCATATTACTCAGCCATAAAAAGAATGAAATCTTACCATTTTCGACAACATAGTTGGACCTAGAGAGTATTATGCTAAGTGAAATCAGTCAAATAAAAACACATACCATATGATTTCACTTATATGTGGTTTCTAAAATACAAAATAAACAAATAAAACAGGAAAAAAATCTTTATTGGATCAGTTGATACTTTTGACTCTGTCACCTCTCAGATTGATGTTTTTCTGGCGAAAGTGGCATTTTCACTCTTTCTCTTTGCCCTAAACTTCCCTTGCTCTAGTGGCTGGTGTCTTGGGAACACCTCTTTCAATCTGGTAAGCAGGAAGGTCCACTATAGTTTAACTCAGGAGACAGTTTCTCTCCCAGTTACTCTATCCCCAACTTGCTGGCTGACTTTGGGAGACAGCCATAAGTTTATGAACCTTAAGTTTTTTATCTGAATAATGGGACAATAAGCCTGACCTATATAACAGAAAGTTGTTATGATGCTTTAATGGACTAATAATTGTGAAAGATGATTTCATTATTCCATGGACTTGGATGGTCTTTCATCTCAGCTTTAATTCTTTTGATCTAGAGTCATATTTGTATTATTATTGATATTATTGCTATTGCTGTCATCATCACTAAAGTAACACATGCATAGTACAAACAAATCCGATAGGACCAAAAGCTCCTTGATGAAACATCTCCACACCACTGAATCCCAGCTGCAGTCTCTCTCCCTGCATACAACCAATTTTAATAATTTTTCTTTTATGTTTATATCATGGTTTCAGCAATATTTTTATATCTCTAGGTCTTGATTAATTTACTCTATTCATTCTATTTATATTCTATGTCTTTTCCATATCGCTTTTTATAAAATTCCTTTTTCCTCCCTACCTCAAACACAAAGAGTCTGAAGAAAATAGAGACATGTTTTTCTCTCATTTTTACGACCCAGGCACCTTGTCCGAGAAGAGCGTTGCTCTGAGACCAAAGGGCAACTTGCTGCTCTCGGTAATTTGGGGTTCCCTGAGAGAATGTTTTCAGTGTGTTGTTATTTAATCTATTATAGGACAAAATATGAAAAAAAATCAGAACAGTCTGACAAAAGATATCCCCAAGCATAGGAGAACTGTGTTGCCCTACTTAGTCACAATTGAATAGTTTTTTGAGCTTCAGTGACTTGGAGTCTTCTTTGACAGGAAGAAAAAGAAAAAAATCCCATATGTTTCCTTACTTACCAGTATTAACACACACCATTCGAACTGAACTCCTGCAACTGTCAAAAATCAATGAGATGAAATGCAAATTTTATTGTTTTTCCCCCCTGTCTAGTTTTGTTTTACAAATCAGTTATTTACAAAATGTGGCATTTCCCTTTTTTCATTAGGGTTGTGGATAAAGACTTAGCATTAATCAATGCCTCATTTTCACCTGGAATTGCGTAGGAGGAGAGTCCTTCAAGGGGTTTAGGGGACTTGGGAAAAAAGACATTTCTCATAAGGAGAAATGAAAAGATGGCTCAGGTTACACGGGATCTAATTAATGATTAGTGTGGAGAAAGTAAGATACCCCTGTTTACTGAAGATTACACACACACACACACACACACACACACACACACACACAAATTCACCTGGATGCAATTGAAAAAATAAAGTACTTGAGGCACAGAATTTAATTCATAAAAATTTTGTTACAGAGGAATGGTTAACAAAAACGACTTCATCAAATTAAAAGAATAATTTGGGATAAAATATTTATTGATAAATTAGCTGCTATAAAATTTGTTCCTGTAGCTACCTGTTTAAAATCGGCTCTTTTAATAGGCAATTAACTTCTCTAGGATTTTATAAATAACGTTGATAGAAAATGGCTACTATTTTATGCAGAGGAAGCATATGATGTGAAATATAATGTTCACTTACTTGAAGACAGTTTTTACTATTTTCAGCATGCCTTGACATTTGCTCTGCAATATGAATCTCATGAGAATGCCATGAAATGGTGGGGCAGACATTAGTGTCCATATTTTGTAGATGAATAAACTGAGTATCAAGGAATAAATGACTTGTCCATAGTCAAAATGAATCAGCAGCTAAACCTGGACTAGATCTACTTTACTTTATCTCTAATCTCTATGGTAGTTTTATAAGTACTAAAGCTCTAGCTGGAGCTGAAAGAACATAGCATCACATTCTCTCTTCTCATTAACCACTCTTTTATCCTTCTTCACATGTACTTGAAATTTCATTTCTTCACACAGTTCTTTATAAGTTGTCTTATTCTATCACGTCTCCCATAATGATAATGTTGATAAAACTATTTCATGTTTATTTCTGCTCCTGAAAAACTTTCAGGATGTATGTAAGAGGTGGTCACTCAATGATGTTGGAATGACTATTATTCACCTTATGTAACTGCAACCTTGTACGTGTTGAACATCTCCCCATTTCCTCTATCCCTTAACCCACCCCAAACCTTGGGAACTATCACTCTACTCTCTGCTCTATGAGTTAGACTTCTGTTTTTTTTTAAGATTCTACATGTAAATGAAACAATACAGTATTTGTCTTTCTCTGTATTGCTTATTTCACTTAGCATAATGTTCTCCAGATTCATCCATGTTATCACAAATGGCAGAATTTCCTTCTTTCTCATGTCTGAAGAATATTCCACTGTGTGTGGATAAATCTATATCTATAGTTCACATTTTCTTTATCCATTCATCCATTGATGGACCCCTGGATTGTTTCCATATCTTCGCTATTGTGAATAATGCTGTTTATTTTTGCTCCTGAAAAACTTTCAGATGTATGTAAGAGGTGGTCACTCAATGATGTTGGAATGACTATTATCAAAAATATGAAACATAAATGTTGGTGAGGATATGGAGATGGGGGAGCCCTTTGACACCTATTAAAGGGAATTGGCATTACGGAAAACAGTATGGATGTTCCTCAAAAAATAAAAATAGAACTGCTGTATAATCTAGCAATCTCACTTCTGGGTATATAGTTAAAGGAAAAGAGATCAGGATCTTAACGTGATATCTGCACTCTCATGTTCATTCCAGCATTATTCACAATAGCGAAGATATGGAAACAATCCAAGGGTCCATCAATGGATGAATGGATAAAGAAAATGTGAACTATAGATATAGATTTATCTACACACGGTGGAATATTATTCAGACATGAGAAAGAAGGAAATTCTGCCATTTGTGATAACATGGATGAATCTGGAGAACATTATGCTAAGTGAAATAAGCAATACAGAGAAAGACAAATACTGTATTGTTTCATTTACATGTAGAATCTTAAAAAAAACAGAAGTCTAACTCATAGAGCAGAGAGTAGAGTGATAGTTCCCAAGGTTTGGGGTGGGTTAAGGGATAGAGGAAATGGGGAGATGTTCAACACGTACAAGGTTGCAGTTACATAAGGTTAATATGTCTAGAGATCTAATATACAGGCATGATGACTATATTTAATGGTATTCTACTGAACACTGGAAATACACTAGGAGAGTATATTTCAGATATACTCGTCACCCACACACGATACCTATGTGAGGAGGCATGTTAATTAATTTGACTGCATTAGTCATTTCACTATGTATATTAAATCATCGTGTTTTACAACTTAAATATATATATAAATACTATTAAAATGTATCAATAAAACATGTTTTAAAAAGCGGAGATATGTGTGGGAGACAAACATGTGAAGAGATGTTTTACCATTTGGGAAATGCAAATTAAAGCCACAATGAGCTACCACTGAATTTTCGATACATTGCTTTTAGGTGTATGATATTAAATAGCTACTACTGAAAATAGCTTAGCAGTTTCATTTATGATGAAACATACATATATTATGACCCAGAAATTATACTCCTAGGCATTTATTCTAGACAAATGCAAGCTTATTTGGCTAAAACCATGCAAAATATGCACATGAGTGTTCATACCATGTTATTTTCACACAAAACCTGCATGTGATTGTTTATAGCAGAATTAGTTGTAAAAACAAAACTTGTAAACAACGTAGATGTCCCCCAGGATGTGAATGGTTAAATAAATTCTGGGATATTTATACATGGTATATTCCTTAGGAATAAAAAGAATACTGGTACATGTAAATAACTGTATGAATCTCAGAGATATTATACCTAGTGAAAACGTTCTATCTCAGAAGGTTTCCTAGTTTCTGATGCTGTCTCTATAACATGATCAATCTGTATGAGAACAGATTCCTACTTGCCAGAGACAAAGCAGGAATGGAGGGAATGGGTGTGCTAATATGTAGCCGTTCCTTTGTGATATTGGAGCAATCTGAATCTTCTCTGTGATGGTGGCTATATTAATCTATCTGTGGAATAAAATTACATATAATAGAATTACAGACACACATACAAAGGAATGCATCTAAAAAAAAACTGTGAACATTGGATAAGATCTGTAGTTTTGTATCAGTGTAAATTTCCTGCTTTTGATATTGTATTGCAGTTATACAGTATTTCATCTTTGAGGAGATCTAAGTACTCTATGTACTAGTTTTGCAAATTCCTTGTCTATAATTATTTAAAAGTGAAACGTTAAAAAAGGAAACTCTTTATAGCATTAATTTATGTTTTTAAAGATTTTTATGGTATAAAATTTTACGACACTAATGCATCTGGTTTAATTTTTATATCCCTTCCAGACAATGCACAATTTGTTTCATGTTGTTGTAGTTGATTATAAAACAGTTCAATGCTTTTTAATCTTCTAGTTACATTTTATTTTAAACACTTTTTCAAAGAGTAATTTAATATTTGTGAATTTGATTTTAATGGAAACCTAATATGCAATTACATTTATATAACATAAAATACATTTGGCAAAGCATTGGATATTCTATTTGCAGTTGATTGATACTTTGAAAAGTTACCGTAACTATATTTTAATGCATGTTTTTCTTTTTAAATTAATAGGCTTGATTTTTTTGAGCAGTTTTAGGTTCAAAGAAAAATTGATCAGAAAGTACAGAATTCCCAATATACCCTCTCCCTTCCCATCAGTTTCCCTTGTTATTGACATCTTGCGTTAGTTTGGTCCATTTGTTAAAAATATGAACCAATATTGAGATATTATTATAAAAGTGGCATTTTATTATAAAAGTTAAATTAGAATCCACTCTTGGTGTTGTACAATTTTATGGGTTTTGAAAGGTGCATAATATCATGTATTGCCATTATAGCATGCTACAGAGTAGTTCGCTGACCTAAATAACCCCCTATGCTCAACCTATTCATCCCTCCCTCCTTTCCCTAGGACCCTGGCAGATGCTGATCTTTCTACTGCCTCTCCAGTTTTGCCTTCTCCATAATGTCATATAGTTGAAATCATACAGTGTGTACTTATCTCAGACTGGCTTCCCTTGCTTAGAACTATGCATTTCCTCCATGTCTTTTTGTGGCTTGCTAGCTCATTTGTTCATATTACTAAGTCATATTATTTTATATGAGTGGATCACAGTTTGTTTATTCACCTATTGAAAGGCATCTGAGTGGCTTCCAAGTTTTGGCCATTATGACTAAAGCTGCCATAAGCATTAGTGTGCAGGTTTTTGTGCGGACATAAATTTTCAAGTCATTTGGGTAAATATTATGGAGTATGATTGCTGGATCATGTAATAAAACTATTTAGCTTTGTAAGAAATTGTCTTCCCAAATGTTTGTACCATTTTGCAGTACCATCTGCAATGAATGGGAATCCCTATTGCTCCATATCCTAGACACACTTGGTGTTGCCAGTTTTTCATTTTAGCCTATTCTAATTAGTGTGCTATGGTATCTCATTGTTGTTTTAATATGACATGTGATGTTGAACATGTTTTCATATGCTTCCTGCCATCTGTTTCTCATCTTTTGTGATGTGTCTATCTGGATCTTGTGCCCATTTTTTAATTGGGTTGTTTTATTTCTTACTGTTGAGTTGTAAGAGATCTTTCTATATCTTGCGTATAAGTCCTTTAATCAGATCCGTACTTTGAAATATTTTCTCCCAGTCTGTGGCTTATCTTTTCATTCTCTTAACAATGGCTTTTGCCAAGCACAAATTTTAAATTTTAATGAAGTCCAACTTATCAATTTTTTCTCTCATAGACTGTGCTTTTGTGTTGTGTTGTCTTTCTTTTAATTTAATCATTCCTTAGAGGGGAAAAATTCTAGGAATGATTTACTAGGGGAAAGTTTTGGAACACTAAATAAGATTAATCGATACAATTCTTTACATAAATTTTACATTTTAATGAGTGTCATGTGAGGACAGCAAGATATATTATTTTCTTCATTTTTTAATACAGTAAAATTAAGAAAATTTAAATGAATTACATAAGGGTGAGAGTATTCAGTGGTAGAGCCAGGTCTAGAACAAATATCTTCATTTCCTGCTATTTTCACACTAACTCAAGAAATCTTTTATAGATCTTTTAGTGTTAACTCATCTTATTTTGCTTAAAAGTAATTATTGATTACTTTCTAAATTTTCTAATGTTACTAAATTTGATTACACATTTTTTTGAGGGAGAATGTCAAGGGAGAAGAGAAATTTATTTACCATTTTTGAGGAATGTGATGGTAAAACCATGAAAAGGGAAATAATGATAACTAGTAAGTGTTATGTACTTTTACTTAAAACAGGCACAATGGTAGTGTGAAATTAATTTTCACACAAACTTTGAATATTCTATTGCAATAAGTCTCAATATTTAGACTAACGGCCAAGTCTTAGGAAAGTCAAACAGCTAGTTAAGATCAGTATTAGACAGTGATTTTCAGATTAGAATTCAAAATCGTGCTCTTATCGTTACTTATCATATTCCTATATCTTCCTACTGATATGAAATAAGGCAGAGAGCTAGAGGACACTCCACTAACAGATTTTGAGTGGTGGATTTTGATTGTTATTCATTTTCCCAAATTAAGTGGATGATTTGGGTAAAGCCTTGTGACTAACATTTCCTTGAATTTCTCCAATAAATCTGTGGTTCTGTGGCATGGGTCACTGAGTTAAAAATCCGTATTTTTATTGACAAGAATGATGTCCTGTAGGTTTAAATGGTCCCAGATTCTTTCCTCCTTTCCTTAATGAAAATTGTTTTGCTAATATCATTGTTCTGACATGCCATCTATTACAGTGTCAGTTATTTAAAGGAGAAGTTCAAAAAATAGTAATTTATCTTCACTGTCTTCTAGATGGCTTCCTAATTGGTTAATTTTTTTTGGGGGGGGGGTATTGAAAGAGAAACTCCAGGGTGCAAGCCAACAAAACACCAAAACAGTAATTAAACGTACATTTTTCCATTGAGTATTCATTATGTAAAAACAAATATGTTCTATGTCAACTGCAGGTATGATAAGCTATGAGTCAAGCACATTGTGACTTTATACATTGCATACCAACTATTTGAGATATAAATTAATCTTTTTGCTTTTGGGGAGATGGGGGGGGTCTTTGACAATAAAATTAGTCATAGCCACAAATCAAATGTTCTTTGAACTTCACTTTCAGAAAAGTCATTTAATTACATTCTCTTGTGTTTTTATACTATTTCATGGTTTTAAAAGTGTCTGACCATCATCTTGGGAAGAGAACCAGGCAGGCACTGTTATCCTGAGAGCTGTGTTGAGGAAGCTCTATTTCCACGAAGGAAAGTGACTTATTAGAGTGTCATTCAGCTTTCCAATGGACAGTGAGTTCAGACTCCTAACCGGCTATACATTATTCTGGGTCCAATCTCCTGGATACAGGGTCCCTAGTGTAGACACAGATTAAAGATGTTCCACATCTTGAGATGGCCATTTCCAATACCCAAGTCTGTAGGAATAAAGAAAAAAAGAAAAAAAAAAAAAAAAGAAGATCTTGTATGGGTTCTTTTGTTTTTCATTTGGCTCAAAAAAAAAAATACTTTGTTTTCATGAAAGGAAGCAGGGGAAGTTTTCACTGGAAAATTCTTAATTTTAGAATTTGGAGTAGGCAGTAGGCCACAGAGCTAATGAAATTCATTGAGCCATCCTCACTACAAATCTTTCCTACTCCCTTCCTGGAGGATGCATTTCCTGCCTTTGACAGCAAGTTTCTAATGTATTTCCATTTTTTGAAATTTCAGAGTTTAAGACATTTTCTTCTTAGAGCAAGTCAATATTTGTTTCTCTCCACTTCTAATGGTTCTTAAGTTTGTTACGTGCATGAGTAGTTCTGTTTGTTACGTGGCAGAATAATTTATTTGATTAATATTTCACTTTGACTGAAATATTTTTCCTCTAAACCTTTAGCTATTGATAACATTGTCTTTTTGCTACTAGCTCTTTTTTCCTAAAATTACTTTGATCCTCTAATGAATTACCATACGAAAAGATATATAGATTTCTCACGAGGCTGGTCATTTTCAGTTTTCACTAAACTTAAAATTCTTCAAGATGTGTTAAGCCCTAACTCTTCCCAAATTCCTGGAATAGCCGCATAGTTGTAACACTTATGTGGGAAGGGATGGCTTAACTAAATGGCTGCTGAGGGCTTTATATTTCGGCATGTTTTTAGTCACTTTGCTGTTTTGCACAGTAAATAGAAGGAGATAGTAAAATCGGTACAGAGACATGGAATGAATGTAGGAAGAGTGATTAGGAACTCTGCTTTTCCTTAAACAAAATTATTAAATAGAAGATCTCAGTAAGTAATGGCATTTGTTGTACTAAAAAGGCACAAATCTCATGGTTAGTTAATAAAATAATAAATTGAGGCATTATATTTAGGAAAAATTACATAGCTCATTGAACTCTTATGGGGAAAGAGACACAATAATAATATTGCTGAATAATTTCATTCTTAGGGCCACAAGAACCCAGCAGGTGTTTGATACTAGAAGCTAATGCCCAGGAGTGGGGACTAGAACGTTGGGTTCAATCGAAGGTATTGACACGGGCTTGCTACACAATCTTGGCCAAGTTTCTTCATCCTTGTCACTTAGTTTTCTCATATGGATAATGGAGGAAAGAATAATCCCAACCATTTGTATTTCATCAAGATGCTAGGGAAATAAATGAGGTCATCACCCAAATTCTTTTCAGACTTCAACTGCTTGTAAAAGGTAGTTGAGGTTAATACTTTTATTGCATTACTTATGACAAAAATAGGAGATTCATATTTTTTTACGTATTAAAAGAAACTGTCATGCTGCTGAAAACCTGAAAAAAATCTAAGTTTAAAAGTAGTCTGTGGTTTTAGAAGTATATGCCAAACCCTGTGCTAATCAATTGCATAATATATGTGATGATTTCCCCCATGATGTAGATGACCATACTTAGACTAAGAGAGTTTAAATAACTTATGCTAGGTCATGTGTTCAGTAAATTGTCATGTTTTGGCTCAGATGAATAGATGTTTGACTCTAATGATAGTGCAGCATTTGCTCTGGATGTCTTGGAATAAAGCCCTAATTTAATGCAATGCACCATCACCTCTCAAATACCCACATTTCTTGTTAATTCCAGCTTAACTTCCAGTATCTGCCTGGACCCTACCATTAATTTTATATGTGCCCAATAATGCAATATTAGCCTAAATAAAATATAAATGGTTGAAATTTATGAGTGGATGAAATCAGTGGAAACACAAAATTACAATTTCCTTCAAAATGCAGAGTAAAACCAAATATGACTAGCTTTTAAGTTATCATTGCATTAGAATGCTATGAGTTGTTGAATTGAAGTTGAAAGCTTGGGAGTTTCTTAGGACATCTTTCTCATGCTCTTATTTTCCATCGTGTATATTGAGACAGAAAAGAGGAAGTGTAGGAAACCAAAGCTTGCTCTAGTCTTAATGTTCCTAATTCATATTCCAGTGCTTTTCAAGCACAGGATTTTACTTCTTAGAAATAGCTGATTAATTTGTGCTCCAAAAAAATAATTAACCAAAATGTGCATGAGAGTATTTCACTTATTATAGTTCATGATGCCAGAAAGTTATTTTAATGGACTCATAAGAATCACTGTGTGAAGGAAAGTTCCAGCTATTATTTAATGGATGCAAGAAGTTTTGGAGGACATTATGGTTCTATTCTTGGCTCACTTAAGGAATCACCTCAACATCTTTAACATATGTCCTCCCCAAATCCTCATACTAAGTGCTAGATGACAACAGTGATAACGGACCATTATTGAGTATAATGTGTCAGACAATGTGCTTAACTGATTCAAACAATTATCACTTTTTCTCTGTTTTTCTCAGCTGTGAGGTATAATTGACATATAACGTACTATAAGTTTAAGGTGTACAACATAATGATTTTATATATGTATATATTGTGAAAGGATTATACCAATAAGGTTGGTTAATACATTCATCACCTCACACAGAACTTTTTTGTGGTGAGAACTTTTAAGACCTACTCTCTTAGCAACTTTCATACGTACAACACAGTATTGGAAACTATGGTCTCCATGTCGCACATTACATCCCCAGAACTTCGATCTGTGATCACTGCTTTAACCATAATGTCACCTTATAACACCATCGTTTTTCGAAGTTTTGTTTAAGATTAGGGGACAGTGTGTGCTACAAATTCAGAAACCAGTAGCTCTCTCTGCTTGAGTCTAAATGGAGGTGCCAGTGAGTCTTTTGTTAGAATAAGGCTTTTTCTCCAGTTATTGCTGCAGCTAGAACCTGACAGCTGATGGGGCAGGAAGTGATTAGGAGAAGAAGTGAAATGATGAAAAAAGGGGTGACTTGTTAAAGGGGCCAAGCAGATGACAAAGGAAGAATTGGAAAATAGGAGAGAAAGGGCTCTCAGATCACCTAAAGGGGGTTATAGCAAAAGGGCAGAGAATAATTGTTTAGTGACAGTATGCAGAAGAGAGTAGAAAACTTTATAGTCACATACTGGAATCGTCCTCTAATGATGTAATGCTATTTGAAGCAGAATTCAGGCCAGAGAAGGTCAGTTTTCCAACAAAAGAACATGAAAGAAGACAGTGATAATAGTATATGGAGCGCAATACAAAATTGCTATTACAAGTCCACCCCTAGTGTCAATAGTTCTGCCATTTTCCTGCTATGTGACCTTAAGGCAAGTTACCTGTGAGAGGCTTGGTTTTCTCACTGAGTATGGAGAATATCAGTTTCCACCCACGGGGTTGTTCTTCGCAGAGATGATGCATGGTAAGTCACTCAGCATGTGGCTTGGAATGTAGTAATTGTATGATGCATTTTAGCTGCTGAAATTAATATGTTTGAGGATTTATTATGCCCTAGGTACCACATCAGGGCTTTTCATATGTTATTTAATTCTCAAAAAAGTTATTATTCCCATTTTACAGATGAAGAAACAGAAAGACACTAAGCAAATGGTTTGACTATGAAGTTTTGTTTATATTTCTTCACTATAATCCAGGTTTCATTGAATGTAAAGTGAGGCTCTGTTATACATTTTATAAATACAGTCCTGCCTATTTTATGGAGAGCAGTATCTCATCAATTTAGGTGAGAAATTAGAAGAAAAGAGAGAGAACCAGGAGGGAGAGTATTGTGAGGGTTAAAATATATATGGCAGCAGGAAAAGAGGAAGACCAAATATGAGATGGTGGACTCCATAAAAGAAACCATAGGCAGGAGTCCACAGGAGATGAGCAGGGCTGCTGCAGACAGGACACTGCGGACATCACTCACTCATGGTCACCAGGAGTCTGAACTGACTCAGAGACACATCTCACACACAGACACACACACACACACACACACACACACACACACACACACACACACACTGAAATAGGACAGCCTCTAGATGCAATGAAATACCAAACTAATTGCAGGAAGAGGAAGCCCTCCAAATTGATTTTTGGTGAAAGGCCCAATGTTTAAATTTTATTCAATTGCCCTTCCCTTTATATGAATGAGAAATAAAGGGATCCAGGGAGATTATCTATTTCAGATTTACATTTAGACTTATACCGTTCGAAAGCATTCAAAAAAGTTGTTTTTTTCTACCTGTGAACATCTCTAGTGTTGAAATATTACTTAAAATTATAAGTATGGTTTCTGATCCCTTTAGAATGTATAATGTCACAACAGAGTAAATAATGATAGCATACCAGAAAATTTTCAAATCGTAGATTAAAAACAACAAACAAACAAACAAACAAACAAACAAAACACCAGAGAAACAAGGATATAAATAAAGCTAAAGGAAAGAATTCCATAACACAATGAACCTTTTTAAGAGAGAAGAAACCCATGGCTATTTCATGCCTGGGGACATGGCGGAAGGCAGCATGATTTCAACATAAAAGATGTTAAGGAGAATCCACTCAAATAGGTATTGTGTGTGTGTGTGTGTGTGTGTGTGTGTGTGTGTGTGTGTGTGTGTGTGTGAGATTTACTGAAGATGCGTAAAGACAGTAGAGTTCCTTTATGCCCCTCAATTGTTCTTTGATTGTTAGCATCTCACTATTTTTTTTTAATTAAATTTATTGGGGTGACAATTGTTAGTAAATTTACATAGATTTCAGGTGTACAATTCTGTATCACATCGTCTATAAATCCCATTGCGTGTTCACCACCCAGAGTCAGTTCTCCTTCCATCACCATATATTTGATCCCCTTTACCCTCATCACCCACCCCCCACCCCCTTATTTAACGTATGTCTGTGGCAACTAAGGAAGCAACTTTATTTGATTCATACTTAATTGTTTCTTAATATTCTTTTTCTATTCCAGGGTCTCATCCAGAATAATACACTACATTTAGTTTTTGTGTCTCCTTAGCCTCCTTTGACTGTGACTGTTTCTAAGACTTTTCTTGTTCTGATGACTTTGGTAGTTTCAGGAGTACTCATCAAGTGTTTTGTATATTGACCCTTAAGTTGGGTCTGTCTGATGTTTTTCTCATGATTTAACCAGGGTTATACATTTCTAGGAGGAAGACCATAGAACTATAGTACTATTCTTAGATTTTATTATATATCAAGTATACACTTTATCAACATGACTTATCACTGATGATATTGAACTTGACATTTGACTGAGGCAAGTGTTTGTCAGGTTTCTCAACTATAAAGTTACCCCTGCCCAGTCCATAATCTACTCTTTGGAAGCGAATCCCCAACTGTAGCCCTCATCAACCCTAGACTGGGGGGAGAGTTAAGCATCAACCTATTGGAGAGAAAGTATCTAGATAAATTGTTGGGAAGTCTTTTGCATGGGAAATTTGCCTCTTCTCTCCATTCACTTATTTTGTAATAATTATTTATATCAATATAGATCCATGGGTATTTAATTTATACTTTAGATTATCATCCAATACTACAGTATTTTGGCACTCATATTCCAGTTGTGCCCATGAATGCTCTTTCAGGCAGGGACCTGTAGCTCTCGCTCCTTGAGTCTAAATGGAGCTGCCAGTGAATCCTTTGACAGTCCCCACCCTTTTGTTTCTTGGTCACTTCTTTATTTTCTGGCATTACAGTGCTTTTAACATTTTATTTTGAAATACTTTCAGATGCATGGAAAAATGACAAAGATAGCATAGAGTTCCCTTTCAGCATTCCCCCAGCTTTCCCCTTTGTTAACATTTTACATAGCCATGGCATATCTATCAAAACTAAGACACTGAGATGGCATAAAACCATTAACCAAGCTACAAACTCTATTCATATTTCCCCAGCTTTTCCACTGATGCTTTTCTTCCTTCCTAGAATCCAAACTAGGGTACCTTATGTATTTAGTCCTCATGTCTCCTTAATCTATTTCATTCTGTGACAGTGTCTCTGTCTTTTCTTGGTCTTGACACAGTTGAAGACTAGTAGTCAGCTTTTTTGTAGAATGTCCCTCAAATTTGGCTTGACGGATATTTGCTCATGATTAGCCTGACGTTATAGAGGGAGGAAGAATACCACAGAAGGGAAGTGCCCTACTCATTGTATCATGTCGGGGAATACATGGAAATACCCGGGATGTAAACCTTGTCACTCGGCTAAGGTGGTATCTGCCAGTATGTCACTGGAACATTACTGTTTTTCTCTTTACATACTGTGTTTGTTAGAAGTGAGTCCCACACCAACAAGAGGGGAACCAAGCTCCATGTCCTGCAGGTAGAAAATATCAAATACTCACCACCACAGAAATGAAGAGTTTGGAAGCATACTTTCTCTTGCCTTCCCGAAGTTGAGAGCTGCTGAAGCCTCTTGCCCAAAGCTTCTGGTGACTATTCTGGAAAATCTGCAGGAAATTTGCCATGTGGAAAATATAATGACAAACTTTGCCTCTGAGCAATGAATTGAAAACACAGGCAGTGTGTGGTGTTCCTGGCCTTTGCAGATCAGCAGAATAGTATTTTACCTGCACATACATTCTTCTCTCTCCTGTATAAACAAGGCCGATTCTTGATCCCAGATAAGTTTGTCTATGTGGGAACAAATAGAATAGAAAAAAATAATCCACAGTACTTTATAATCTTTCTCCCTGCTTAATTAAACCAGAGAACTTTGTTCTAATGTACTCTAATGATTATTTTTTTATTGTAATACCCGTCTCCCTCCGTCGTCCATTCCCCATTGTGATTCCCTTTCAGAACTCTCTCTCCATTGACATTTCCTCTCTGCCCTCCAAGTAGCCTGTGAGTGGGTGTCGATAAGCAGTTTTAACTTACATGGCAATAATCTTAAGAAAGTGTCTTGCCACAAATGGCTGTGTAATACTTCATCTAAGGATGGACCTTCTAAGTGTCCGTGAGAGTTCCTGCCCATTGATATGAATATCATAATAGAAAAATGTAACGATCATCAAAGACCATGAGGGTGTACAGTCTTTGAGGAAAAGAACAAAGCCATTTGGAGGTAATATTAAGCTTTGGCATCAGCCTACGGTGCTATCCTGCATGAAGGTGACACTTTATTTCATTTAAAGCTCCACTTTGGGGAAGGGGTAGGGAGTTTAAAACATAGGTCCTATAGTATAACAACATTTTATTGCTAGCAATTTAGAGTTAATAGATTATTGATGTGTTTAATGGTTACTGGCAAATTCTTGTTTCATAAGCTCTGCTACTGCGTTTTTACTTGGCTTGGAGGTCAATCCAATAAATGCTTCTGATTAGACATCATCTGTTTTTTTCACGTAGCATAGGTCCCATGTGGTTTGAAGCCTGCTTATCTCTGTAGATTTTGGAGGGTATCAATGCCTCTTCCTTTGTGAACGCTCTCTTTTGAGAGGCTTCTTTTTTTTTGTCCGTTCTGAGACGATACATCCTTTCCGGTGTGAAACGACCTGGCTTTGCAAGCAAGATCTACGGGTGGTATCCGATTGTGCCATCATCTGTTAATGTCTGTTATGCTTGGCTAAGCTTCCAATTATGTGACTCTATTCAATATTGTGATGAGGGAACTGAAATGACATGGCGGTAGTGACCTCACCCGCCTCAAGGAAGGAGTTTTAATCTTTGAATATGTAACAAAGGGACTCTTTTGATAACATTTAGTCCCTGAATTTTAAAGAAGATAGAGGACTTTTGAAAAACTCTGTCTCCAAACCTCAGTTACATGAGCTGAATCATTGAGAACTTAACTTTCATGTATAAAAGTGAGTTTTTTTAATCTTCCCTGCTTAGTGCAATGGAGGCTGTGAATTGGATTCTGATTCATAAAATGAAAGTTCAAACACTCTTTCAATAAATGCAGTAAATGATATAAGGAAATAGGTTAGCAGTTTTATGTTTTTCCTTTACACCACTTCTCTTAGCTCGAGACTAGCTGCTCTGTTTCACTTGGAGAAGCGGGATGAACTAGAGGTTAAGAGCACACACGCTGGAGCCCGGTGGCATGGGTTCCAATTTTGTTTCTGCTGCTACGTAGTTGTGTAACTTTGGATCAGCCCTTAAGATCCTGGCACGTAAGTGTCTTTACCTGCAAAGTAGGGCTAATGAGGATTGTTGTGAGGGTTAAATGACTTAATATCAGAAGGTCTTAGAGCAGGATTTGGCATCGAGTGCTTTATACATGTGAATATTATCATGCAAATATTTGCCAGTATTGCGTCCCTGCTGCAGTTATATGTGCTGGACGTCTGATGTTTTCTCTGCACAGCATCCCTTCCTCCAACGATTGCTAACGAGTTGTAAAAATGTCCTTCTGATACACAGCTGTCTTTTACTGTGTCCTGGTCACACTGTCAGTTGCAGTACCTTGTCCTCCCCTAGCCACGGGACTTGTCTCAATTTAAATAAAGTCACACTTTAAAGCAATAGATGAGGTCCCCACATTTTAGGAATATAGTCTTTTTTATTCCCATGCCCCCACACCCTCACCTTTGGCAACTATAAGCTTGTTCTCTATATCCATGAGTTTCTTTCTGTTTTATTTATTCATTTGTTTTGTTTTTTTCTCTTTCAGATTCCACATATAAGTGAGATCCTATGTATTTGTCTTTCTCTGTCTGACTTATTTCACTTAGCATAATACCCTCTAGGTCCATCCATGTTGTCACATGAGGCGAAATTACATCCTTTTTTATTGCTGAATAATATTCCATTCTCTTCACACACACACACACACACACACACACACACACACACACACACACCCCACATCTGCTTTATCCATTCATCTACTAATGGACATCTAGGTTACTTCCATATCTTGGCTATTGCTAGTAATGCTGCAATGAACATAGGAGATGCATATAGCTTTTTAAATTAGTGTTTTTATTTTTGTTGGAAAAATATGCAGAAGTGGAATTGCTGGATCATATGGCAGCTCTATTTTAATTTTTTTTGATGACTCTCCATACTAATTTCCATAGTGTCTCTGCCAATTTACAATCCCATCCACAGCGTACGAGGGTTCCCCTTTCTCCACTTCCTTGCCAGTACTTGTTATTTGTTGATTTATTGATGATGGCTATTCTGATAGGTGTGAGGGGATATCTCACTGCTATCTCATTGTGGCTTTAATTTGCATTTCTCTGATGATTAGTGATGCTAAGCATCTTTTCACATGTCTGTTGGCCATCTGTATGTCCTCTTTGGAGAAATGTCTATTCAGGTCTTCTGCCCATTTTTTTGATTCAATTGTTTTGTTTTGTTTTTTAGTGTTAAGTTGTATGAGTTCTCTCTATAGTTTGAATACTAAACCCCTTCATGGATGTATCATTTGTGAATATCTTCTCCCATTCAGAGAATATAATTTTTAACTCTGATCACTTACCTGATTTAATTAATCATTAAATTTAAAATCTGTGCCAAGATTCAACCCATTTTAAAATATGATAGATGAACTTCATGCAAGTTGGCAATAGTTTGGGACTGAAAATTGTGTTAGTTTCTTGTTTCCATAACCAGCTTATATTGAGTTCCTCTTCCACAGGATTTTCCTAAGACAGTGCAGTGAACATCTACCCTTAATGTCTACAACCTGTGACATCAAATTTTTAAAGGGCTTTATGTGAACTATGATATTATAATTTTCTAAGCATTTAAAAAGTATAAACAAAATTATATACTCAGGTACTAATTCTTTTCATAAAAATAAGCCTGGAAAAGTTGATGGTATTCATTTGGTTTTCATGTTTTTGGAACAGTTCTTCATAATATCAACTGTCGAGTAAGGAAATAAAATACTAACTGAATGTGTATTCAAATTAAATTGTTATGCATTTGTAAATTGCCACAAAAGATAAACAGCTTTGTACATTTGGGGAAAGAAAAATCTGAGGTTTCCTGACTCTGTCCTAGAAATTTCAGTTTTGGGCAGGTTGATATGGAAATAGATTTGATACATATCAAGGGTAGTGCTCTGAAGTGTCTCTCTTGTTACCCCTATACCTGTATCCCCACGGTTGTCCTGTCTCTGTTCTAATCTTTCTTCAAGCACCCTCCCCACACAGAAACATAACTCCTAAAAGTCATGGACGTTTAGGAATATCTGTTACTTCAGTATGCGTCTTGGAAGTTTCAAATCCTACCTTAATTATCCGATTGAGCCTTCCAACCAAATACTGTGTCTCCGTGAGCTGAATATTTTCTATCATATTTCAAAAGACATTTTAGTACCCTAAGGAGGTGTTATATAGAGTTCTTTATACATAGGCACAATAGGAGCATGCCTGGTTTGTTCTTTGGGTACTAACCTATAAACTCTGACATATTTTCATCACTGCAGTATCATTTTCTCCCTCCACTTTCATTTAAATCATTTCCCCTTTCAGTCTTCCACACTTATTTATTTATTTCTGTTTTTGCTGAATTTCAATGAGCATAAGAGCACAAATATTGTTTCTCCAATAAATAAGCAGAAGGGAATGAAGGCAAGTATGAGTGAAGATCTTCACTATATTTTATCTATGACAATCTTATGGAAGAGAGGAATCAATCTTTGATACTCTGAAATATATATGAACATGTGTCTGGTTTATTTAATAGAGTATTACGCATTCAACTAATCTTTATCAAATGCTTCATGTATGCTAATTACTGTGTTAGGTTCAGTGATACAAATATAAATGGCACAGTTGTGTAATCCTGGCCATCAACGAGTTTTTAATCTCTTGGACAGAGATGTAATCTGGTATGCTGCCAAATGCAATGGCCTTTACGTCAAGAAACTTTTGATGTTGGATTCACAATATCTGCCATCCCTCAGTAGTTTGTGTGCTAGAAATCAACTTTTCTCTCCTTTCCTTAAAAACTCCTTCTTCTCTCACTCTCTCTTTTTTTAGACATACTCAATTGGTTTATCACTGCCATCCATGTATGTCCAATAATTCTCTGAGCAGTAATATTGATTCATATAGGACTTTATTTAGCCAAGTGATTTATACTCAGAATACCAGAGTATAGCTATTTAAAATAGGACGTCTTGACTATCTTTAGAAGATGTCCTCAAATACTAGTGAAGAAGGACTCAGCGATTTCTGAAGCTTCTGCCCAGATCTATTTCCTCATCTCTCTGTACCTGGCTTCTCCCTGTGTCTGCTGCAGTGCTATGATTAGCAGGAATCTCTCACCATGTACAGATGGTAAGACTACACACTTGAGTTGTGAGAAAATGGCACTGTGAAATAGAAAGGCATCCATGGAACCTAGGGGTTCTTGTCATGGGATAATAGAGGGAACTATTAAATGACATAAAAATAATCACAAAAAATGCCTTGGTCGTAGCTGGCCTTTATGGAGAAATACTGGAAGACATTGGATTAGGACTTGGTATTTTATTGTAGTATTTTCTGAGCTTTAATTTCCTTGTGACATAATTGCTAATGAATAATGTTGGAAATTTTTAATAAGGTTTATAATAGTGAATTCCATCACTAGCTAATATCACATTGACAAATATTAGTCCAATCTCTTCTCAAGGAGAAGTGGTTTTCTCCACATTTTCCACACCTGAAAAATCAGAGGAGAGAGGCAAGTGTCTATAATTCCGAGGTATCTTCAGCACCATCTAAATAGCACAAACAACACACTTTCCAATTTCCTTAATCTCCACTTTCTTTTCTTCATTCCCTTGAAATAATGCTTGTCTCAGGGAGTTGAGGCCACAGAAATAGCTGTTCAACTATATCCACTTATTACCCCCTAGAAACTGCGAGCCAGCTCTGCCCTTTGCCCAGTATACCAAAAGACCCTTTTATTTCCATCTTTAAAGGAAGATAAATGTGTTGGCAGACTAGTCATTACTGCCATTAGGAAATTGTATTCAAGCTAAAAATAATGGGGGTGGTGAAATTTGCACATATTTCCAATGAAATTGGACAAAGCCTTGGAGACAGTGCTGAAGGGAATAATACGCTATTATCACTAGGGCTACATCAGCTGACCTCTCTGTAAGAAGACCTTTTTATCCCTGTTCTCACTTCTAGGATCCTATTATGATGGAAATAGGCTTGGCAAATGAGCTCCAAATACATCCACACTTTAAAAGTCATTTTATAATTGCTTCTAATCTGGCCATTTAAAAGTATAACGTCCAGATAAGTTTCACCATCTATCTCCATTATGGAACTTAAAATTATTATAAGAGTATTTTCTGTGTGTTTCCCTTTACTGCCTGATAATCATGACATTGGTGTCCATTTCGAGAGAACTAAGTTGCAGTCCACACATTTCCCTAATTAAAAATATACCTGGTTTTCTTTTTGATAAGTCCCATATCAAATAGATGATTACAAATATTTTCTCCCATGCTGTGGACTGATGTTTCATTTTCCTTTGAAATACAAACTTTTTAAGTTTGGGTGAAGTTCAATATATTAATATTTTTCTTTTGTCACTTGCTTTCAAGAATCTCCCTTTGTCTTTGTCTTTTGACATTTTCTTTATAATGTGTCTCAATACAGATCTTGAGTTTATTCTATCTATAGTTTAAGAAGGTATAGACTAATTTACTTTTTTAATCAAATTTGGGAAGTTTTTGGCCAATATATCTTCAAGTATTCTTTTTTTTCCCCATGTGGCTCTCCTCTCCATCTAGGACTCCCATTGAGTACCTTGGTATATGTGTTGTTGCAAAGGTATTTGAAGGTGTTTTCATTTCTCTTTCTTTTTCTCTTTCTCTCTGTTCCTTAGACTGCATGATCTCAATTGATTTGTCCTTAATTTTACTCTTTCTTCTGCCAAATCATATCTGCTGTCAATTCTTTATGGTAAATTTTTGATTTCTGTTATTTCAGCTTTAAAATTCAAAATTTCTATTTGCTTTTAAAACTAATTTCTCTTTATTGACATTGTCTACTTTGTGATACTTCTCATAGAAGCGAGGTCTGACCATTAAGTTTGCAAACTTGTTGCAGCAATGTTGCTAACCTTCTTTGATGTCAGAGGGATTATTCATTATAAATTTGTACCAACTGGACAAACAGCTAACCAAGTTTACTATTTGGAAGTGCTGAAAAGGCTGCGTGAAAAAGTTAGATGACCTGAACTTTTTGCCAACAATTCATGGCTCTTGTATCACGACAATGCACCAGGTCACACCGCACTGTCTGTGGGGGAGTTTTTAGCCAGTAAACAAATCACTGTATTGGAACACCCTCCCTACTCACCTAATCTGGTTCCCAATGACTTCTTTCTTTACCCAAAGATAAAGGAAATATTGAAAGGAAGACATTTTGATGACATTCAGGACATCAAGGGTAATGTGATGACAGCTCTGATAGTCATTCCAGAAAAAGAGTTCCAAAATTGCTTTGAAGGGTGGACTAGGCACTGGCGTCGGTACATAGTTTCCCAAGGGGAGCACTTTGAAGGAGACCATAGTGATATTCAGCAATGAGGTAGGTAGCACTTTTTGTGGGATGAGTTCTGGATCGTAATTATCAGACCTCATATATTCTTTATGTGGACATCGTTTTCATCAGTTCTTTAAACATTATATATAATAGCCAATTTTAAGCCTTTTTCTAATTTAAAGTCCAACATCTGGGCTTCTTCTGTCACAGTTTCTACTGAGATTTTTTCCCCGTGTTATAACCACACTTCCCTGTTTCTTTACATATCTTCTAATTTTCTTTTAAAACTGGACATTTAAAATAATATAGTAATATTGGAAATCAGACCCCTCCCACTCCAGAGTTTGTTGTTGTTTCTGTGTTGCCTCTATTTTTGCTAATTTTTGATTTAGTGAGTTCCTTGAACTAATGATGTAAAATTTGTATTTCCGCTGTATGTGGCTAATTAAGCCTCTTATCAGTAGCCTGAGTAGTCAGCTAGTAATCGGACAGAAAATTCCTTGAGTGACTTAACCAGAAAGTCTCCTAGCATTTCTCACCTGGCTGTGTACTATGTTGGGACATGCCTTCAGTGTTTCAGCAGTTTAAAACTCTGAATTAACTTAACCTCCTGCTTTTGTAGAACCTCAGGTCAGACAGAAATGCGAGACTAGGGCTTTCATGGTTTTTCGTAGGTAGTATATGTGCATCTCAACACATGAACGTGCCCTTGGAGAGTCTGAGGAACACGTTAGAGCTTTTCAAATTTCCTACTGACATCTAATTTCCAAGATCTTTCTTTTAAATATTTGACACACCTATTGTTTGCCCCAACTCATATCACTACTTCAGGCAGCTATAATATTAAATAATTTCCAAATTTTTTAAATACGAATTCTGGATATGATTCTAAATTACTCAGTGGACCTTATCCACTGAGTGAGCTCTGAGTAGTGTCAAATAATGACAAACCTTTGAATAGGGATTTTTAGGTAGCCATCAGACAAGTCACATAGTGATAATACTTTGGGGGTGTGGCTTTTTAAAAGCTCCAATCCTGATCTGCTTCCTTTAGTGGCTGTGAACAGGATGATTTTCAGAGATTCTACATTTTCAAGGCTGCAGTTTTTTAAGGATACTGCAGAGCTAGAGAGAAAGTAAATGGGATAGGAAATGTTAAAAAAAAAATAGAAACAATAAATTAGTTGTTTTTAGTTTAATTCAACATGTTTCTTGAATAAATGTCACTCAGATTCTTGCAAACATTTATTTTAATAATCCTCAAACATTTGATTTTGACGATATTTGCTTGTGCTTTTGCTTTTCTGGAACAGCAGAAATTTGGCAGGTCCTTATTTTACCATTTTGGAAGTATGTCCTGGATTGCAGGACTCTTAAATTTGAGTGTCAGCATCACTTTGACTATCTGGTCTCTAAATCAAAACCAATCAGATCCCTTAGCCTACCTGATGAGTTTTCTGAGATCCTAAGGGCAATAGATCCATGTCTAGTTTTTTTTTAGTCAAACACAGAATCATGAAAAATTGTCCTAGGCATTACTGTATTTATTCTGAATACTCCCATATTTTGAGGGCTCAGTAAAATGTTAACATGCTATAGTCCCACAAGAAGAGAACATATTATCACTAAGAAACTTTTTTGTTAAGAATAATATAGCAACTTATAAAAAAATTATAAATACTACCATTTTGACTCTGGGAATTATACTTTAACTAGTCTACCACATTTCTTCCTTGGATAAATTTTATTACATTTGAGAATGTGATTGCTAATGAGCTTTTGAGAGGAATGATTCTAAATTACAAAGCATACTACTCTTCATTAAAAAATCATCAAGGTCCAGGCTTCTGCTTTGTTAATTATACCCTAACACACACTATTTATTACTGTAACAGACCTTTCATTACCTTTGCTTATGAGTGACTTCATCAATATCTGTTAATACCCAGGGGGTGACTCTCAGTTAATTACTGAAAGCTTAACATAACACATTATATGCCAAGATATCACTAAGTATGGTGAAATTATTTTCACGAATGTCTTTACCTCTGAGACGCAGCCTGAGATGAAGAATGCTAAGGACTTTATTTTAACTAGAGCTCTATTTGAATGACATGTTGCAAATGAAATAAAAAAAACCATGAAATTATCATTATTGAGAAAATACACATGTGTCTCCGATGCAGGTTATTTTCTTGCAATCCTCCTTGAAGATCTTTACAACTTTGAGTAGAATAAAAAGACAATAAAACATAATTTCAAAGAGAACATCAAAAATTAAGTGGCTTCCTTATGCGTATACTTTGTAGTGTAGTCTTTAGAGCTTGCCAAAAATTGCTTTGTAAATGTCCTTTTGTTGTTTAACATGTGTCTAAGTTCCACCAGCATACTGTAAATTTATTAAATGACATCTCCATGTTCTTTATTGTTTGAATTTCTTCAAGGATAATCAGGATATCAGGCTCAAAATTAGTTTGTTCACTAACTGGTACTTTAAGAAATAATTAGATTAAAATTAAAAAAAAATAATTTGGACTAGTTAGATAATTAGAAAAATATATCTGCAGCCTAAGTTCTGCATTAACTTTAAATTATGCCGAAATGTACCATTTGGTAAACCTACGTGGCTTAACATTACAGCACACATTACTATGATACCTCGGGATCATAATAAATTTAAACAAGGTACTTTCTATATACTTAGGAGAGTTACCAAACATACAACAGATATGCTTCACCTAACCCTCAGAACTATTGTCTTGCCTGATTTCCCCATGGTAACAGCTCCCTTGTCCTAGAATAGCCCATCATGGCTATGGCCAGTCCCTGCCAATGAGTTATAAATTAAAACTAAATTAAAATGTTAGCTTGACAAATTTGGACCCCATGGACTTGCCCCCTTGGTTATAACAGTTGATACAGTACAACAGAAACTGAAACAGGGCCTCCAATAATTGAAACCCATTATGTAAGACCTGTGTAGAGAGGGGTCATTGCACCCACTGTTGTGACAAGTTTAAGCCCAATTTGGTCTGTTCTTAGACCTGGAGAGAATGAACAGCACCTCATACTCTTACAGTTGCGGTCCCATCCATTAGGGCCCCACACAGAGTATTATTGAAATAATTAATTCCTTGCAATCTGAAACTGGGAGATACTTAGCAGTCATGTTCTATTCACTGTCTATTTCAACAGCCTCTCAACTGCAGTTTGCCGTCTCCTTCAAAGGGATATAATATACTTTTAACCAGCTACCCTGAAACAGGCAATTACATTTGAAAATGTGAAATGTCCATGAAGTTGATAATATAATTAGATATAATAATATAATTAGATATGATTCCGGGCTACACATTTTTAGCAGGAAACATTTAATGATTCCCCCCCCCCCACCCCCAGCCATTTGCCCAGATCTTTTCAAGGTTTCACTTCTGAGGGCCATCAAGACTCATCACCTGCTTAAAATCATGAGCCTCATGCTAACTGAGGAAAATGGTAAAAAGGGAAGGCTGTCAAAACTAGGGATCAGGAGAGGCATATCTCCCATCTTTATCCATCGGCACCTTTTAAATATCCGTGAAGACTCAAATGAGTCTCCTTATAAGAGCACATTTAGTTTCTAGTGACAACCTAGTTGGCACTATGTAGCGATCACTGTGTCTACATTCTGTTTGGTGACTGATTCGCACTCTATTATCTGGCTGGTTTCCCAACATGATCGAAATAAACTAAGAAAGTGTTCTATTTGATCATTGCTACCCGAGAGCTATATGTTCAGTGCATGGAAAACACAAAAGGAGAGAGAGCATTTTTATGAGTGTGGTATTTGTGGAAGGCTTCATAGAGAAGATAGTTGAGCAACATTTTAAAGAATGAGTAAGAATTCACCGAATTTGGAAGAGAGGAGTTTGGAGCATCAGAAGGGTGTGAGAAAAGCACAGCTAATTGGAAATAGCAGGCATTTGATGTGTCTGGGCATGTGTGACTTAGGGGACCAGTGAGCATTAAGCAGTTAGAAAGGAC
The DNA here is from genome assembly GCF_964194185.1 of Rhinolophus hipposideros. Classification (NCBI taxonomy): domain Eukaryota; kingdom Metazoa; phylum Chordata; class Mammalia; order Chiroptera; family Rhinolophidae; genus Rhinolophus; species Rhinolophus hipposideros. The sequence goes on from NC_138061.1 coordinate 17,827,531, forward strand.
ATGATGGGGCCCAAAGGGGGGCTGTTAAAACATGAGCTCAATTGGGGCCATAGCAAAGCTAAAAACTCCAGTATTGGCCTATTCCTGGTGTCTTTAACAGGGACAAGTCAGTCATACCAGGTTAGTCCACCCCCCACAGGAGAAATCTCTAGTAAGACCAGGAAAGGTAAAATTCTTTGGTGAGATAGTAATCTATCTGCTTGCCTGAAAGTCTTCACTACGGTTGTCAACATGGAAAGTCCTATCTACCACATGAATGCAGGGTTTTGCCATTTTCTCATTACCTCCATTGGGCCAAACTGTGAGTGGAGTTTTAGGTTCGTCAAATGATGGCCCCCTTCCCATAGCCTTCTGCAGTAAAAGACACACACACACACATACAAAAGAGTAAAATGATTTCAAGGGGCTTCAAGTAGAATGGTCTAGGTAGATTCTTAAATGAATTAGAATGAATTGAGGCAATGAGTAAGGAGGGAGGGGAAGATAAGAGTTGAATATGGAACTATTCAGCCTCTAGGTTAAACTGTGATTTGGTGTGAAGGTGGGGGATCCTTTAAATCTAACTGGATTCTTGGATCCTGTTTTTGTTATTTATGTACTGTGTGACAATAGGAAATTTAATATCTGTAAAACTTTATTCATCACTGTTTTGGGCGATAATAATGGTACCTCTGCATAGGATTATGGTGAGTCCTTGATATAAAATGTACAAAATAGCTATTTCACTGTTTAGCACAGAAGAGGCAAACAAAATTCACCACTTACATGGTTTTCTGTCTGATTTCTTCTAATAATTGTAAGGATGTTTGAAAATATTTCTTCCAAGAGGAGGAGAGATTAAAACATGCCAACAGAAACTCACATTGTTTGTAGTTGATTATTACTTAGTTTCAGGTTCATCTGGTGGCCCCTGTGGGCAGACACAAGCAGCGTCTGCCTCGGTTGGAGAGTCTCTTGCCACTTCCCCCAGTTCTGGTTGCATTCTTTACTTCCCTTCTATCCTGAAGCTTAAAATGTCAGGCAAACCCTTTATTACAGGCTGTTTGATTTTAAATCTACTTTGCTCATCTTTATTTTCATCTTTTGTTTACTCATTTGATAAATGAAATAAATATTAACCAAAAAGATGAAAATTTCAGGAACCTGCCTAGTGGAAGGGTGTTGAATTCTCCACACTTTATGCTACCATCATCTATGTGACCCGGGAAACAGAGAGAGCGTACAGTTGAAAGTGGGCACATTTCTCTTAGAGTAGTGTTAGTGTAAAGCTCAGGATAACACAACCCTGCGCTTTTCCATTGACAGTTTTGTTCCTGCTTACAAAAAGATGACAAAAGTCAAGGTACAGTCTATTAAGAAAATTCTATGTCCTGAAAAAAACTTTACTTTGTTTTAAAAAGCGTTAAACACTGTCATACTTTTTGAAGTAACTACTAATTATATTTTTGTTCAACAAAGTCATACTTTTGCAACGTATTGGTGAATTTGTGGATTGCTAAATCAAGAACTTACTAATTAAAGCAAACTGTATTATTTTTTGGTTTTCCCAATATTACAGTGTAAGTTGCTTAAGTTTATAAAACACTTGAAATACAGTCCATAAGCTTGAGTTGCTTAGTAAACAAAGATAATTTGATTACAAATTAGAAGAGTTTTGTTTTACGGTTAAACCTATTGACAAATAAACTCTTAACCTTTTGTAGAAATGAATGTCTCAGTTGAGAAGAAAATTTTATATTGACTTGAGTGAGAAATGGAAAATGTAGAGATCAAATCATTAGATGTTCAACTGGAATATATGAGAGTTTATCCTGATTTTTATAAACTGTGGCTCATAACTAGTGTCAGCATCATTTGTCATGGAAAAGGTTTTTCATTTGTTATCTCCCATGACTAATCCTTCAGACAACTCTAAATCATCACTGGTGATGAAAATTGATCTGCAAAATCTAAATTAGTAAATTAATTTCAACTATGTTAATTAGAATGTGAAACTATTCGTTTTATTTCTTGGAACACCAGCTACTTGGGATTTCTTATCAAAATTATACATGTAATTTAGGACTCAACAGAGTTCCCATGATAGAAGAATTATTTCTACCCAACTGAATATTCGATTCTGTGCCATCTCAGAGTCATTGCTTGTACATACATGGGTGAACATTTGTCTTCTGAATTGAACAAAAAATTATTAATAGAGACAATAATGTTACTAGATGACCGAACCCAGCTTCTATTAAAATACTGGAATGTTCTGAGGAAATACACTCTTTTCTGCTCTGCCTTTGATTGATGGGGTACTCTGTAAAATGATGGCTGAATTAAGGATGTGGCCTTCATATAATTGTTTCATGCATGCATCATGCAATTAAGAGAGTCTAGTATCTTCAAATTTAAGATGTGGGAAGAAATAAAGTAAGGGAGATGTTTTAGATATTTTATTATGTAGTAGTGGAGTGTGCTGAAGGGGAGAGATACAGCTTATTTTCTTTTCCTTCCCCTCTTTTCTTCCTTTTGAAAAAAAAATGCCTTCAATATCTGCTAGATATATTATGCAGTTATGTGCTAGAAACTGAATATATAACAATTATAAATAATCTCTGCCACAGGATAAGGTAGTAGAAGATAGACGTGGAATCATTTATATGTAGTGAAGCAAAGTAATAGTTTTAAGAGTTTTGTAAACATGTTGGAGTCCAAAAGTAAAGGACTATCTTTGGAAGTTGGAGGAAGTTGTCACCTAGAAGATGATATTTTATTTTAATGCTCAATGGTAAATGATCATCTGCTAGGTAGAGTAGTGGGAAAGAAAGTATGTCAGGATTAAGAAGCATCAAGATCAGATGGATGAAGTGATTGGACACCAGTTGAGAGGCGACTACAATAGTTGAGATAAGAGATGATGAGAGCCTGAAATTCAGACATAGAAATAAAGAGGCAAAATTAATGAGAGATTTTCAAGCAAGACTTTGTGACCTCTTAGAAAAGCTGATAGAGAGAAGGGGCAATTCAAGATAACTCTGAGTTGTCTCAGGTAACTAGTTGATAGTATCATCAACTAAAATTGAGAACACAAATACTTGGGAATTAAGGTGGTTTAAGACAGTCTTATATTTAGCCAGTATGAATGGTTTGCTCCAATTTTTTATGGATGGTTGTTATTTTGAGTCATCTGGCATCCTTTCTGATTAGTTGAAACCTGTGATGCTCTAGCTATAAAATATTTTAAACACTAACCTTGGCCTTATATTATAAATTGGATTCAAAATGGGTACATTTTTGGATGTAACGTATATTGAACATGGATGTGAAAAAGTCTAGAGAGAAGTTGAAGATATTATTCTGGAGCTTGGGATGTAACCCAGAATTGATCAGACTCCATAAGATTAAGTTTCCCAGTCATCAATTTATGAACTGTAGCTGGTACCATTGTTGTGGATGAACCATACAGGAGACATGTGTTTCATTCTGTTGAGAAGAGATCTCCTTGCCTTGCACCATTTCCGTTCCCTGATTTCCACTGAATCTGCTCTTTGAGCCACTTTGACCTTAAGTCCCTTTGGCTTTCCTAGCCACTACTGAATTCATTTGTTCCAACCTGAATTAGACTGCCATTCTAATTATGTGCTTGCATTTATTCTGGCTACACCCTAAACATGCCTTTCCCTCTTTAGTCTTATTCTTAGTTAACAACACTGTTTTCTACTCAGAAAGTGACCCTAGCATCCTCCCCTCACTTTCTGGCCCAAAGAATCCTAAAAATCCACTTGAAGATATAGCTCCTAGGGGATGGATAGCTCTACCATCTATCCCCTTCTTTTTTTTGTCCATACTAATACCATAGTTTAGCATTTTATTAAGCCTCACCAGGGTTACTGAAATTCTCTCTAAATGATTTCCCTGATATCAATCTCACAACCTTTAATTAATTCTCTACATTGCTGTAGAGGGTTCTGTCTAAAATGCTAATGGAATCATGTAGCTCACTTGTTTAAAATCCTTCAAAAGATACCCATCTCTTTTATAAGATCTTACTTATTTGTTTGCATGCCCATCCACTCTCGTTTCTTACAACATGCCCAAAGACGCACTGTGCTCCAGCCATGTCAAGCTGTATGAAAAGTTTTTAACTCAGAAACTCATGCTTATGTATCTGAACCCATACTGTTCCAGTTGCATGAAATCCCTACCCCATTCCCTGTGAATACCACTATTTATTCTATCATTTAGTCCATGTATTCTAATGGTAAATTTACTTTTCTACTACATTCTTCTAAATTTATCTCTAAATTCCTAAGTATTCACTTTCTTAATATTTTTTGATGGCCATTTTTTTCCTTTAATTTTGATGAAATATTTTTTCTTCTATTTTATTGCATTCTGTGGACATTTTAAAGAATGCTTTGTCTACCCATAAGTTATGAAGAAACTTTCCTATGTTTGTTTATTCCTAAAAGCTTTATGGTTTTAGAGTTCACACCTAGGGCTATGATCCATCTCAAAGTAATTTTTTGTGTATGGTGTGAGGTAGAGATCAAAGTTTATTTTTCCCCATATGAATATTCAATTAGTTCAGCACCATTTGTGAAAATAATTTCTTTCCCCAGTTGATTGTTTTACCTTGATTGACATTTTGATGGCAGTCCTCCAAATTTGGTCTTATTTTTTCCGATTTGCTTTTGAAAAATTCTCATGGAGTTGTTTGTGTATTTCCATAAACATTTTAGAATTGATTTGTTAATTTCTGCAAAAATCTATGTTGAGCTTTTTGTTGAGTCAATGTAATAATTTTTTTTTTTTGAAATTTTCATGTCCTCTTGAGCACAAAGATTTTTTTAAATTTGCGTTTTGCTTGACCTCCTTCCATTGATTTCCTGGTAATCTTAATGCAATTATCTTTACTTTTACTTCTCTGACTGCTCATTCTTGTTAATTCCCTTCATTCCTTGCCTTTTTAAATGTCAATTTAGTGAGCATTTCTATTATTTCTTTAAACATTCTCTCTATCTATTCCAGTGTTCCAGCTAGGATAGCTTGTGAAATATCTAATTCCTAATCTCTCCTCTAACTGCACTTCCAATTGAATATGAGGCCCTAGATTGAGAACAGCCTGCTAAAATTTCAAATTTTAAATTTTGGGGTCTCCCTACTCGACCGATCATTAATTTCTTCAGATTTTATCTTTACCATTTCTCTCATATTTATATCTGCACTTGTATCACACTTAGTCCTGCCTAGATGCACGATCTCTGCATGTCTCAACTTCTTCATGTTTGTTTTAACTTTGGCCTGATTGCCAGAATAGTTTTCCTAAAGCTATGCTCTCACTATATCCTTCTCTTGAGTATCATCCTTTGTTGACTCTCATACTTGCCTACAGAAGACACAAATTCTTGAGTTTTAAGTTGCAAACAATCTAAGCATGTATCTCTTTTAATCATCATAGCAACTGTATTATTCTACATTACAGATGTGAAAACTAAGATTTAGAAATGCTAACTGGTTTCCCAAAGTTACAGTGCTAGTTAGTGACACATATTCCCACCCACTCTAATAATGACACCACTACCCTCTTTGCTAAGGCAATAGACATAAAGGGGCTGATGTTCATGGCAGAAAATAAAATATAAATATATGAATTGGGATTTCTGTTCATGGTTATTCTGTAAAAGGTAACTGCAATTAGTAGCTGAAGAAAGACATCATTTTTTCCTTATCTTTTTTGAATCATGAAAAGGACCTTGAAATTCAAATCCATAATCTTTCACTAGTCTCTTTTATTTCAACAAAGACAACAGGCCACTTCAAATTAACAGTGCAATAATAGGGAGAATTAGCACATAAATGTATATGTTGCTCATGAAAAATCAATAAATTTATTGTTCTGTGGGAGGCTCTTTCTATTAGCTTTTTAAATATTCATTGTACCTAGAAGATTTGTAAATTGTCAAGCAGTTTCTTTTCTCAGGGATATATACTTTGTAGTCAAAGTGGAAAGATCTGCACTTTCCTCTTATATGATCCTTAGTTCATTCTAACAGGGATTAGCCAGACCTAAAAGAAGAAGCAGGGAGTCTTTAAAAGATCATAGGCTGATATATTCAGATAAAGCTATGCTGTGCAAATATGACAGTAGAGGAGGTGAGCTCAAAAGAAGCAAAATGAATCACTCCCTCAGAGTACGTCACCTTCAGTAAGTCAGAGGTTTCTTTTGTTGTAAATAATCAGAGAAATGAAAATGAATAAAGTCAGTTGAAAAGAGAAAGAGTTGAAATAGAGCAGCACTATAGTGTTTGAAAATAGATCTATCCTTTCTAAGGAGAGACAGTAAAATATTCAACTAGTAAAAAAACTCAAGAATAGAAATGAAATCCTGCTTATTAGAAAGGATCAGGAGATCTGTGCTTTCTCAGATTATTTTCTTTTCCTCTAACAAAAGAAAGGTCAGTTTTGAGCCTGGAGATGTAGGGATAATGGTGTAATACACACACCTTTGTCAGAATTTGTAAGTGATGAATAATGTAAAATAATCAGGTGTTAATGAAAGGTAATAGGCTGTGGTGCTTAATTCTGGGCACTGGTTATTGCATGGGTAGATTTGGAGTGGCTTCCAAATGAGGAGCTGCAGAAAAAGTGGATGAATTTCCAAGACCGCTCACAAATGGTTTTTAGTGACCAATGGAGAAGACGTTCGCAAATGTGTAATCATAGTACTTGGTACTAGACTCACCACTATTAAGGAGTTTGAAAAGTTGAAAAGAGAAAAAGATTATCCCAAAGACTAGTTTGTAATACATGATACAATATCATACTGACTTTTTCTCCCAGGGGGTAGTTCCTGGGTTTCCTCAGACCAGTAATTTACAGGTTTCTGAGAGAATTGTTCTTCCCTTCTATAATCATGCATCTGGAGGGGTTTCTGGCATTCCAGTGGATGTCTGTTACAACTTCTCAGTGTCTGTAGGAAAAGGGTGAGACTGGTTGTGGGAACTGAGCACTGAAGATAAAAGTGGTGGTAGAGTTTTCTGTTCTTTTCTCATAAAAGTCATATTCAGTACTGTTACATTCTCAGTAGGCAGCTTATAAAATGGTAGTAGTAGTATTTAGTCCAACCTTAGTCTAAAGCATCCCTGGTATTTCCATCCTGAACTTATGCTTGAATGCTTTTTTTGAGTACTAAAAAAGGGGCATAGTCATCTTTGACCTTGACAATTTTGATAACTGAAAAAAGGCTTATATCAAACCAAAATCTATCTGCCGGTGAGTCCTGATGATTGGCTTAGCTCTAGCTAATCAGAAAGCTGCTATGTTCCCTCTGTAATTTTTCACTAATCCTCCAATACATACTCTAAGAACATCTACCTTCAATTACATCTTTATTGATAGGTTTTTAAATTTCTTCTCAATGCTTGTCTTTGTGATATAAAACCTCTCTAATATGTCTATTCCTCTTCCAATATGGAAGAATAATTAATACTTTATGCCATTTTTAGTTTTATGTCTTTTATGAAGTTTCTTATGACCATTCTAATCTCCATTGAAAATTCTCTTTCATAGAACCCCGAAAAGTCTAGTGTAAGATTTATATAACATAGGCATTGTGAGTTATAGATATTCGGGGTAATTCATGCTAGTTTTCATAAAATACAACAACAAAGTTCAGTAGCTTTACAGAGCAGGAGTTTATTTTTCAAAATCCAGTGTTGAGGTTGCTGGTTAGGTGTTTCTTCTGGGAATGAAACTAACTAAGGAATGTAGGCTTTTTCTATTTAAGTGACTTCTACTCCATGACTATGATAGGAGAATCAACAGAGCATTAAGACATTGGAGAATTTTTTTACAAGCCAAGTTTTAAAATAGTACATATTGTTTCCATTCACATTACACTTGTCCAAATTAGTCATATGGCCCCTCTTAGTCACTAGGTGCTTGAATGTAGTCTTCATGTGAGTCCAGGTGATAAATTAGATGATTTGATCAATCCTGGGCATTGTCTCGTCCACACGTTGCCCCTTCTCTCCAAACCACACATGATTCAGTGTGGGGAGGCAAGATGACCACAGGAAATGTGATTCAACATTAAAAAAAGTATTAACATTTGAGAAAGTTTTCTGGAGGAAGTAGAACTTGAATTGGCATTGCAGGATGAGGAAGATTTTGATGGCTTGTGGGAAATGAGGACAGCTTTGCTAGTGAAATGTCTCATGGAGGAAAATGTAACAGCCACGGAAATGAAAGCCAGGATGCTTTCTTGTTGTATAGTTGAATTTCTGGGGATCCAAGTACTTAACACAGATTGATCTAGAACCAAGCATAGCACATGCTCATTCTCACTAGGTAGCAATTTACCACCTTAATTACCCCTTTCCAGAGGACCCTTCAGAATTAGAATTAACACATATTGGTGGCTGGGGATTGACATTATATTTAGTGTAACTACTTGCCATTTTAACATGTACCTTTTATGAAAATGCAGTATGTTCACATGCACACACTTCAGATAAGATGACTAATCACTTGTTTGACAAAATTTTGTCGGGCAACATCCTCCAAATACCTTTATACATTTCAGCCTTCAATGTCATTGTACCTTCTTCTGAATTCTGACTGTTCTCAATTAGTGTAAAATCTACAAGAAAAAATAAGCTTAAACAGAGTTTTGGATATCCTAATGTCCTCAGTACAATACAGAAAACTTAATTGTTTGTGACTTCACAGTAGTTCAAACAAGAATTTTGGGCTCTGGTGATTCTTTGGATCTTTAAATCATCTGACATTGCAGTACCTTTCCTTCTCTGTACTTGGGCTTTTATACCAGAAGAACAACAAAAGCCCTGAATTTTGTCTATAACTCTTCTCATCCTTTTCTCCTTTACTATTGGACAGTAAAAGAACAAAGAGCTAAGTTGAAACGAGTAGTTCCATTGCTCAGCTCTGGCCCTAGCATACCTCTTCTGAGGCATGACACAGAACTGAACATTAGCAAATGGCTTATTCATGCTACACCAGCAAAACATAAACTAACTATTTTAAACTCTCATACTTTATTCATACATTACTCTGCCACACTTGATATCCTTCATTGACTTCAAGTTCAGTTACTATCCCTCTTTGCCCAAGCATTTGGGGAAATATGATTGTGATTCAGAATCTTGTCTGCCAAGCATGGAGCTTCGATAAACAAAAAGAAAGCAAAGAAATATCACCTCAAAGCCAATTCGTGGCCAATCAGGGTACTTTTTTATTTTAAACAAGGAATTTGAAATCTGTGTTAAATTGCAGCTTAAATTGAATGATGATGATGATGAAGAGGAATGGATTAATCTAGGTTGGAAAATTATGCAATTCAATTGATTCTTACTCCCTAACCTGAATGTACCCTCCCTGATATTCAGAACAGTTTAGCTTGCTTCCCCATCATCTTCACAGGGATGCATTATGTATCTTGAGAAAAATAGAAAAAGTGCCAATGAGCTTTCTGTCTTAGGTTGTGTCCCTGAGGCATTCTACTGACACCTGGTCTTGACTTCTGGGATCAAATTCTGAGAAGCTGTTGTATGGAGATGGGGGTGTATTTTTTCCTGCTCTACTGAAGAGCACAGATGGCAGTCCCAAGTATGAGATAAATAAAGTGCTCAAAATGCCAGTCTTGCCAATCCAAAAGAACAACTATTTTTCTAGGCTGGTGAAGGTAATAAAAAACAAAAACAAAACAAAAATACCCTGGGAATAGAATCCTTTAAAGAGCTACACTTTTTCCAGAAAACGGTTTTGAAACTCCTAGAAGAGTTTAGGGAAGGACTTTGTTTGAAATGCTCCCAACTGTTTATTTGCTATTCTTATCCCACCTCACACAGAACAGAAAAAACTTTCACCCAGACAAGACATGAAATCGCATGTTGAGGTCTCAATAACTTCTTACAGCTGTTTCCTCTCCTGCCTAACTAAGCTCAGCACCTCTGTTCACAGGTCAGTCAACTGAGGCTCTTCTAAAAGGTCTGAACATCACAGCGATGCTACATTCATGAGTCTTTGTCACCACTGCTTCTTGATAGGCAAACCCGGGAGGTGGTGACATACTCATTTATTTTAGAATGCAGATAATGGGTGGAATCAATTATTTTAAGAGTTAAACCACTCTGTAGGCATCTTGGGCTGAACAATGAAATGACTGTCTTCAAAGTCAAGATCAGGAAAAACATAGCCATGATAAATACAGGGAGAAAAATAGAGGAGAAATAGATAGAGGATAACTAGGAGGAGGAGGAAGGAACAATGACATTTCCTAAAGTGATGAACCGAGTGAAGACGTAGAGCACTTTAAGATCTGAAGAAACTATTACAGCCTGCAATTTAAGTATAAACAACCTTCAATAATTAAAAACTTATCAGAATGTCTGAATCAAAAAGCATTGTAGCCAAGGCAGTGATAATGATGATAATAAAAATGGCTAACATTGATAGAATGGTTAACCCAGGAAGGCAGGGTTTTAGATGTGTTTGCAAACATTAACAAATTTAATCCTCACAATACAGTTGTGAGTAGGATGCTGTTAACATATCTGTTTTACATATGATGAAACCAAATCTCAGAGGTGCAATAACTTGTTCAAAGTTACCCAAGTAACAAATAAGTACAGAGCTGAGATTTGAATTCACAGTAGGTTAATTAAATGCCTTATATATGAAGGCCAAAGAACCACCCAGTGAAATTTTGTGAGGGAAAGTGGGAAGTCAGAGCCACAAAATGGCTAATGTAGCTGTTATGAAAGGAAATAAATACAGTTGGATTAGCTCATCTCCTAGTCTGGTGTCATCCCCCTGCTCCAACTATATTTTCTGTTCTCATCTAAGAAGTTCAAGTTAGAATCCAATTCAAGGGAGATAAACCCTAGATTTTAAACCTAGGTCTTTCATTCTAGTAAGAGCTAAGATCTTGTTATCTATAGATTTTGCATTTACAGAGATATTTCTCTCATCCACTTTCTTTCTGTAACTTTTCTTATTTCCTCCCTATATGAAAACTTATGTGATTCACAGATTGTTCTGTCTCTAAATCAGCCTTTGTCATTTACTGAGTCTTATCTTCTCATATCTGTAGAACTCATTTTTGCTGTACAATTCTGCTTTTGTAGTAAAATTTTTCACCTTTTTTCTGGCTAATACTCTGATGTCAGATTATAATACTGTTAGCTAAAGCATATTATGACACATACATAACTGGGAAGATTGTTTTAAAGAGTTTTTGATATTTTTAATGTGAAAATATGCAAATATTCACCAAAAATTTCAAAAATGTTTAACCCCACATATTGATTTAAATTTATACCTAAAATTTAGCATATTTTATGTCATTATTTCAAAAAATGGAGATACAAATTTATATTCACTTTTCTAAGTAACACATAACTCATCTTTCCAAAAGCTGATCTTGCATGGATATCATTTTTAAATATTGCACAAAATATGAGACATAGACTCAGCCATAACAGGCCAGGAAAAAATTGAGTGGTAGAGTTCAGTTCAGAAGTTTCACAATTCAGATTAACTGGCTCTCAGAGTGAGATGGAGCATTTTGTTTCGTTAACAGAAGTCACAGGCTGGTGGAGAATTATGAGTTAGTACTTAAGTCACAGGAGAGCGAATCTGTCATGATTTTCTAAAAAGTCATCTGTAGAACACGTATATAAAAATTACCTGTATGCTTTAAAAAGTCAGAATCCAGAGCTCCTTTTCAGACCAACTCTTTCATACTATTTGGGATGAGTTTGTGCACAGCTGGATACAGGGGCTGAAAAGATGTTTTCTGGTACACCAGAAACTAACATAATATTGAATGTCAACTGTAATTAAAAGAGAAATAATAATTAGAAAAAAAAAAGCCACAACGTTTTCTGGGTCTGTGTTTTCACGCTCTCCACTTTTCAGCATTAACTCAATTAACATCTCAGGATTAACTCTATCTGGAATTCTATTTCTTTGTCACAAATTGGCTACCAGGCATGCCTAAGGCTATATTTTCTTGGATCCATACCCAGTAGAAAAAGTGAGTCTGTGCTCTCCATAGCTTAAATAAAAGTCTCAGGCTTTAAAAAAATTACTTCAAATGGGGGAACTCTATAACTCTTTTAGATATGTCGATACTTAGTCATATTTTACGGTATAGAAAGATGAGAGTATGTGTGATGGGCTTGGAAGAGGAAGAAAAGACCTGAAACTTGTGACTATTGAAATAACTGGGTGAAAAGTGAAGGCATCCTGAAATAGTAAGTGGAAGGGAGAAGAGAGAGCTGATGATAGTCAAAAGACATTTCAGAGGTATAGTTAACATGATTTTCTGGCAGATGGATTGAATTTAGGTGTAGCAATAGAAGGTATATTTCTGGATTGGCAATGAGTGAATTTAACTTCACACATTTGATAATACTGTTGTATTGAAGGTGCATGTCAATGTTTTCATGAGAGTGAGTACTGAATTTCACCAAAATTTTTTTTTGTATTTGTTGTGGTGACTATACATTTTATCCTTTATTTTGTTAATATGTTCAAATAGGAAGAAAATCTTTAATACCTTGAATGAAAATTTCTTGATCATAATGCTGTGCAAATTACTATTATTGGTTGGCATTATTTAATTTAGCATTTTTGCATGTCAATTTTGGGAGACACTGGCTTTTAAAGTTCCATTTTCATGGCATTGCCGGATTTTTAAATCAATAGTATGTTAGCCTCATAAGATCAATTGAGAAGTATTCTTTCTCTATGCTTGAAAGAGTAAGTGTAAAATTGGTATTATTTCTTCTTTAAATATTGGTAAAAATTGTCCTGTGAATCCATCGTGGCTAGGAGTTTTTGGTTTAGTTAATACTCTTGTTGTTGTTGTCACTTTTGTTTTTAAGTTGTTCAATTATAAATTTAATTTCTTTTAACAGCCATAGAGCTATTCGAGTTTTTGAAATTTCTTAATTTGTCAGTTTTGACAAGTTTTGTTCCTCAAGAAAGTTGACCATTTTGTGTGTCAATTTTATTGGTCCAAAGCTGATTATAATACATTTTGAGTGTATCAGTAGAATCTATACTGCTGTAGCCTTTTCATTCAGTTGTTCTACATGCTTCTTACACTTGTTTTGTTATTTTACTTTTTAAAAATTATTTTTTGGTGTTTCAATTTGGAAATTTTTATTTTGGCTTAACTTCAAGTTTACTGATCCTGTCTTCTATTTTCTATCGAATCTAATCAATGAGTTTTATTTTTTCATATTTGTTATAGTTATTTTAAATTGCTCATGTTAACTTCAGTATCTAAGTCATCTGTGAGTCTACTTCTATTGTATTTTTTTCTTCATGTTTACAATCTGCCATGTGTTTACAATCCTACCTCTTTGCACATGCAATGACTTTTTTTTTTTTAAGGCAGACATTGTGTACAACAGAAATGTAGAAGCTTCAATGCATTTTCCTCCAGTACCCCTCTTCTCTGTTGGATAAAATGAGGGTCTGCTTCCCCCAATCAAAGTAATGTAGGATGTATTGCAGTTGTAGTAAGATTTATTATATGTCTGATTTATCTTTATTCTTTATGCACACCTCTCCTAATCTTTTAATTGATACCTGACAAGTCTCAGTCTTTTCATTCCTGAAAGACTTAAGGAGTTTCAGTTATGCTCTTCTGATTTTTTGACTTCAGCTCTTATATTTACACCCTTGTAAATTCAAATATGGCAAATATCCCCATGGTGATATAAGGTGCATGTTTGAGGCACACATCTTTCTCACAGTGAGAGCTTACCTATGAAGTTTGGCAAGATTATGAAAGATCCCCCCCCCCTACTTTTAATGTAGCCAGCCCTACAGTATTCCATGCACAGACCCAGAGTAGAGCAATGGAAAATTGGTCTCTGTTTCAGGTTTCACAAGGTTCTAGGTTGTTTCTTCAGGTACACATAGCAACCAAAGATTTGCTGGTTTCTAATTTTCAAATATAATATGTCTCTTTGGACCAGACTGGATCCTTAGTCCATATATAGGACACCTTCAGGGAAGAAATCAGCCAGAGATGTTCAGCTGTCTTTAAAAATGGGTCTCTCTTAAATTTCAATTAATTCAGTCTATGTTTCTTTCATCCTTGTCAATTTTTTAATTATGATTTTTATAAAGTTACCTAGCCTATATTTGTTGCACAATAAATGTTCAATCGCTTCAGAGATCCATTATATCTCACCTAGAAGCAAAATCCTCTACCTGAACCTTAAGAGCTGGTATTTATCAGAGCTTAAACCAAGGCCTTCTATATTTTAATTAGTTTTTCTATGTTATCTCATCTTCTTGAGACAATTAAATTTAGATTTCCAACTCAGTCCCTTTTCTAAGTTATGCATTGGTGTATACAACTGCTGACTTAACCTCTTGACTTAGATGTTTAAAAAGCACCTCACATTCTCTAAGTTCAGAACAGACCTCATGGGTGTTACCCCACAAACAGGTCTGAATGATACCAACATTAAATTGTGTGAATTAGAATAATAGAAGTTATCTTTGCTATCTCTTTCTACACAGTATCTAGTATACTGCCAGTTATTGATGATTTTACCATCTAACTATCTCTTGAATTCATTCAGTTTACTATATCTATATTGCTGCCATGATTGTCATTTACCTGAAGTGTTGTAGTAACCTCTTCATTTTGTCTTCCTCCAATTCTTTCTTAAGAGATTGACTATTCTTTCAGAAAACTAAATGTACTTTTGTCACTTCCCCGCTTACAATTTTTTGACTTCCCATTATTATTAAGAATATGCCCAAAATCCTTAATAAAGCTTTTAAATTCCTACCTATATATCTAGCTTCATTTTGCGAGTCACTTTTTCTTAATCTATTTAGCATCCCCAGAACTAAGCTTCTTAGTTACAAGAGATTAGCATAATTAACCTACATCACCCAGTATCAATGATTGTCACATTGTCACTTATTTCACCCTAATCCCAGACTATTTTGAAACAAATACTAGACATCTTATTATTTCATTGATAAATATGTCAGTAGAAATCTCTAATTTATCTCTTTAAAAAAATCACAAAATCATTTTCAAATCCAATCGTTAATATTAAATATTATTTTAGTAGAATCAAGTATGTATTCAGGGTTTGTCTCTTTGTCAAATCAGGATCAAAATAAGGTCTGTACATCTTTTACTATATTGATTTTCTATATAATTGTTGTCATTAATTTTATTTTTTGAAAGCTAGCTTATTTGCCCCATAAAGTGTCCTGCAGTCTGAATCTTGCTGAATGCATAGCCATGGTGTTGTTTAACATGCTCCCCTTTTCCCTTAAATTATCTTCCCCTGTTTTATATTTAGTTTTAGAGGTTTTTTCAGATTCACATTCAGTTTTTGGCAGGAAATGTATTATAGCTGGTTTATGTACTTCCATCAGGAGTTTCATGACTTTAATTGTCTACTTTTGGAAGCACAATAGTTATTAATTAATTATCTGTGCCATTATTGCTTTAATGCTAATTTCACCGATTGAGATTAAAGTTCAACGTGTACATGAAACAGTTCTGTATTGTTTACCACTGGAACCCATGTGACTAGCATAGTAGCAGGCACAAATAATATTTTCAATACTTATTTAATTAAGTGAATAAATGAACCTGTACCCTATAACTTGCGTTGTTATGTAGTTAGGACTCCAAATGATCTTGGTATGCTGCCTTCAGTGGCTTGAGCCTGTTACCTCCTTAGCTGGATGTGACCTGCAGAACCCTTGGCATGTAACGTGTCTGTTCAAACCTCTGCATTAGTAAGAGAGGGCCAGACTCCAGCATAACTTCTAGCAGCATAAGGCTGTGTCCCTAGGATAAAGCATAAAGCTTGCCTGAGAAAGCTTCTAGAATTTACTGTTTGGTTTTGCCAACACCAGACAACAGGCCATTGACCTCTGTTTCTTAGAATATTTACTGAAAAGATCTTATGGTTATGAATCCTTCCTCTGTCCTTTTGAGATATGCATGTATCTCCTCCAACTCAGGACTGTCTTTCTCAAGGACCTGCAAGCCATTCCTTTGAAATGGAATCATCAGGAAGGATAGGACCTGTGCCTCCAGTCTCTTTGGGAGGATAGGATCCCAACTTCGATAATGGCCAGCTAGCAGAGTCACGTTTATACTGACCAACTCTTTTTAATCTCTCACTTGTCTATACCTATTGAGCCCCTGATCGCCCCATATCCCTTTTCTTTATTCTGTCTTTGAAAGGCTCAGTCACCTCTGCATAAGTCTAACAGAGCTCAGCACTTTCCTCTACTGCCAGTAGTTACTGAATAAAATCTATAATCATCACTTAAGTAATGTCTAGCTGTTTTTATCTTTGACATGGACTAAAATTATGTCACAGTTTATCGTGAGGAAGTTCTGATATGGTTCTAATTCTATATAATTAACCCCATCATTTCATGCGCCACAGAGACTTACGAGCTAATGAAGTGTCTTGAAGCTTATAAACCTCTACAGTTTCATCTTCCTGAAGCTGATTGTGGGGATATGCTTCTTAGCCATAACATTTTCTACTAAAACTATACCAAAGATCTTTTTAATTTTTAACTCTTCCTAATGCTATGCTGACTAAATATTAGCAGTGTGGCCCTTTAGAAAAAGGTTTATGATCTGAGGGCCCATTTTGGTTTAGAGTGAAATAAACTCAGTTAAATTTATGGCCATTTTTTCCTGTATTCAGCAGACATGGATCATTTCCATAAAGGCAGATTTAAATAGTTTTTGTATATTTTTTGCTTTTACTTTCTGTTATTTGAGCCACACAGTATCAACGTACACAAAACCAATTCTTTCCTAACCTCCGACTGGAAATTAAGTATTCTTTTTCCTTCATTTTCTCAGCTTGCAATAGAAGATTCAGACATAAAACAGGCCTAGTACTACACCGTTGTAGAGCAATTCCATATTAAGTTGATAAATCATTCAGGCAGAACTCATTTATCAAAAATACAGTTACTTAAATCACAGTTCCTTGTGGGCAGAGATATAAGGTGGATTATCCAGCACTTACTTAAAAATGTATCGAACCTGGATTTTTTTGAATGTACGAGAAAAACCAACCAACCAAACAAACAAAAAACAGCCCATAGTAAAATGAAACAAAAGTCCCTACTTCTGGGAATAGTATGTTGGATGAAATGTGATTGTAGCTCATCGTCACATCATAAATGCTGAGTTCAATAGTCAAGTAATTCCTGGTGTTCCAAGTAATTTCAAAGCAGATATAATGAACAGAACTTAACACATATTTTGTTATAACGCTCAACTTAAAACTGGTTGGTATTGTCTTCTATGCCCTATGCATCCTCCCGAGGTCTCTCTTCTGCTGATGAATACAAAATGGCCGTCTCATATGATGGACATTGAACCTTTGGTTTTGATCTGAGTTCCTAAGACAACACTACTTTTCCCTTCTGTCCAAAATGCTCGAGTAAAAGGAAAAACAGTTCCTACAATTCATGAATCACACACACAGTCTTGGTTAAGAGATTGGCCCTGACTTGAAACAATGAATATTAATAAGGATCATTCTGCATTTAGACTTGTGGGCTGGTTCTTTGTTCTTTCCCCAGCAGATGGTGCTCCAACAAGTGCAGGTGGCCATTTTTTAGGCAAATAGGTGGGCATTTTATTACTAGATAGGTTAGGCAAACTTGGTTGATGTTATTCCACCAGATTAAAACATAACTAAGGAAAACTTTTTTAGCCTATAGTACCTGTAAGAAAGTGCCCTGCAGATTTCCCACTACAGGGAACATACATGGACAAAGACCTGGAACGCTGCTCTCTGAAATCCATGCCTCTGTGCTGAGGCCACACTTTTGCGGGACTTCTGGCCAATAACAGAACACAGCAGATATACTCAAGTAGACCCATTCCTGTGAGACATGGGACTCCTATGACTGCTGACAAGGCCTTGCCAGACATACCCGGCACTATTTAGGCCACTTCCATCCAAGCCCTTCTCTCCTTCACTCAAGGGCAGAGTTATAAACCCAAGCTTCCCTGGCTCCCTCCCCATTCCCCTCTAAAACCCTTGCATGCTTATTCTGGTCTTGGTGTCTGCTGTATGGAGTAGTAGCACATAGCCACTATTTGACTGTCCTTTCTTAACCAGAATTACTGGGACTTCTAACCTTCAGGTCATGTCCTGCCTACTTCCTGAGACATTCCTGCCCAGGGCAGGACATTCATCCCAGCACACAGAAATCATGGGGTCAGGGATGAGTCTTGGTGCCATAAATCTGGCATCAGTTTTGCTTATCATGAGGTAGACCCTGGACTGCCAATCAAATCAAGTCCAGCTTCTGCAGTATCTGGTTGATCTATATGACTGTTCCTCTCTCTCTCAGGTCTCTATTCTACACCTGGACTTCTGATTGAAAACAAAGTCTGGCTCTGAGTCCGGGTGTAAACTGGCTGATCCTTAACATCCTACCTGTCCCTTACCATTACTTCCTTCGCAGTGGTGAATTCTGTTCCTGAGTTGCCAGCCACAAATTGAAGCTTTGTTGCAAATGGACTGATTATTCAGACTCCTACTGCTTCTTCTTCTTTACTAATGAGCTCCTCCTGTGATTTCTGGATTAAATCTCTTAGGAATATTGGAACCAGACTAAAGCTTGTCTGAGTTGTCCCACACAGTGGGTCAAAATGCTAGTTATAACCAGAGGTCAGCCTTTTAGACCAGTCATTTTCTATAGACCAGTCAAGGCTTCTTCTTTCTCGCATTGGACCAATTTGATTGAGCCTCCAGCATGCATGGGAGCTAAGCCCACATGTAGTGATAAAGTTAATACAAAATTTTGAATTCTCTTCTTGTTTTCAACAAGGCTTTGGGTGATGGGGGAGAGACAAGGAAGCTGGCATCTATAACACTCAGCTTTTGAAACTAAAACTAATGATAAAAATTTACCTATATCATTTACTTTTTCTCTATCTATTCTCCAGAATCTCCTTAGCAATGAGATCGACTTGTCCTAGTTTAATTTTACTTTTTATAAAAGCTGCCAGCATTCCAACAAAACCTTAGCTTTTGGCTGATTTTTTTCTTATTTACAAATAAAGTGTGCATCAATAATTTGATAGCAAATTAGTTATCTTAACAAGCTCAGTTACATTTCATTATACGACTACAACTTCAAAAACAATTGCTGCTATTGTCTAAGTGATCCTAGGTAAGGGGGTGCCCCGGGACTCATTTGCTGCAATACTGTTTTTCTCTTTCATCTGTCTTTTACATAAATGCTCTTTGTTCCTAGTACAGACTGCAGACAGGCACTCACCTGGTTATTCTTTTGAAGTCATCATCTCAGATCAGGAATCCGTGGTGGCAGTTTAAAAAGAGCACATGGATTCTACAGGAAGCCTGGGGCAAAGGAGAGTTTGATGTGCTGATCTCAGAGCCAATGACACTTTTAAGTAGAATTATACTGAACATTCCCAGAGAAGCCCCTGGGAGCTCCCTCTAAACAACCATCATAAAATCAAACACCACGCACCTCCTGGAAATTAGAAAGGAAGCATAAATGCTTTCAAAAATCATGAAAATGTTTGAACTGAGAGATGTGCTAACAAACCTTCCTATAAATAGAGTTACTAGATTTCGTGTAGAGTTATAGATGAGCATGTTATTTTCATGAAAACCATGGAAGAATTTTCTCCCAGATTCCACCATGAGATGTGCTATTTTTCCTTATCAATTGTTTGTTTTATTATGTTGCAAATGCTATACAGTTTGTATCATCACAAGTTACTGTTTGCTTTGGCTTTTAAGCAGCAATAAGAAGCCAATTTGCAGCCTACCTTTAACACAAATTTTGAATAACAGCCGATCTTACCTGGGGCTTTAGCTTATTTTTAAATTTTTTATTGCTTTTATCAATTAATTCCCTCATTACCTATAATCAGAAATATATACTCTAAGATCTTATTTAATTGGATGCAATCAATAACCTCTTTTTTGATGGCATTTTACTTATTCTAATGTCTTTGACAATTTCTTCTCTGTAGTATCTTTGGGAATCGTTTTGTTTTCTATTCACTAAGGTTTTCTCTTTCATGATACTCACTGCTTGGTGAATCTTGGTCATTCGGTTACTTCCAGAGCAGACTTCTTTTGCAGTTTCTCCAGATCCTTTTCTAATTTCTTCTGTTGTGTACCTTTCAGACATTCCGTTATTCTCTGGTCTAGACATAGAAGTTATTGTTTTAGGATTTTCAGTATTTTCTTTTCCTGAAATACCGTGTGATTTTGGAAGAGATGAGTGAGACCCATCTATTCAGTCTCTTACCTTCATTCTCCTTATGCACCGATTTCATGACTTTTGCAATAGGAAGGACTCTGTCACTTAAAAGTCTCTGATCCCGTCTGAGGGTGATGGAAAATAAAAACAAAAGATAAGGAAGCCCAACAACTGCATCAAATCCAGTGGGCTGGTCTTTGATGTGAAAACCTGCAAGTAAGCAAACTAGGGAGCAATAGCAGGGGCAGCAGGTACAATTGGTACTCAGCATGAGATCACTTCCTAGAAATAGGTTTGGTTAACTGCATATGACTTTTTGGGTCAGTATGGCCTCCTGAATAGTTTGGCCCACTGCTTCTAAAGGATAATCTCAGGCAACAGGTGCTGTGACCTGCCTGTCACTCTGAGAACTCAGGAAAAAGTTTCCATTGCCATCCTCCTTTCATCTCCTCCCAGACCCTGTGGTAGTAGGTCTCACCAGATATGCTCCACAAACTGCTCTGAACGGAGGACTCTCCCAGAGGGCAAGCTCCTTTGGGGCACAAGGTTGATTTTTGTCTTTTCTACACTGGAGAAGAAACGAAGACCTTCTTTCATTCCTAGAACTTAACTGAGGGTTGGCGACTTAAAGGATTTTTAAGTATGTCTTGTGAAGACAGTTGGAAGAGACCAATGATTTTAAGGCTGTCTGGACTAGCAAAAACGAAGATTTTATTAGGGATAAAATAATAATTATCCCATAAGGAGGATTATTCATAAAATAATCTATGTAAAACACAAAGCTCAGTTCATAGAAAGTTTTCAACCACTTTTCCCATTTTTATTTTAAACATTATGTGTTTTGTTAGCTGATTTGAACATTCAAGTCGCTTTCTGTTTCCTTTCCTCAATAATTGGCATTTTCTGTGGCAAATTTTCAACCCAAACACTTCTCTATAGTGCAGTGATTGTAATTTTGTATGATACAAAGTAACAGTATCATACTTCCTTTTAATAATGGTTAGGCAGAATAGTATTCCATAAGAAAAGATGAAATAGTGCCATTTGGGACAACATGGATGGATCTTGAGATTATTATGCTAAGCAAAGTAAGTCAGACAGAAAAAGTCGAGAACCACATAATTTCACTGATATGTGGGATATAAAACGAAAGCAACAAAGGAACAAGATAAACAAATAAACAGAGACTCATAGACACAGACAATAGTTTAGTGGTACCAGAGGGGAAGGTGGGGAGGAGGCTGGGAGATAAGTGTTGTAGTGGAAGTGATGGAAGGAAAAGTGACTCTGAGTGGTGAATGCACAATGTGATATATAGATAATGTATTATGGAATTGTACACTTGAAACTCATGTAACTTTCCTACCATTGTCACCCCAATAAACTTTAATTAAAAACAAAAATGTTTAGGCAGAGATTAAAGTATTCCTTTCAAATGACTCTGGCTTTAATCAAGTCGGGAGTAGAGTGAATTCAAACGATATTCTTAAGCATTGAAATAAGTAATTTAATCTTGATACAGTCCTTTGTGATTTTTAGAACTTCAGTACATGTAAGAAATAAATTCTGTCCTGGGAAATGAAAATTAAAGAGTTTAAGAAAATCTCTTAGAAGTGAAATTAGGAGATCACCCCTTTAAGTTTTCTGAGAGATCTGAATTTTGTCAATTTTCTGGCACAGCTAAGACAAAGAAGTATATTACTTGTGTCCTTTTTATTTTCCTTTTTAAAAATTTTTTAATTGAGTTAACATTGATTAATAACATTATATAAGTTTCAGGTGTACAACATTATAATTTGATATCTGTATACTCTATAGCTTGCTCACCACCAAAAGTCTAGTTTCCAACTGTCACCCCCTCACACACACTCTTCCCTTCTTGTAATTACCAATCTGTTGTCTTTGTTTGAGTTTGTTTTGGTTGTTGTCCTTTATTTCATTTTATAATCTACATATGAGTGAAATCATACAGTTTTTGTCTGACTTATTTCACTTAGCATAATACCCTCTAGGTCTAGCCATGTTGTCACAAATGGCAATATTTCGTATTTTTATGACTAATATTTTATTGCAAATGTATACCATGTCTTCTTTATCTATTCATCCATCGATGGGCACTTATGTTGTCTACATATCTTGATTATTGTAAATAATGCTGCAATTAACATAGAGGTGCATATATCTTTTCGAAGTAGTGTTTCTATATTCTTTGGGTAAATACCAGAAGTGGAATTGCTGGAGCCTACTATTAATTTTTTGAGGAAACTCCATACTGTTTTCCAATAGTGGCAACAATAATTTACAATCTCACCAATAGTGTACAAGGGTTCCCTTTTCTCCATATCCTCTTTCACACTTATTTCTTGTGTTTTTGATAATAGCCATTGTAAGAGGTATTAGGTGATATCTCATTATGGCTCTGATTTGCATTTCCCTAATAATTAGTGATGTTGAACATCTTTTCTTGTGCCTGTTGGCCAGATAGCTGTATGTCTTCCTTGGAAAAAATGTCTATTCAGATCCTCTCTCCATGTTTTAATCAGGTTGCTTGTTTTGTTGTTGTTAAGTTCTTTATATATTTTGGATAATAACTGTTATTTGAAACATCATTTACAAATATCTTTTCCAATTAGCTTGGTTGTCTTTTTGTTTTGTTGATGGTTACCTTTGTTGTCTAGAAAATTTTTAGTTTATTTATTTCTTTTTTTAGACCTGACAAAATGCCAGTTCTTTCTTTAAAAAAAAAAAAAAAATCTTCACATGACTCCATTTCTGTTCATTTGTATTGACAAAGGCTAAGGTAATGCATAAAGAAAACATGTTTTGAAAATCTATTAGTGAGAGGGCATTGATGGAAATGTGCCTAAACATTGATATTCTTTCTCAATAGCTTTTTTACTGGCTGTTCTATAATTAAAGCACCTTTGAAGGCATAAAAGAAAAGCCTAATTGTCTTTTGAAAGCATACTTTAAACTAATTTTTCACCTTGACTTTATCTTCATTATTTCTTATTTGATGTGAGTTATTCAAAGGGATGTGGCTATGGAGTTAACTTCCTGATGCCTTATAGTTGTAGGAAAAACGCTTCCCACTGTGAGCTCACCAAGGGCGTTTCTATTGACTTCTTTTTACATTTGTCTCCCTTCTGTCTAGGTTGGCTGAAAAATCCCACAAGCATTCTCTATTCTTGCAATTAAATCTCTCCTGAAACTCCTTAGTCGGATCCACTATTTAGAGGCATAGTTCTTAAATGGTAATACAAGGAGATGATGATTTACATCAAATTCAATTTTTGAAATTATATTTAACTAAATCTAGTTATGTTCATTTTTTGAACAGAATGCATTTATTGTTTTTAAGATGCAAGAGGTACAAACATTATAAAGCAAAAATGCTACCTCTCATGACTTGCCTCCAGTTCCAGCTATCCCAGTGTTCTCCCTAGAAGAAACTCTTGTTATTAGCTTCTTGTGTATCCTTCAGCAGAAATTCTTTCCCTCCATGTTTAGAGACATGTGTATTGATTGCTTTTGTTTGTTTTTTTCAGTTAACAATATATCTTAGGGATAACTTCAAAAAATATACAGAAAAAATGTTCATTTTTTTAAAAAAGTATAGAATTCTATTGTTTGGATGTGTAGTAATTTATCTAGCCTTGTTAATGGATGTTTATGTCTTTTTTGAGCTATGTTTTATGATGAATGATAGGAAGGAAAGATTAACCTAGAAAGATAACATACGGCCAAATCATAAAGAGGTTTAGCTAAGAATTTTGGAAGAAGTGGGGAAATGTTAACCATGTTTGTGTAGATTAGGGAAGTAATAAGATAAAATTCTGTTTTGTGAAAATCAGGTTAGTGACAAACTGAGAGTACTGGAAATCAAGTAACTACACCAAGTCTTGCTCAGGAATCTCATTATTTTTAAATTATGATATAAGGATGACATTTTATCTTGAAGAGTCTTCTAGACCTTGGAGTGTGGAAGAGAGAGAATATGAATGTACATGTAGAATTAAGTGACATTGAATCCTGTGTTTAGGATCTTGTAGAAACAGAACTCAGCTACTCTACTCTGACGTTATTAAAAGTACCAGCGCGCAACTAGTGACTGTCATATTTTCAATTTGATGTTCTAATTTTTGATTTTCTAATTTATAAATTAGAAATAAATTTCTAATTTATATCATGTGGCTAGACAAGATTATGCCAAAGACCATGGTATTTATTCCTCCTCGTTAGGAAATGCTGCGAAAGTGAGGAACTTTAAGTTCCTCACTGTTAGCCCCAGAATATGCTTTGAGAATTGAATGGAAAGGCAAGTGCACAGATTTCTAAGAAAGAACCCTGAGTACATGCCTGGATGCCTGGGACCCTTGCCTACCTCTTTATTTCTTGGAAATATCTAGCCACTAATACATTTTTAAAACCTATATTATAAATTTAAATTTTGAAGACTTATGAATAAATGGCCTTTATTAAATTCTGAACAGTTTTCTTTAAACTGGCATGTTTAATTATGGTTAGGAGGAGAGAGTGGTGGGCTACCTGTAACACTTTTGACATCCTGTCCAGCACCTACATACCTTCATCTTTTGCTCCTACAATTTGAACTTCATAATTATAATGTCTTATTCATAAATTCTAGGGTGAGAATTGATTGTCTTTGGATATTTTGACCTCTAACTTCAGAGTTCACATTTTTAAGTTAGCAAGTGAGAATCCATATTCATTTATTTTCATTTGCCACAGATGAAATACCCTTCTTGTGAGAAGGGGGTATTCCAGAGCTGTTTGCATTGTAGATGACTTCTGGGCTGTCTTTTAAAAAATGGATCTAGGCCTTGCAACTCTACTCCAGCCAGTGAGCAAGAGAGGGACAATTTAAATTTTGCCAAGTTGTCTGTAGCTAATGATTTTATTATGGTAATGTATAAAATTTATATAAAATAGAAATTAAAAAACTTATTTTCTGGTTTGGTTGAATAAACTCCTATTGGACTGACCCTCCTGAAGATAACAACTATAAATTCTGGGGAGGGGGGGAATCTAGACACACAGGAAAGCGAACCCAACAAAGCAGGGGGTAACATTTGAATGAAATTGTCCATAGGTAGTAAGTTTCCAATTTTTGTCTCTTCACCTAAGAGTGGCTCACAATTGGTGTGTTGGAGAGGCAATTAAGCTTTGATCAAGGAAAACAAAACAAAACAAAACAAAAAACAAACAAAAAACCCAAAACAAAACAAAAACAAAAACCCTGGAATTTTTCTGGCCTGAAAATGCAGAGAAAGACTTTGGGGTAACCTCAGCTCATAGATATAGAAAGTGAGGGGAGAAATGAGAGAACAAAAATTATTGCCTAAATCTCTGATGCAGAAACATGCAAATTATCTAAGATGTATAGTTAAATGAAAGAATTAGGTGCACAGTGTTATATCGCAGGCTACCTTTCATAAAAAAGGAAAAGGAGTAATTGTATGTGTTTGCATTTTCATGAAGAAACTTCAGAAGGGTACAAGCAGCAGTGGTTAAACTAGGAGTAAAACAAATCGAGTGAATAAAGGAAAGAGAGGAGCAAGACCTTCTTCTGTTTTTTTTTTCTGTTTTAATTTTTAAATTTTTTTCTGTAGCTCTCAGAATATACTAACTAGGAAAATATTGTATATAAAATGCCAGCAAGCAAAACATATCAAGCAGCAGCTTGAGCTGTCCACGAGGCCAGGCTCTGATCCCAGATCAACCCAAATGCCAGTCGGAAGACATTAAGGAGTGCGCATCCCTGCATACTGCGGCCTGCTTGCAGGAGCTAACCCTTTCCAATCCCCTCAGCAGAATCTGTCTACTTTCTGCTCCACACTATCAGAAAAAGCCCTCCCACAGCCAAACTCCTGTGCTATCTGACAGCAGTGACATGGGATGTGCTTACTTGACCCAGATGTATCAGGATGCGCTTTACCTCCTGCCCAGCCCTCCTAGATCAAGGGAGCAGACAGTCAATGTCAGACAGTGCCCACAGGGCACCTGCATTCATCTTCAGAGAATGTTCTCTTCTTCGTGTGCCAGTAGGAAGGAGAAGGGAAGACCATATCATTTGGCACTGCCAAAGATAATTCAGAAGCCACCTGCTTATCTACCCTCTGGAGACAGGCCGCTGTAGCTGTTAGCCTGCTTTCCCTCTCAACTGCCTCACACTCGCAGTATGCTCGTGCTTGTGTTTTATGAAGTAAAGTACATCATGATGGTTAAATAACTCTGTTTGACACCTACTAGCACAGTGACTGGGGAATATACTTTATTTCTCTCAAACTCATTTTCTCACCTATAAAAAATGGGTGATGATATCTACTCAGTAGTTGTTATTGATACAAATTTAATGAGTTAAATGTCAAGAAAGCATCTGCTTTTTTCCCCAGATTAGTCTACTTTACTACAGGGGTTGGTGCAAATTGCATGCTCTCTCTACATAAGCCTTGGATCATGCAGTTAGTGCTTCATAACACTAAGGAAACTTGTCATATCATGACTATACTTTTTTGGATATATGTTTAAAAAGGAAAAAAACATCAATTCAGATTGGGATATTCTGTAATTGGATGCGGGAGCCATGATTTCTTTGTTTAAACCTTTGGCTTAAGACAGCTAATCCTGGGGAAAAGAGATAGCTTCCTTTTGGAAACTCATGGAGGGCGCTGCCATCTCCTTTTATTGCCACTAAACAAAGCAAGTTAATAAGGATTGTCTACCACTTTTCCTATTGAAATCATCCAAATTTTACTTTTATAAAGATTCTATCAAGCATTTCCTGTTATTTTCAATATTTTGCGGAAGAACAAATGCAGGCTTATTCTCCCCTGGTCACCTACCTAATTATTTATCGGTCAAATTGGCATCAGTTCTAGCAAGTCTGACTCTAGAGTCCTTGTTCTCATGCACTGTATTTCCCTATTGCTTCTAGAGCACGTCTGATGTTCTGGAGGCTCCATTAATTATTGGTTACATGCCAAGTTTTTGAGCCTCAGCTCCTAGTCAGTACAGTTCTGCAGACATAGAATAATGGAGGATCTTTTCCCAGGTCACATGCTGGGGTTCTCCCTGATTCACTTCTCTTGTCTCCTGCTCCTGGTATACATGGAAGCACCACCCATCCTGTTAAGTCCCCAAAAAATATGTTGGGAAAAGGATTGGAAACTTTTATTAGACGCATTCAGATTATTCTTTACCTCTGTGATGCTGGTTATGGCAGAAGCTGGGAGGGTCATTTTACTCATTAAAGATCAATGTGAGTATAGGGAGGAGATTGACGTGTGGGTCTAGGGAGGAGAACTGAGCTAACTTGAGGTTTTATTTTTAAATTTTAATTTACTTATATTTTAAGATTCAGTGTGAACTGTAATTCTCAGATGAAGAAACAGCTTTGCCCTTAATGAGAATCAGGGGAGAGAGAGAACCCATAAGAACTCGGGCTTAGATTTCCATTCTCTACCACATCTAACTGCCCGGGGTGTCTGGAAGCTAAATGCCAGTTACTAAAATCCTCTCTGTAATCTGCTTGTGATACACCTGTATTTTCTCACAGAGTGCCATCTTCTAACCCTGACATGACACACCTCAGAGTTTTTCTAATGGCCCAGGTTAAGGGGAAACCCCCAAAATACCCAGTTATAGCTGAGAGTTTCAATATGTCTGGTAGGAGAGATCGTAGCATTTCTCACAATGAGAATGAGTTGAAAACACAGTTTTCTATGAATGCTGCACCATGAAATTCTGATTCTAAATCAGTCAGTGTGAGGTAGGGCCTAGGAATCTGAGTTTCAACTTAAATTCAGTACTTGTTTCTTACTCAGGTATTTTGTGCCAACATTTGAGACATACTGTTGCATACAGATACATTTACCATAGTATGAGTTCTCTGTGGGGAAGAGGTATTACATCTTTGCATTAAAAATGACGCAGAATCTGAATATGAGTAGGCATAGAGTATTAAAATAAATGATGTTTAACTATTACAAATATTTTCTCTTCTAGTTGTGGTCATGTTTCAGGTCATATTACCTGGTCAAAGCATTTTTACATCAGATTTTTACCATTTAAATTACATGAGATTTTTACCATTTAACTTGATGAAATCCAAACAAGGGATCAGGTGCCATGCATGAAGAAATTGAGCAGCGAGAAGGTTAGAGAAGTTTGTCTAAGCAAGTCAGGGCTGGTGCTGCGCGTCATGGCTTTGAGACCAGAATTAATGTCATTTCATAGGTTCCTTGGGAAATGGGTCAGTCGATCACTTGACATCTAAACAGACCAGACCCCTGCCATCACACACACACTTAAAACAGTGCATCACATTTGTGATGCCTGAAGCCAAATCTACGCAGACTCGGAGTGGAGCAGGCTTTTGTGAGTCTCCTCACTGTTCTTGCTGGATTAAAGGCTGTTCTAAAGAAAACCGTAATGATCCCCTCAGTGTAATTATTCCACCGGCCCATCTTGCAGACCCAGTTTCCCCTGCTCTGTTGGGCACCTGCCATGTCATACCATAGGGTGAGGACCTCATTCCTTGGAGACTCCAGAAGTTATCTAAGGAACTCATTTACTCACATAATAGGAGATCCCAGTGACAAAGAATGTACAGCTCAAGATCATGCTTATGGCCAGTTAGAAACAGTGCGAACATACACATTTCTTATGCCTCCACAGCGGGATGGAAAGAGCTCAGAAATGAAAATCAAGCAGACATAGCTTTGAATTCTGCATCTCCAACCTGTTGTCTTTATGATGTTAGAAAGTAACTTAATCTCTGTGAGCCTCAGTTTCTTTGGCTGTGAACTGGGGATAATAACGAATATCTCTCGGGCAGCTGCCTGGATTTAAGATGATATTTGTGAACAGCCGGTGCTCTGTGAATGCTGGTTCCCTTTTTCAGATCACGTTTGGATTGCCTTTACTCTTCTCACCCAGTCTGACAGCAATGATCTTCCTGTTTATCAAGTGATAGTTTGTCTTTTTTAAGGTCCTGTCACATTTTTAAAGCAATGTCCTACTGACTGTGACTTTAGCTCTGAGGACTTAAAAGAGTTGAGGCATAAGATCCAACTAACCTTCTCAGCTTGTTGCTCAAGTGGCCCGGACAGTCACACTTTCTGGGCCTTAATAAGTAGGACTTAGGGCCCAGAAAGCGAGGGCCTGGGAGAAAATTGTACATTGTTTCCTGGTGATGGTTCTTAGCTGGCACCAAATCCAGCCTGGATCAGAAGTCCTACTTCTTTCCCAAGGTAGGCACACATCACAGTCTAGGTCACCGGATTCCTAGCTCATCAAAGGAATCCGAGAGAAAGATGAAGATAGTGGTAACGAAGACGGTCGTGGTGATTCCAATAGACTCATTTTGGCTGGTATTCTTTCCTAAGAAATGAGAGGAGTCTTTCTCACAAAAACCAAATTGGGCCCCAGATGTTCTTAGTTTATTTCAAAGGATTCTTATCTACATAATTGCCCATCATGTGAAAATAATATTATTTGTATATCTGGAAATGAGCTACTTACCTTTTAAAGATCACCATATATTTCAGTGTTTGCTTATTTTTATTTGTTTTTTTTCTTTTTGACTCTTTTTTTTTTTCATATTTAGCATATTAGTAGAGCAAGTGACTACAGTTAAATAGTTTGCTCACTGTCTCTCAAACCTTAGAGCTGGAGGAAGTTACAAAAACACACTCACTTTCCCAGAATTTAGACAGAAGTGAAAATAGCACAAGGACTTGTGGGGCCAGTAGAAAGAAAATGGAAGGGGGGCTGCTCTCCAGCTCCGACTTCAATTCAGTTCAGGAAGGAAAATTTCACAGCCAAACTTGCCACACAGATGCCAACATAAGGCAGAAATCCCAAGCAAGGGGCTCGTGCTGCTGCATATTTATGGATGCAAATCAGGCCCCACAGTGACAGCACTTGGCTCTGAGGTTTCAAATCTGGGTATTAACAGGGATTCTTGCAAGTTTCTATGAATATTAACCAGGAGAGAGATGTCCGACAGGCAGTAAGTGCACGTAGAAACTTTTCTTCCCGTCTGTTTGAGAAATGCAAGCCTCTGGTGAGAAGAGGCCCCATCCTCCCATTTCGCTTCTTTGTGGTCTGGGGCAGGGTGGGGCTTCATCAATGAAATAAAAGTGGAGAGCCCTGGGCCCTGGACCCCTGCAGAATCAGCAGCCCTGGGCTGTAAGCCAGGAGGACAAGGACCACGGGGAGTCCTACTGGATCCTCGCTGTCAGCACAGGGCCTGGCTCCCTGTATTAGTTATCTATCACTGCATCACAAATTGCCACAAAATTTAGGGGCTGTGAACAGCACCGTTCATTATCTCACATTTTCTGTGGGTCAGGGTGTAGGTGTGGCTTTGCTGGGTCTTTTCGCTCTGTTTCTTTCCCAAAAGTACAGTCAATTCAAGGTTTGACTAGGAAGGATCCACTTCCCAGTTCACTGAAATGGTTGTGGGCAGGACTCATTGGCCTTGTGGACCTCTCCATAGAGCACTTTGCAACATGCTTCACCAGAGTGGGCAGGGGAGAGTGTGCCAGCAAGACAGACCGTGCTGGCCAGATGAAAATCAGTCATTTGGGGGTATACAATTACATATTTTATCACTCATCAAACCGAAGGCCAATTTCAATATTTTTAAAGGCTTATATGGGAACTCGCTGAGCTATCTTTACAAATATCTATAGATCAAAATCTACTCTAAAAAATTCTTAAAACAATCATTATTTTAAAGGGAGGTTGGGGACTTCAGAACTAATGGTAAGAATTCTGGAAATGTGGCAATGACATTTTTTAATTTCACTGAATCCTCATGCAAAACTAGACAGCAAAACCAGAAAACCATGGATAACATTTACAACCAAATGAAGTGATAAGGTAACCCCAACAATCCCCCAAATACAAGCGCTAATCAAAATCAGACATGGAGTATTGGTGTCCGTATATGAGAAAGAAACATAGGAACACCCCAAAATCTCCAACAGGTATTCACTGGAAAGGTAAAACTTCTCTCATACCGTCTGAGGGCAAGGGGCCTGCCACAGAAAAATCTAAAGAGCTTGGAGCCTTCTCAAAATTGACACAACATTTCTAGGATGAAGCCCTACACACAGGAGAAACTGTCAAAGTCACAACTGGGTAGGTTAGGGACAATATAAACAAAGGAAAGAAAAGATCTAGAACACAGTTAAACAAGCATACAGAAAGACTCCTTTTCCCCCAAAAAAATAGTTTGGGACTAAACAAAAACAGCAGAAGAGAGAACTCTGTGGAATTTGAA
Organism: Rhinolophus hipposideros; assembly: GCF_964194185.1. Classification (NCBI taxonomy): domain Eukaryota; kingdom Metazoa; phylum Chordata; class Mammalia; order Chiroptera; family Rhinolophidae; genus Rhinolophus; species Rhinolophus hipposideros. The sequence continues at coordinate 17,859,146 of NC_138061.1, forward strand.
AAGCTTCCCTAAATAAAGCTTATTTTGAAAAGTTCAGAAAAATTAACCCTATGTAAAAATGAAGAAAAATATCAAGATAAAAATCTCACACAAATTATAAGAAAAAAGAAATTATCGATAAGAATAGGAGCCCTACTGACAAAATTCTATAAAACTATAACAATCCATTCAGAGTCTGCTAAAGGATATAAAAATTATATAGTCCATGGAAAATCAATATAGTTAGAATTGGAAAAATTGAGAAAAGAAAATTAATGCTAATTTTCAGGAAAGAATTTTTCAGGAAAGAATTAGGAAAAAAATACAAATATTTTCAGAAATAAAGTGGGATCCAGAAGGAACAAGACAGATAATCAACACCACTGATACTACTCTTAGGGGAAAATAAAAAAAATCAAAAGGAAATGATGACGAAGATAAGGATTTGAAATAAAGTGATAAATGTTGAAGACAGGCTTTGAAGAGCCTAAGGAAAAAAGTGAAGCAAGGGAACAGAAAACTCAAGGCAAATTTCCTGAATTTGGGGAAAAAAGGATTGGAAGCTGCACATTTAAAGCATGCTGGATACTCAGAGTATCAGTCTTAAACGGCTATCACCAAGACTTATTTCAGTAGAATTAGTATACTTCAAAGGAAAAAAAAATTTTCAAACAACTTTAAAAAACTAGATCAAGTGACTTATGAAGGAAAAATAAAATTATCAGAAAACAACATGATTATTATCACTTTCTGAGAGTGCTGCTTTATGCAAAAAAAAAAAAAAAAAAAAGCTGGACATATTTAAGATTTCCAAGAATAGAAAGTGTAAGCCAAAGGTTTTATGTCTAGCAAAACAGACTCTCATTTATAGATGTCATGGTATCTTCAAGTACATATATGTTTTCCATGAGCCTTTCTTGATGACTCTACCAGATTATGATCTTCAGCCCACTATAATGACCAGAGAGACCATTACATCAAGACCAGTATATGAAAAACACGAAACATATAGTTACCTGTAGAATTAAATCATAGGAGGGTAAGAGTACAGTATATAAGGCCACATGTTCTGACAGTATCAGTATCTTACACGTATCAGGGGATAGGGAGGGAGAAATGCAAAATAATGTTTTTTAGGAGTCATATTGGTGTTTATGTTAGTATTGTGTTAATATATGTAATAGTTGTTAAAAAAATAACTGAGTTATGTGACACTCCAATTCTAACATGTACTATGACCTTGAGAACCAGGAATATTGGTATGGAAAAAAGGAGAAAGAGATCCAGTACAGAGAGTTTAAGTAAAAATTCTGCAGTTCTGAAATTAAATCAAATTTATCAATATAAATTTGTGTGACTATCTCTATATCTACATATGTGTGTATGTATCTCTTTCTCCTAGTTTAACCCACTAAAAATATCTAAAAACAATGACCAACTCAATATATGCATTCCTACCAACTATATTTTAGCCTCAGAGATTATTGGCTGATTGCACATGTGGGAAGGGCTGTTTGGTTTTAGATGCTCTGGGATCTTTTTATTTTTTTTCCTGAGTAGAAAGGATCCCTGTTGATTTTTTGGATCACTGTGAAGGAGATTCTGTTTGGAGCTGTTCCTTCAAGAGGTGAATGTGGGGGAATGATGAGGAATATCTATTTCTGGCTGCATATATATATTTCCATCTATTTTCAAAATCCTTCTGTGCTTTTTATTAGACCGAGGTTTTCTTTGTTTTGTGTTTTAAGGTTTCAGGGCTCCATTAATCTGGCTATTTTTGTCTGAAGGTTTAGCTGAGCTAATAAGGGTAGAGTCTAGTTTATACTAAAGGCACTCTTTCAATATTCTCCAAATATGGCCACTTATGATATCTCTACATACTACTTGATGAAGCAGGTAAGGCTGATGACATAATAATTAACAATAACAATAATCATTATTATTACTGCATTGTGCAAAGATCCCTGGGATCCGAGGGACAGTGAGGAGTGAAGATATGAGAAATAAAACTAAAAATTAAGAAAGAAACTGAGACACTATAAACTCCAGTGAATTTACGGTAAAGAAGAATTGTAATAGATAATTTGGATTTTTCCAGGCTCTAACAGTCATTAACAATTTAGAAGATCTGAAAACAGCTAATCTTTCATCTGTCATTCCACTTTGAATGTCTATTTAATGGAGACTCTAACAGTGGGTCCGAAAACTTAATCAACAACTTCTTGTGTGGAGCCAAAGCCTCAAGGGAACATTACGTGGTTTCTGAAGCTCTTTTCCTGAATAGTTCTCCATCTCTTGTTCTATTTCACAAATTCCAGCTCCCTCTGACTTTGCAAAGTTTGATTTCCATCTCCTCAGCTGTGAGAACTTTATGTTCTGCTTGGTTTCTCTTTCCTGTATCCTTGGGTCAGAGTTCAGAAAGTATGATCACGTGGGTAATTGTATTTTTTTTTCTTTTCCTTTTCTCAGTAATATATTCCTCTTCTTCCTATTATCCAGCATCAAAAAATATGTTGAAATTTTTTCATATGTCTCTACAGTTTTCTAATTGTTTATATCACAGGGCTAATCCAGCAACTGTTATTCAAAGTAACAACAGTTGAGAAATCAAAAGTTTAAAAATAAATTATGATCAAGTGGGAATCAAAACGTTAATTTGATTTTATCAAATTACTTGTGACTTACACCATAACACAATGGATAGTAACCTATGATAGTTAATGGTTCACATTCTGGAGACAAACTGTCTGGGTTCAAATCTTACTTCTTTGCTCACTGCTTAGCATGGGCAGGTCACTTAAATTCTTCCCAAAGTGCCCCAGTTGCCTCTTGTTTTTGGTTTCCTTTTTAAAGAAAGATGATAAGAGTACTTTCTCACTGGGCTATTATGAAGCCTGAATAAGTTAGTACGTATAGAACACACAGAATAGCCACTGACACATAGCACTTCTTCAGCATGTGATATTATCATTCATTTGATTTTTACTCATTTTACTCTTTCTAAGCCTAAACTAGTATCCACATTAACTCTCGTCATTTATCACCTCCTTTCTTATAGATAATGTTCTTGTTGTCTTTTCTAATGTAAAGACATTGTTCTGATTTTATAGAAAAGGGAGATATATTCTCATCTAAGGGTGAGAGCTTTGTTTCCCCAGGAAGAATTGGGCCCATTCTTGTTCAGCACAGTCTTTGAGGGAATTAATCAGTTTATTTTCCTTAAGATGAGATATGTCAATAAATCGGATGCCTCATTTATATATCTTGTACCCAGAAAATAATTATCTTCTCTCTTCAATATCACACTGTCCATTCCATCAAATGAAGTCCTTGGAAGTGACAAATTACCTTGAATATGAAAATGAAGAACCTTATAGGAAATCTCAGATTTATTTTCCTTCAATGTACTGTGTATAGATTAGAAATTGTCATCTTTTGCTCCACTCCACAGCCCCAGCATACTTATAATATGATTAAATTTAACTTTATCTCTCTTAACTTTCAGATGTTTGTTTGTACTGGCTTTTTGCGGTTTGTCCTATTGAAAATCTTTTTTTCAGAACAATCTGTTAGTTCATGAAAGCGTTTTGATAATGTGTCTAGAAATGAGGACTGGAAAGTTGGTAATCACATCCTATGTTCCACTACTCTAAAACTTCATAAATTTATAATGTAATTAAATAAGCTTAAAAATAACAGAAGTAGAATATTTAAACACTTTAAGAAGATTTTTAAAAACATGCTATTAGTTTATAAATTAAATCACTGTGGGCAGCTAGTAAGGAGATTAAAACTATGTTTAAAAATACATTTAAATTAAAATGTAGTTGTAAGGTATAATGGAGTTACTTATAAAGTCTCATTTGGCTCACAAAAAACCACAATGGAAGTAAATGTTTTCTGCATCTTTAGACATGGTTTATGATATCTATATTATGCTAGAGGAAAAATATCAATGCTTGCAGCTCAATGATAGTACCAAAATTGATTGAAGCTTCTTTTCATTGAAGCCAAAATGTATTACATTCATCATGAGAAAGTAAGAGTTTCATTTTCTAATAAGATTTTTATGAGTATATAAAAAAAATTGTCTGTCTACCAAGGATGTTTCCAAGTCACTTAAAATGGTTACTTTTTTAATAAAAAAGTTTGAATCGTATGTTGTTGTTTTTTGTTTTTTTTTCCTGGATGTAAAATCGCTCAGGATCATTCCAATTAGAAAAGTTTCTGAAAAAAATCTTCAAGTCTATAAAAATGAAAGTACAAAGGGATTTGGGCTTCTAATTTCTGGTGCAGAAAGTAAAGACCTTAGAAGTTGCCACTCTATCCTCAAAAAGCAAGTGTAAAGCTAAACAAACAGAAAATTTAACAACTTTCTTAGTTCTGCCAGAGAAGTGAGGTCTGAGGGCAAATCACTGTCCCCCAAATTTGGAGACACATAGGCAGGTACAGAGAATAACAACTTACTAGAGCAGAAACCTCTGTAGTAACCAGTAATAGGGTAAGAAAACCTGAATTATAATTGATGAATTGCTGGAGGCTCAGTGTGGCAACTCTGAGAATTAAAAAGTCCAGGGGAATCTAGTAATAGAGGAGCCGCCACACTTGGAGTGCATTTTACCTGTAAGAGCTCTACTAGGTCCTCACAGCCCAATGTCTGAGAAAATCTCCTTTTGCTTCCAGCAGGGGGAAGTAAAAAGGAACCATTTTGAAATACCTCAGAGTATTCTGTTCTTCTTAACAAGACTTACTCTCATGAGACACTATTTTACTGGAGCCTAATCTGCTCAGGTTTTATCAGAGACTAAGCTCACTGGTGGAGGGGGTTTCCCACTCTAATTAGCTCTAACTTTCCACATGAGGGAAGAGAACTACCCAACTCCAAAACATTCCATACAGAAGAAGAAAAATACAAAATTCCAGCCATCCTGTCCTTCTTAAAAGAGATGTCTCTAGCCATCTTGTCCTTCTTAAAGAAGATGGGGAGACTGAGAATAGCACTGGTGAAATTCCAATCTAGAGACACCGGCTTACCAAAAGACTGAAACCTAATTGCAGGGCTATAGAATGCTTCCATTTCCCCCACTACATTATGAAAGAATATTTACTAAAGTTCCTTTTACTCAATACATCATGTCTGCCTTTCAACAAAATATTACAAAGCATACTAAAAGGTTAAAAAAAAAAAAAGCAATGGTTGAAGAGACTGAACTTGCATCAAACCTGGAGTTAGATATGACAGGCATGTTGAAATTATCAGATTTATAAAATTGATTTACAAAAACTGAATAATATGCTAAGGGCTTTAATGAAAAAAGTAGACAACATGCAAGGACAGGAGGATGATATAAGTGGAAAGATGTAAATTCTAGGAAACAATACAGAAATGCTAGAGCCCAGAAATAGACCTACATAAATATAGTCAACTGATCTATGACAAAGGAGAAAAGGAAATACAATGGAGCAAAGATAGTCCTTTCAACAAATAGTGCTGGAAGAACAAGCAAAAAAAAAATCTATATACCGATTTTACACACTTCACAAAAATCACACACCTAAGTGTAAAATGCAAAACTATAAAACTCGTAGGAGGTAGTATAGGAGAAAACCTACATGACCTTGGGTCTGGTCATAACTTTTTAGATGCAACACTAAAAGCATGATCCATGAAAGAAATAATTGATCAGCTGTATTTCATTAAAACCCAAAACTTCTGCTCTGTAAAAGAAAATGTCAAGAAAATGAGAAAACAAACCACAGATTGGGAGAAAATATTTGCAAAAAACGCATTAGATAAAGGACCGTTAACCAAAATGTACAAAGAATTCTTAAGAAAGCAATCCCATTAGAAAACAGGCCAAAGACTTCAAAAGATAGCTCACCAAAGGAGATATACAGATGGCAAATAAGCAAATGAAAAGATGTTCCACATCACATGTTATTAGGGAAATGCAAACTACAATAACAATGAGATGTCACTACGTACCTATCAGAATGGCCAAAATCAGGAACTCTCACAACACCAAATGCTGGCAAGGATGTGGAGTAAAATAAGCTTTCATACATTGCTTGTGGTAAAAAATGGTACAGCCACTTTGGAAGACAGTTTGGCCAGTGTCTTGCAAAACTAAACATACTCTTATATGACCTGATTATTGTGCTCCTTGGTATTTACCCAAAGAAATTGAAAATGTATGTCCCTACAAAATCCTGCTCAATGATGTTTATAGCAGCTTTATTCATAATTCTTAAAATATAGAGGCCACCAAGATCTCTTCAATAAGTAAATGGGTAACTAAACTGTGGTACATGCAAGCAGTGGAATACTATTCATCACTAAAAAGAAATGAGCCATGAATAGACATGGAGAAAACTTAAGTGCATATTACTAAGTGAAAAAAGCCCTTCTGAGAAGGCTACCTACTATAGGATTCCAACTATATGACATGCTGGAAAAGGCAAAACTGTGGAGACAATAAAAAGATCAGTGGTTACCAAGGGTGGGTGGGAGTGGGGAGATGAAGAGACAGATCACAGAGAATTTCTAGGACAGTGAAAATACTCTTTTTGATATTACCATGAGGGATATGTGTCATTATACATGTCTAAATCTATAGAATGTACAAGTATAAAACCAAGAGTGAGCCCTAATATAAACCGGAGTTGGGTGACTATGACATGTCAGTGCAGGTTCATCCTTTGTAAAAAATGTACCACTCTGAACACACAATGTGATATACAGATGATGTATTATAGAGTTGAACATTTGAAACATATATAATTTTACTAACCATTGTCACCCCAATAAATATAAGTAAAAAAAAAGTTCCATTCTGATGAATGATGTTGACAATGCATGAGTGGGACCGGGGCATATGGGAAATCTCTGTACCTTCCTTTCAATCTTATTGTAAACCTACAAGTGCTCTAAAAAGACAGTCTTAAGTAAAAGAACAAAGAAAGAAAAACATAACTTATCAAAAAACTTTCTGAAATATTTAAATAAGTGTACTTAGAATGACCAAACTAGCATTGATTCATAAAACATTACCTATAACATTATCGGTCTTCTGCCTTATCCTGTGCATATAAAATTGTTAAAAGGTGGGATTTGAAAATTCAGAGAAGAAGAGAGAATTAATAAATTGAGTACTCAGAAATATCCCTAGTGGACAAGGGACATGCACTGGACCTTCTTATGATATGGATGAGTGAAATGAAAAAAAGAAAGAACTTGTGCAAAGACTATAAATTGTAATGAATGTGGTGCAGGGTAGGAAGTACTCAGGAACAAGTTTGGGAACCATGATGATCATACTGAGCATTGTCTCCAAAATATCAAACAAGGAAAAATAGGTGTGAGTAAATATTGAGTTTGTTTCATGTGGACAAATCATGAGAATGAAAACAAAATTTAATCTGGATTTTCTATTTAAAATACTGGCTTGAGAGAAAAAATATATATTAAAAAACAATTGTGTTCATTTCCAGATTAAATAAATAATTGGTTGAGTATTTCATACAGTGAATGAAAACATATCCAAATCAAGGCATGCCTTGCCAAATTTCAGAATTCAAAAGAAAAAAAAAGATTGTAAGCATTTCCAAAGAGCTAAAACATGATGGGAAATAGAATAGCAATAGGCGTTTCAATAGGCTTATTGGTGATGAAAATTATGAGATATGTGCATTCAATAACATGAGAAAAAATTACTATCAACATAGAATTTTTATTCAGCAAAACTCCCAATCCAGTGTGACAATAAAGAGAATTTTCAGATATGCATAATCTCTCTCATACTCCTCCATTCTCTTTCTCCTTCCCCCTACCCCCTCTTTCTCTCCTGCATCTTTCCTTAGGAAGCTACTAACCTAGAAGCCATCCAACCACACAGATTAAACAAAACTAATAAATAAAGATCAATACATCTAAACACAGTCCACAGCCATACTCGGCAGATTTAAAATATAAAGAATATAGTCTATCTTACAGAAGTCTCTAGAATGTAGATCTCTATGAGAATACAATACAATCAATAAATTCTGAGACAGTTCAGAATTTGGAAAGAGAAATATTGACTGGCATAGGAAAGGTCAGGTATAGTCCCCAGAAGGCTCCACTTGGCACTGAGCAGTAACCACAGACTCACACCAAAGAAAACAGTGACTAGTTATTTAAGTAAACATTGTTGTATGTGGGTTGTATGTTTCCAGGTCAACTTGACTAAGGTGGAAACTTCGCTAAACTGGAACTTCATGATCAGAATACCCACCCCTAGATGATCCCAGGTTAGAGTTGAAGAAAAGAGCAACTTGCATGAGATTTGGAAGGAGAAAATGCAATAGTTGCCATTAACATCAGAAGGCAGTATTGGGTGGATATACTCATGTACAAATACAGAACAGTTCAGTGTGTCCAGTTTGCCCTTGATGTCTTCTCTGCTTTGCAGCTGGTTTATTTTCCCGACTGCAGACCTAGCTGCTGTCAGCTCTCTACCAGGTGCACACCTGCAGAACCGCAGAGGGGGTCATTACATAACAGCATACTTTCCTGTCAATCTCCCTACAAGCTCACTATCACAGGTTTACTTTGGTACCTGGGTTTTGCTTGGCTTTTCAGATGTCACCGAAAGCTCTGGCATGTTCAAATGGGGCAGTGCTTCAGAGGAACAATTAGTGACACTTTCTCTAATCCTCTAACTCCTCCTTTCAAACCGTTATCTCTCCAGCTCTTGCCACAAATCTAATATCTAAATTAATCCTTTAATGTCAGAATGTTCTTCTCTGCATCAGGATTAAAGGTTCAAAGATTCAGACATTGGTATTAGAAGTGGTTCTATGGAAAGAGAACCTTAAGGACAGAAGTGTGGAATTGGTTTTCAGATCTGACAAGATTCAGCGGGATGAAGGACACTGCTGCTGGGGATAAGTAGGGCATTTGGGGTATATGTTAGGCCTTGGGAAAGAAGTTACCAAAGTGAAGACTTTGAGTCACCTGGAGTATAGTGCTTTCAGAAGATAAGGCTTTGGGTGATCAAGCAGCTATTGCCCAAGAACCAAAGAGCAATTTAGTGGAAGCAAAGAGTATGACTGTGAGTGTTCGTGATTGTTTTTAAAGTACTTGGAAGGAAAAAAAAAGTTGAGCACAGGCCTTTAAATCCCAGATAAATATTTGAATGAGAAATTTAAATTTAAAAAAAAATTAATTTAATTTAAATTTATTTATTTATTTTTTAAAGATGACATTCACTGAATGTCAATTAGCTTCTCTCCCTAGCCTTTCCTGTCCTTGCCCAATGGGCTCAGAACAAATTGGCCATGATAACAGGCTTAGACTTTATGCCTGGACTCAAAAATTTGGCTTTAAATTTATCAAGGCTAATCTGCCACAGCTACCGGTGAGAACTCAACCTGCCAACAGCACAGATTAACGCTGGGCCCACGATTGGCTAGGGGACCAACCAGCCACTGAGGGGCTAGTTGATTATGCTGGACTCTTCAATATGAAAGAGACCATGTTTTATTCTCATTGAAATAGGCACTTATTCTGAATATAGATTTGCTTTCCTGACTACAAAATTCTGACAAAATCCCCAATTGGAGACTTAAAGGATCACTTTTTTACTGTCATGCATGCCATTTAGCATTACTTCTAACTAGGGAATTCATTTTACAGAAATGAAGCATACCAGTGGATTCAAACTTGATCAATTCATCGATTTTACCACTTTCCTCATCATCATGAAGCAGCTGGCTTGACAGAATAGAGGGATGACCTTTTAAAGAAGCACTGATAGTATCAGAGGATGACAACACTTTGAGCCTCTGAGGAGGCTATGTCCTGAATCTATTTCTCCTGCTTTCAGAATTCATGGACCCAGGGATTAAGGAATGCAAATGGTGGGCATTATCCAACTATTGCCCCAGTCATCCACTAATAAAGTTTTTTTCTGCAAAATACACAAATTTGGGATCTCTGGATTTAGAGAATTTTGCTCCCAATGGAGGAATACTTCCAACAGGTGAAATAATAAAATTATTCTATTAACTGGTTGCTGAGGCTGCCATTTGGCAGTTTAGGGCTTTTCATGTCAATGAACCAACAGGCAAAGAAGTAACTATATTGGTGGGGGTGATTGATCCTGATTACCAAGGAGAAATTGAATTGTTTCTAAAAATTAGCGGTTTGGAGTAATATAACTGAAATGTAGGATGTCCTCTACTGTGTAATTTAGTACTCCGATGTCCTATTACAAATTTTAATAATAAACATCAATAGTCAAATATAAGCAGAACTTTTAATAGCACAGATATTTCAGAGATTAAAGTTTGGGTCACCACAACCAGGTGTAGAAGCGTGACCAGCTGAGGTTCTTTCTGAAGGCAAAGGGCATATAGTATGGATATTGTTAGAAATGGACTTTGAATACCAAATTTCAGCATGTGAGCAATTGTACAAATGAGCCCTTTATTTTTTATGAATATTTCTTCTATGTTTTGACATGAATACTTCTGCACATACAACTCGATTCTTTAAAACAAATACTCTCCTATTTGTCAAACATTTAAAAATAAATGGTGTTAAGAATGAGTAATGATTAAACTTAAAACTCAGTATTTCAAGTAGAGGATATCATAGGAGTGTGAATTAACTAGGTGAGGACGGAATATACCCAAAGATGAATAAATATGAAAAACATAACAAATGGTTATTTTTGCAGCTTCTTTGGGAAGAAAGTATGTGTTCAGTTTGACAAAAAAATCATTGTATCATTTTATACGGACACATGATTTTGCTATTGAGTTTATTTAGAAACAAACTTGGTTAAATGAGATATGTATTGGTGACACGTTGAAAAGAGATTGTTAGTTCTAGATTATACTACATTAATTTCATTAAGCAAGTTGGGATTTTTTTTCCCCCCAGAATGCCCATGTGGTGTGCTAAATGGTGACTTATTTATAAAATGTGTCTTTAAAGATATAATCGAGATTGGGATCTCGGAATGAGTTCATCTTTGATTTATGTAGGTAGACCCTAAGTACAAATATAAGTGTTCTTATAAGAACAGGAAAAGGCAAACAGAAGAGAAGACAAGAGAAGAAGGCCATGGGAAGAGAGAGGCAGAGATTGGACTTAAGCTGCCACAAGCCAACGAAGGCCTGAATCCACCAGCAGCTATGAACAGAAGAGGCACTGAGGAATTCTCCCTTAGTGACTTTAGAGGGAGCATGGCCCTTCTGATGCTTTTTGACATCTGGCCTCAAAAAATGTGAGAGTGCAAATGTCTGTTATTTTAAACCACCAAGTTTGTGATAATTTGTACAGCAGTCCTAGCAGTCCTACACTAGTGTAGGTTACATTATCGTTCTGGGTTATGATTGGTGAAAATAGAAAGTTGCAACTAATTTAGAAGGCAGGAGTACCGATAGATATTATGCTATAAATTCAGATACAGTGATGGATGGATGAAGAAGTACCTGACAACGAACTCACTGTCCTTACAGCCAGATTCTGACCAACAGTGGCTCCCAACCAACTAGCAGTTGTGTGGCTGCAGACACAGAAGTGAGTTACACAGTAGAAATATCTTTGCACAAAACTCTCCTTTCCTGAGCCCACTTTGGTAGCTTGATATATTTTCCATGAAAGTGCTGACTTACCTACTCGTGTCAGTGCTTTGGGTAGTTAACAAGTGAAACTTTCTTATCTCTGATTCGTATTCCCCCATCCACACACTCATATCCCCAGCAATCTCCTGGTACAGGTTCTATGTTAAACAACTCAGGGGGATAACAGTGACATTTATAATTAACACAGATCGACATATTTACTATGGCAACATGCCAGAAAATGAGAATGTTTTGTTTGTTTGTTTTTCATACCCATAGAAAAACTAGTAGAGGTGCTTTTTATTCTGTAAGTGATGAAGGCTGAATTGCATTTTAATTTAATCAATTCTAGAAAGATAGAATCATAAAGGACTTTCAATATCAAGTCTAGCTACCTGATTCTATAGATAAACAAAACAACAACGAAAGATGGTGAAAGAACATTCTTGGGTCATAAATCAAGTCAGAGATGGGACTAGAACTCAAGTTCCTTTATACAGTTGTGTGACTGTAGTACAATACAATTTCTCTGACAGAAGTCTGATTCAAAGAATGAAAGGATACCTTGATTAAGTTAACAAAGTTCTATAATAGCAGCGACAGGCACTCATTCTTACATTTTGTGACAAGAGACAGTTCCTGGGAAAGGTAAAAAATAGTACTGTGGCTTTGTATTTGCATTTTTAGTCTCTTTTGCCTGGAAAAACAAATATATAATAAGTCTAGGCTATCAGTGGGTGTTATGGGTTGAATTGTGCCCGTTCAAATTTATATGATGAAGTCCTAACCCCCAGTATCTCAGAATGTGATGTTATTTGAAATTAAGATCTTTATCAGGTTAAAATGAAGTCATTTTGGTTGGCCTGAATCCAATGACTGATGTGTTTTTTAAAAAAGAGAAACTTGGAGACAGACTCACATACTGAGAATGCCACGTGAACATAAAGAACCCCACCTACAAGTCAAGGAGAAAGGTCTGGAACAAATGTTTCCTTCACAGCTCTCAGAAGGAACCAACCCTGCTGAAAACCTGATGTAGGACTTCCAGCCTCCAGAGTAGTGAGAAAATACGTTTCTGTTGTTTAAGCCACCCAGTGTGACATACAATGTTCTGGCAGCCCTGGCAAACTAAAACAGAGTGAAATACAGGAGCAATGATTCTTCGTTGAGTAACAGAAGGCTATTTTCTATTGAATGAGACTGGACAATACATTTGTAGTTGGTTTATGTTACAAGACAAGACATAAGAACATCTAAGATATTAAAATGTCATTTCAAATCTAGTCAAAACAAAAGTAAAGCATACAGAGGAGATGGCAGCAAGAGGCAAGCCCTCAGCTAAGTATGTTCATGATTTGATGAATTTTATGCTAAATGATATTGTGAATGAACTTGACATGACATCAATTAATGTCTTAACACAGCAATTATAAAGTAATAATTAAATCCCCCCACGTTTTATAAGCAAAAATATGGAAAAATGTAAGTGGTATAATTTCTCAATATAAATGTTTCTTAAGAAATTTTCAAAATCGCACCCAAAGAGTTAGACTTGTTAGAAATGTCTACAATGCCATCTTTCACAGTGAAAAGGATGAAATCCCAGCCACTAAGCAGTGACTGCAGCTGACCTCCACACAGACTGTCGTTTCGATCCTAGTAATACTCCTGAATTCTGAGTCTTCTGTTGGCACATTTTTTCCTTAGTTATACCATTTATTAAGTACTTTATATAAATCGTCTCACTTAATACTCTTAAGAATTCATAAAGAGATAGAAAAGAGTTGAGGTGGGGCAGAGAAATAATTTGCAATTTTTCCAAAGTAAAGTTTCTAAGAAAAAGGAGGGGAGGGAAATATAATCATGAAACAAACAAACAAACAAACAAAAACAAACAAACAAACAAACCTTTTCTGAAGTTTAGTCAAGGGGAATTCTCCTTGAGGGAAATTCTCAGGCTACCTTGGTCAATAACTGTCTTCTGCCCACCTCTGAACCTCAGTCCTGATGAAGGAGAAGAACCTCCTCCATCAAAGCCACGTTTGTCAAAACTCTGTAACTGTTCCAATGCAAGATGGGCATTCCTTAGACTTTCAGAAGTTTAGTTTTAAGGTTCTTAAGTTTTATTTTAATAGAATTATTTTTTCCTCTTCTTACCATGGTAGTAAGAGAAGGCTGAGACAACAAAAAGCCAACACAGTGAAAGAAATCCTGCAGTTTCTTTTTTCTCTGTGTCCTCAGATAACTCTCAATATTCAAGTTCAAGAGGAGAGAGACAGTGGGGATTCTACCCTAAATCAAAGCACACAAACACAATCGGAGAATGCAGAAAGAGAAACCGCAAAAGGTAGGTGGTACCACGGGGCAGGGGAGAAGGGAAAATAGTCAAATGGATTTTCATTGTGCCAAGAAGAACAAAAGAAAATCCTAATCAAGAACTGTACCTCTGAGGGGCTTAGCTGGTGACTAAAATTATTCCATATCTTCAGGGTTCAGATTAGTGAACCTACTTCAACAGATATTTTTCCTACACCTTATGGGAACAGATAACTACACTGGGCAGTGGGATATCCAACTGAAAATTCGAGAGAAAAAAGAGCAAGAGTACAGTCAATCAGGGTAATAGATAGAAAATATAAAGCTGCACAGAGTTAGTTGTATTTTTATCAAACACAATGAAATGTCCTCGGGATCCAGATCTATAAAGACAACTATAGTGGGAGAAAAAGAAACAATGACACGACCAAGTTCTTTTAAATTCTTTTTTAAAAGACATATCATGAGTGGATGCCCTCAAGATATTTGATAATTCAATATTTCAAGAGAATACATAGGTAGTAAAAAGTAAATGAAGGATTTGAATCCAGGGTGTTCTGATTCCCAAGCCTGTTCATTTAGATTCCAAGTATCTTAGTTTGCAGTTCAGATCTCCCACTACCTGACAAAAATAAAATACTATCATCAAACCTTGAAGAAAACAAACCAAAGTCAATTGTTAGTCTTGAAGAGTTAGAAAGCTAATTATAGTAGCATAGTATTTAAAGCAAAAAGAGCCAGAATACCTAATTAGAGCAATACCTAATTAAAGCAATTTTTGTATAATTTGTCAGCTAGGTCATCTATATGATGAAAAAACTAAATGGTATTTATAAATGTCCTAAAATGAAAATCAGTTTTTGTTCTTCCAATAATAAAAATAAAGGTTTTGAGGTTTTCAGTAACAACTTTCCTTACTTGGATGGAAGAAAACACATTAGATAGGTGCAATAGATTTTAGGGGAAAAGGACTGACACTGTAGGTTGTCCAACTTCACTCCCATTTTCTACTCATTTGACAGAATCACTGAGCAGCTGCACCAACCTTGGATGGCTCATACCTGGACTCATTTCATGTGGAAAACAATCTCCTGCATTTTTAAGTCCTTACAGTTAGGTATTTTATTACTTGTAGCCAAAGACATTCAAATGAATATAACCTCTAAGCCTAAGGCATTTACAACTAAATCTCTGAAGTCATAGAGCTTTCCCTTCACTGAAACAAAAATGTGTTGTGTTCTTTTTTAATTTTCTCCAAGAGAATTAGTTACTGATCAATTACAGAGTTTTTTCATTTCTCCCAGATAATGAAAGACTTATTCTGTCCTCTTGTTCTAATTTTCCTGGGGATTGGTCTGCCAACAGTCTACTGTTCTCTCATTCCTGAGGAAACACTAAATGTATACACCCAGCCATCTCTCTTCATAAACTGCAACTCCAGTCTCTCATGGTGGTTGGTAAGGAAGGGTAAATCTTCAGACAGTGGAAGTCATAAGGCTGGGACAAGGTCACTGTTTGGGGGCATGAATTCAGTAATAGTATCTGACCAGTCATCCTCATCTGATATTCTCCCTCATCACTAACTCTCAGGATGGATGTCTGACATAACGGTGAGATGAAAAGACTTACATGAGACTATAAGTAAGGTGTGGATTGATCCTGTTTATCTCCTGACATAAAGTATCATTGTTGGCGCATTGAATCCAATCATTTATTTTTTGTGTCTTAAATCTTTTAATATTATTTGTGACCTATGCTTGGAATGGCCTTCAATTTCACATGCACATACATTCATACATACATACATATATACTTCTCATTTCTCAACTATAATTAACTAGAACTACCTCAGTCTAATTCAGAAGCCAAACAAATAATTTCCACTGGATATTGAGATAAATTTGGGCAAACGTATTCTATAGAGGATTTTGGTGGTATATATTCAAAATTCTGATTACTGGGGGAGAACCAATGACCAAAATAAACTTTTAAGCATATTTATAACAATAAATACAAAAAAATCAAAAGGAAAGTTTTTTCCTTCATATAGCAAGATTTGGGGTAAGGCCTTATAATCGAGTAGAATAGGGCCTAAATATCTTAACAGTGTACAAGTCTCTCTTCTTCAGAGCACAAATTGGGGGCTTTGTCTCTTGTAGGTCCTGGAAAATAATCATACCTCTTCTGGGTCTTAGTCTACACTGCCTGAGATGAATAGTTTACCTTTTGAGATATATGTTCCCTTTTCCCTCCTAAGAAAAGCCCCCTAGGACACATGATTCTTTCCACATATTCAGTACTCAATAAAGAGCTTCTAATCAACTATGTAAATGGCATAGACTAGTTTTTGTTAACATATTTCAATCCATCTGGTAAGAACACTGGTGATTTAGAAATTATAAAATAAATACAAAAATATTGTTTTTTTTAAGAACAGTTTAACATATTTCAAAATAATTGTATTTCAAAATGAGAAAAAAAACAAAACTCACTTATATTACAAACTACCTAAGTAAACAAACTGCATTCTGAGCCAAGGTAATTTCATTCTTTGATCAAGTTGTTGCTGACTCCAAAAGTCAAGCTTTGATGCCCACCCACCCTTTCTTCCTAAAAACATTAACTGTATCATAAAAAAAGAGACTAGATTAATAATTTAGAGAAAAGGAGCTGGGCATTTTCTTCCACTATTTTATCAGCCAGGGCGATGTTGTCTTACTTTAGAATCAGCCTTAATCTTATTTTCTATTATCTACTTTCTGTTGTTTCAAAACCAATTTAATTTTATTTCATGCACAACACTGAGTAGTAGCCACTGAAACAAGGTTGTTTCTGAATCTCTCTCAAGCAACAACCTCGTCCATCCTTTATCAGTAAACACAGTGTCTAATAAAATTCAATTTATGATTATTTTAGAGAGCTTTAGGCTCCTACAAAAAATCCATTAATTTGGGAACATACTATATAAGGTTTTAGAAAGTAAATATTCTAAAAAGGAACTCAAATAGAAACATTATTCTCCCCTTCCACAAATCCTCCCTGGGGAATAATAGATGCTTATAGTTATTCCTGTTGTGGTTCCATTGAGAATAACGTCAATGTTGATGGCTGAAAAGCAGTATTTTAGTGAACGACTCAAATGTGAGAATATTTTGCTCCATTTATATCAGAATAAAACATCTTAACGAATAATATGTTTAAATACAATCTCACCATATTGATATTGATGTTTTGTCTGTGCTCATCAAATTTCTGAACATTAACAGGTGCTCTGCATACTTTATAAAGGTAGGTTAACATACTGATATTGATATTAAGCAACTGTTAAATACTAGGCACTTTTCTAAATGCTCTTTAGTTCAATGGTCATGTTTACTGTTACAATTGTCCTTTTAAAATCAAATATAATTTATTTCCAAACCAAAGTGAAAATATCGTAATTCTTCAGGGTAAAATAAAATGTTTCAGTTTTGAAAATCCAATAGTTAAGCATAATATTATAGGTTCTGAGTGGGCCATTAAAGTAGGGGATGTGTGGGAATTAAGGACAATAGAGAATATAACCAGTGGATATGACAAAGTGTTCTTTAAAATTAGTAGCTAAACGGATAAACTTTAACCAAATTTTAATAGGATAAACATTCAGGTCTATTCTTATTAGACTATTCTGTTTGTTTCTTCATAGGTCTTTATCAGGAAAAAGTGGAAATGAGATGTGAGCCCAAGACAACGTCAGCCAAGCTGGTAGGGAGCTCTGGCGTGGATATTCTGCATGAGGATCCTGGTGAGGATGGCTCTATAACCTTATACTGCTGAGTGACTGCATGCACCTGCCTTGGAAAGACAGGATCAAGGGTGATGCAGCCCTCTGCAGCTGGCACAGACCGTGCAGGAGCTGACATCGACAGGCTGCCTGAGGACCCCACTCCCAGCAGCAAGGAAGCACATCCTTCCTCAAAGGGGGATTTAAGAAACCTATCTACACAAAGAGAAACATATTTCACACGGAGGGGAACGGAGCCTTTGAGAACAAAGATCCACCCCTATGAACAACACACACTACGTAAAAGTTGACTGAATTTTCCAAGACCGTCCTGATTTCATGTTATTTATTCTTCTCAGTGAGGGACATTCAATAGAAATTTGTACTAGCTTTAATGTTTAGTAAGTCTTTAGTTTTACGTACAATTACTTAAGAAATGTTCTTTACCAGATCATATGCTTCACTTTTTGGTTGGGTAAATGCAACCTCTTTAATCACACAATTTATTTTGGTGGCCCACTTACTGGGAAGACTAAACAAATACGAGTGTACGCTTGATCTGTAGTCTACAACAAAAGCCAGGATTTACAGTCAAAATTGTCTTACTGCTCCAAAAGGGCCTTATGCTAGGAACACCAAGAATTTCTAGTGATGATGATGAGGAGGATGATGATGATGATGATGATTTACATTAAACTGTAATTACTCTTTTCTCAGTTTCATGCTGAGCACTTTATATGCATTCTGTCAAGCCAGGCTCACACAGATTTTAGAAGTGGATGATGTTATTATTATCATTTTACCAATCAGGAAATTAGTCTGGAGTAATCTTGCTCTGAGTAACATAGCTAATCCGACAGTTCTTACATCCTGTTATCTCTAAACACCCTCTCCACTATCTGACCAGGCTGCCAGAGGAAAAGGTATATGACCTACAGAGACATTATACTAACCTGGAACGAACACCAGAGAAGAGCTGAGGTTCTTTCTGGGGTTGCATGCCTTATAATTGGGATGATTATAATTGGGAGATTAATTACAGATGCTATTGAGTGACGACTTTTGACTGGGAAGTGTTACATGGGGGTCAAAGTGGGGGTTTGACAACAGATTGCTTACGTTCAAGTTATGTCTATGCCATTTCCAAGCTTTCTGTCTTGAGCTAGTTATTTAAACTTGCTGTCTTACTTTCTTATAATTGGGAAGAACATGATTGGCTCCTTCTTATTATTAAATGTAATATCACGTGTATATCACTTAACACAGGGCAGGACACATGATAAACACCAAGCAAGTGCAAATATATTTATTGTTGGTGTTAAACGTATTGTTGTTTAATAGTGTCTAGCCATACCTTACATCCACTGTTTTATTAAAACTCAATATCAGTATTTAACCTTGACACTTGAGGAACTCATCCTTAGTTATAAGGACTTAAGAAAATTTAATACTTTCTATAAAATAAGCTAGTTGGTCCACAAATATGTTTGTTGCATGATTACTATCTGCAGACATTGTCTTAGGTATTGGGAATCCAGTAATAAAATACAAATTGATCTCCTGCTCTTGACATTTCAGTCTCTTGTGTTCTGCAGTATGCTTCATGACGTGCAGAAAACAGAATATGACATATCGTACTTATCCTCAGATGTTCCACGCTGCGAGGCAGGAAGGACTCACTGTGATTTTAAACATAATAATACAATGAAGGACCACAGAAAGAAGGCATCTGCCTCTGGGGGGGCTCTCCAAAAGTGGAAGAGCTCAAGAAATACTAAATAAAACACTATTTATATACATTATAAACTATAGACATATAGAAAACTATACACATTAAGCTGGTATTCTCTGTCTTCAATTAAAAAAAATAAATATCTTCAAGTATGTAAAGATGGAAAAAAATCCCCACATAACAATTATGTGTATACTAACCCCTTAACTGAGAAAAATTAAGCATTATCAGTACGAGTCAAGCCCTGTGTGAACTCCTCCTGGAAAGTCCACAGGATTATTCCTGATACAGACGTATCCCGACCACCCTATGGCTGCTCCACTACAGACATGAACAGGACTATTCAATTACTCTTAAATACTTCTCTTAAATGCTTCTTAAATACGGACAACAATCTTTTCTGTGAATACAAAACGATCTTACGTGAGCTAAAAGTAAAGTCTGTTCTTGGACATATAGCTACCATTATTTCTAAAGTTCAGCATCAAGCAGATTCTTAATATGTCCGATACCCTCATTAATGCATTCCATTCTCACAAGGCATAATGTATCCCTTTTCCACATATAAGGAATCCACATTTAAAAGCAGTTGTTCAGAGTCACATGGATAAGCGGGAGCACTGGGATTCTTATCTGAACTAGACATAGCTAATTTTATGGTTAATGAGAGCAAACAGTAAATGGAAGTTTTCATTTCTTTCCAAGGAGAGATTATACCATCAATACCCTAATCAGAACAAGTCCAGGCTGGTTCAGTTATACAGATGCCTGAAACCAAAACACTCCTCCTGCAAAACCTATGAATTATAGTTGAAAAGGAAAAAAAAAAAGATTGTTAAAATCATTCAAAAAGATTGTTTGGAGGCAAAGCTTGTCACTTCTAGGCAGGCAAGGACAATTGAAGCGATCTCGGGGTTCCCAAAGAATAATGGGTTGTTTGCAAAGAGCTCTAGGAGCAAAGTCCTCCTGATACACATGCTGAAATTACTATTTGGTCTTCCCTGGATGGGGAGGAGAGTGGTTTGTGGGACAATAATAAATTAGTCCATGCAAAACCCTTTTCCTGCTTGTGATTCCTGGTGCCCAGAAAAAGAAAGTTTGAATCAATTCACTGACAGTTTTACATGAGGTTTGAAAAATTAGGTATTGCAAAAACCAACTTCTGTAACCCCCACAGGCCTTTCTTTCTCCCAAAAAAAAGAAGTTGAAGGAAAATGGTTTGAAACATTCATGTGGGAAACTCAGGAAAATTTATAAGCACCATACCTGACCTTCTCTGGGAAACATTTTTATTTAAACTCTTTCATATTCTGCCTTTGCAAGAGGCATCTTTGAAACTTTCTCAGGACGAGTGGAATATAACTCATGAATAAAATTTGCCTGGTTTACAGGCTGATGCTGAGTTGAGTTGTTTTAAGAGAAAACAATCTAATGCCTTCATCCCAAGGGTGAGAATCAGTCAACTTTCTCGAACCTATGATATTAAGGACATCATTCAATGCAGCATCAAATCTCAGACCCTGTTTCTTCCACAAAACCCCTGCCTTTCACCTCAGCCTCTCCTTGCTCTCCTGATGCTCATTTCCCAACCTCTCTCTCTCCCAAAAAACTCCCTCCCTTCTTCTCTCTGTTTCCTAGGCCAGCCATATCACTTTTTTTTCTGTTATTTGAACCAAATATGTTTTCACCTCACTTTCTATGCACAAGGTATTTTGTTTTCCCAGAAAGCTCTTCTTATTTTTAAACCATACCTTTCTTCCTTAATCAGATGAGTCCCTTTACATCCTTTACATTAGACTTTATTGCTTCTGAGGGGACATTCATGATCTTAAAATAAGTTGGATATTTGTAATTATTCTTTCTTAGGAGCTTTTACTTTGCTTCACAAGTGCATAATTGTTCATTGTATGCATTTTTCCTTATATATTTACTATCTTTCTCTGTTTATTGGAACTTTGTAAAGGTCAGGTACCCTGAGTGGTTAGCTTGTTCGTTTTTTTATTAATATATCTGTTGCACATAGCACTGAGCCCAGAGAAGTGTGGCTATTTAATGAGTGTTTTTTGAAGCTGTGAACAGGCTTCCTTCTCCATATAGGATTCCTACTGTGTGCTCCATAGTAGTTACTTCTGAATGTCCTATTGCCCTTTAGGTGCTGATGGCATATGCTTTCAATCATGAGTTATCATCTTCCAATAGCCCATTTTCCTTTGTAGACTATAAGCAACATGAGTCAATAAGAAGAATCCATCTTATTGGCCCCTCTGTGCCTAAGTCTTACATGGAGAGGAGACACAATCAATATTTATTAGTTCACGTCTTATTCCAGAGTTAAACTTCAACCATCTAGGTCTGAATGCCTGAGACCCAGGAAAGCCAATGGTCTAAGCTCTGGTCTGAGTCCAAGTCAGACCTTTGGGGACTGATGTTCCAGCTTGAAGACAGTCAGACAGAGAGTGAGTTCTCCTTCCTCTGCCTTGTTGCTCTGTTCAGGCCTCCAATGGATTTGAGGTCACATAAGAGCATTCTTATTTGCTTTCCCACACTCTTTGTGTTCAGAAATTGCTGACGTTCTTAACCCTATTCTCATTTTGATCTCCTTCTCATTCCCTTGGTTTCACTCCTATGTCCTGCATGAACACACCATCCTGCCTTTCAGATCCAGTTCCTATCCAGAGTTCTGACTTGGATCTGATCCCTTGTCCAAACCAAGTAATACAGATCTCTAAATGTCCAAAGTGGAATGGGGCTGTATACGTCAAGGAAACAGGAATTTCAATGCCTGGGGGGCCCCTTACGCTGAAGACTCCCCAGGGTAAAGCAACATGAATGGTCTCTTTTATTCCAACCAGAATTTTCTGAAAACTGCTGTTTCACCCTGGTCTCCTGTGAAATTTTTATTTTCTTTTCTTTCCTTTTTTTAACTGTAAAGGTTATATATTACAAAATGCCTCCTGGTGTTCAGACTGAAAGACATTCACCACAAATATGAAGTGTCTTTAATATTCTCCATCCCAGTTAACAGAGTCACTCTCCACCCTGTCAATCAGGTTTGATGTCCTAGGCTCACTTTAAAATCGCTACTCTCCTCCTTACCACACACACATTCCTTTGACCAACACAATCTAGTCACTCGAATTACTGTCTGGTTATTCATTCAGTAAGTATTTGAGGAGCTAGGTACTAGTTTAATTAATAATGACAGAATTGCGAATAAAACACATAGTCTCTGACCTCAAGAAGCCAGGGTTAATTGAAGAGGCTAATATTAAAAACAAAAAGTTATAAAAATGTGTACTTAATGATACTGTATGGAAAGTAAATTGAACAGGGATACAGAGATAATATCGCAAAGGGCTCTATTTAGAGCAGGGGCCAGAACAGACCCCTCGATTGACAATCATCTCCACAGACGGAAACTCAATACTGATCCACACCCCGGTGAAACTAGTAAACATTAATTTTTTAAAAAATGGTACTGAGGGCAAAGAACAAACGAAGAACATTTATTCAAGAAAATCTATGCAGAGTTGATAAGGAAGGAAAGAGTCTGTAGTATTTGAACAAAGACTACTACTGTCTCTTTGCCCCACCTTTTGCTCAGCAAGGCAGACAGCACTCAGACCACTAGAGCCAGTTACCCAGAAGGCCGTTTCCACTCAGCTCCACGTTGGAGAGTTTTCTTCCCAGGACGAGGAAGACTTCAGCATTTCTCAATGTTCCCAAGTGACTGTTGCTGAAGCCAAGTCTTGGGTGAGTGTGTTTAAGAGGTGAGAGCTGCCTTCTTCATTCCTGTCCCACTAATGAAATGGAGGGTCCACCTTGGGTGTGACAATTTTAGAATTCTGGGGCCCTTATAACCCTTGCCTCCTGGCTTGTGAGGCAGTGGCTTTATGCCAGAGAAGCAAGCTGAAATGTCCTCATGTTATCTAATTCATAGCGTGGTTCTGGAGCATTACTTTTTTAAGATGACAACTGTGAAACTCCTACCAAAAGGCCAAGGGATGTAAGAAGCACTCAATGATTGGAAGTTCTGCCTGTAACACTTTAAAAATGGGTTATGTAGCTCCCCTGGTTACAAATAAAAAGAAAGATTTCAAACAGGGTTTTACCAGATCAACTCCTTTACTTGAAACATAAATGCTTTTACCACTTGGAGCAAACTCACTGTTTCAGCCTCATTTTCTTACATTGTAATTTCCTAAGATACCTCTTGGCACCAGGCAAGCTGCAATCCTCACTCTTCTCAGAACATGTAGTCATACCTTTTCACAACTCCATGTCTTCCTGAACATACTGTTTTTTTCTATATGGCATGTCTATTCCTGCTTGTTCACCCAACAAACTCCAACTCATCCTCTGAAATGTGAATTCTTTGGTAAAGCCTTACCTCATACTCCTGGGAAAAATCAATTGCCACATTCCGTTTATATTTCATGAATTTATTTGGTTTGGTATGGTATGGTATGGTATAATATGGTATGGGATGGTATGGTGTGGTATAATATGGTGTGGTGTGGTGTAAATGTCTATTTATGACTCCAGCAGACTATAAAATTTTGAAGGTAGGAGAAGTGTGTGTGTGTGTGTGTTAACCTTTGTAACTTTAGTAAGCAGCATATACTTATGAAACACAGGTTATATCCATATGTATTTATTTCTTCACAAGTATTTATTGAGTTTCTACATGAGGTAGTCCCTCCCTGTGCTTGACCAAAAAATGGCAATTAAAAAGCATAGAAGGAACTATAGTAGACTAAAACTATTTAGATTCAGAAGCTATTATTATAAGCTCTTACTTTTATTCTTTGCATTTTCACCTTTAAAATAAAGATATTATAAAATCCTACTTCAGAGGATTTTCATTAAGACACACAGAAATGCAAAACGTTGTGGGGACAAGGTCTTTTGTTTCTGAGGATGTTATCACTTAACTTGGGAAAGTTACAACCTATAGGTTTCTGGGTAAAAAATAGTAATTGTTCAACAATGTTGTTATAATAATACTCACAAAATGATAAATATACAAGGTGATTAAAGATGTGCTACAAAAATGACACCATTAGTTAGTTCTATTACAAGTAAGACAGAAATAACCATTGTGACTTGAGAAATGGAGCTGAAGTTGCCTACAGGTTTGTAACCTGCACGTGACTTCCAATCTTCCCTTTACCCGCCCTTTTGTCTAAAGGCAGTTTGTGACTCTCAACCTTCACTTCCATGAGGTGCAAGTCAGTAACTTTGTTCCCTAGATCCTACTGAGGACCACCCCTACCATTTCTGAAAACCAATAGATTTCCTAGATAACTTTGCCAGACAGTAGCATGCAAATGGCAAACCCAGCTGCCATGAAGAAACTACATGTTGAAGCAGCATTGCCATTCCCTTCAAATGAATCAATCAGTTAATCAATCATAAAATAAAAGTCAGATTTCTGTTAGATATTTTAATAAAAACACACAATTTCTCCAATTCTCTTTCCCCAGACATTGATTCACAAATACGATTGCTTCCAAATCTCTCCTGTTCTTCTCCTATTACAGATATGGCAGTTATTTTTCTGTTGCTATTTTATTGACATGACTTTCCAATCCTTCACTTAGAAACATGCAGTCCCTGTAACTAATGAACTCATCCAAAACTCCTGGGGTTTTTCCTTAACTAACAGTACTGTTCTTCCCTACATTGCACTTGGCAATTGTCTCCCTGAGGCCTGAATAAAATGAATAAATACGTGCTTTAAAGAGACACTCTTACCCAGAAAAGAAACTGTAGAATAGAGTAATATTTGAAAATAGTTCTGATCACATATCACAGGTTCATATGTTTATTGTCTTTCCTAAATCAAATGACATTTTAAACAAGCTTTGTTTCCCAAACAGTCAAGCCTGTTGCATATAAATATTTGGAAACAATATTTTATATTTCTAAAAATAGCTCAGCCCCTTCTTCAGAAGAAACATATTTTCTTCCCTGCACAGAACTGGCTGGATAGTCACACCACGATGGAATCCTGAGAGGACTCCTTCATGACAGCATGATCTCTTTTCCTAGTACTCCTGAGAAAACCAATTCAGAGGAAACTGTGAAGCCTATCATGAATGAGGCACACAATTTCGAGTCAATGGTAGAATTAATACTAAGAAATATAATAATAACACCAACATGGTTGAACAGTCACTATTATTGTCATACACTATAAAGCCCTGTATTAGCTCTTTGATTTCATAATACCACCTGCTCTTTTCTCTAGTTTCATTTCCCTCCTCAGTCTTTACTTGCTTACCACACTGGGCTTCTTCAACTTTCTGGAACATACCTTGCTTTTTCCCATTAATGGATGCTTGCCCATGTTGTTGTTGCTAATTTACCCAGAGCTTCTCTGTACACCATCACACATCAACACTCACTGTCTCCCGTTTCATTGTGTAGTAAATTCCTAGCACATTTCTATTCCTTTTTCTGTATAGTTTGAAACATTCCTGGCTATAAAAACATCGGATGCACTTGTCAGACATTTCTGTAAACACACCTCCCCCATTTCTGTTGCACAATTCCAAACATTTATACAATATTTATTGTCCCTGATAGATTGCAAACTTTCCAAGGCAGAGACAACATCTGTTTTATTCAGAATTCAATCTCTCTTTCTGCTGATTCAACTGGTTAAATTCCAGAATACCTTATCTTCTGCCTTATTTATTCATTTATCAAAAAAAATAAATGAACAAATAATCCTTTCAAAATATTCATTCTACTGAATTTGTCTAAATCCTTTCAAAATATTCATTCTACTGAATTTGTCTAAATATTGACTTTTTAAAAAGAGTTCCTAAAGGGGTGCCAAATGTATGATACTTACATTTTGAATAAAACTGTCTTTAAAATATAATATATACGCTGTCTAGTGTCCTCTCCAAACACAGAATGAGAAATATCTGAGTTTAGAACTGCTAAAAATAGTTAAAAACTCGATTAAATTACTTGAATTAGACAAGACTGTTTTCTATTCTGTATTAATTTTTGCATTGGTGCTCAGGTTTCTCATAGCTTAGTTTTATGCCCCATAACAAAACCTTTCATAAGTCTAGATTTTTGATATAGTCCTATTAATTTGACTTTCTCTTAATCATTATTATATAATTCTTGTTTTTTTAAAGAACTCAACTCTGGTTTTCACTTTTTCTTTAAAAGCTTCTAGTTGTTATTGATTTGGGGGAGGACTGTGTTATTTTGGTATCTCTACATTTATTGATGTTTCCTCAAACACTTTTTGGAAACACTTAAAATGAATAATTCTAATAAATGCCTATAAATCTATAGACAGAAAAGTCACATGCATTCGTAGAGCATGTAGTTGGCTGTACGATCTAAGGTTCTGTCTTCACAGTGTTCCTAGTGCGGTGTCTTGCACATCGATGGTGCTCAGTTACTTTACTAGAAACAGACTTACATCCATGTCATGCATTCAGATATGAGAAGGAGAGAAAGATGAATGCCCCTTGTCACAGAAAAGGCATAGGGACATCTGTGTCACTGTACTTGGGATTTTCTAAAACCCAAAGCAAGAGGGGAAGGTGTTATGCTTGTGGATGGGCTTTAAGTCACTTGACTTTAATTAGAAATCCAGATCTGTCACTTACTGTGAGATCTTTGCTAAGTTTCTTGAGAAATCTCTCTGAGCCTCAATTTCCTTACCTGTAAAATGAAGATAACAGTATCTGCAATCTACATTCAGAAATTCAAACTGTTTCTGAAAGGCCTAATATTTGTCAGATACTGTCCAAGGGACATTTTATATTAATCATTTAATCCTCATAAGAGCAGTATTAATTTATTACTTACTTTATATCTGAGAGGAAGTGAGGCTTAGAGAGACTAAGCCACTTACCCAAGATATGCAATAAATGGATGGCCCGAGACCACCTCCTGCTCTGAAATTTTCTAGTATACATGCAAGTCTCATAGCTATGATGAATTCTCTCTCTCTTATTAATAGTTTTTACTTTACCTTCCTATACTATTGAGATTTACCTTTATGAATATTTTACAGATAGTGCTCAAATAGTATATCGTATAATAGGTGGAACAATAATCAAATCTATTATCCTTGTGGCAATTCCCCATGGGAGGGGAAAAATTCACACAGGTTACACCTCTAGGTTAAATTTCTGTGTTAATATTTTTCAGAGGTGAAGGTTGAGATACACAATAGCCTTTGGAGCCAATTAAACATAATTGTACAAAATTTCCCCCATGACTTGATATAATTATCTCACCATGAGCTAGCATATGGTATTGCAAAGTAGCAAGGAACTTCTATTTGTAATAGAAATTAGTATTAGAGAAAAATCATGTTTCTTTCTGCAGTTATAAACACCAAAATATTAATTTCCCTAAATTGTGCCATATTTTACTGCTCACAGTTCCACCTAACAGGTTAGAAAGAGAAGAACAAAAAGATAAACTACATTGGAATTTGGTCCAAGAAAGGATGAGCTCTGTCCATGAAAATAAACCTTTCGTGTAGATCCCTGTTTCTCAGGAAAAGTTTAAATTTGAGTCAAAACTGCTGGGAAGATAACCTATTCAAATCGTCTTCTCCTATTATTGGATTTTTTCCTAGGGCAATGCTTTTTTAATAGAGAGGAAGAAAAGAAGGTTTCATGGAAGGAAAGAAGCCATTAGCTAATGAAAACCAGCAATGGCCAGGCATTTCCATATTGGCTGCTGTGTGTGATATTTCAGTAACTTAAGAAATTAACATAAACTACTGTCATGTGACATAAGATAAAAACATGATTGACATGAATTTCTGTATGCTGACATTACAAAAGTCACACAACTAGGGTAAAGGCCTCTTACTTGTCAATTCTTAGTTATCTTGCCAATGCATTTTGATGGATGTTTGAGGTCCTCCTGGCAGCATAGACAAAACTCTATGAGGTCTAACAGAGATTGCCTGGTTAAGTGCAGAGACCCGACTGGTGACATCAGAGGTTATGCAGTGCATGGAGGGATTGGAATGCTGAATTAGGCATAGTAAGGGGGGCCACGCTGACCAATCTGAGCATTCGGTTAAGACCTTGGCCATGCCAAAGCTTCAAATCAAGGACCCTGTCCTAGAGTAGGTATCCCGACTTAACACTGAGTTCCAAACCAAAATGGATTCACCCTAACAAAGAATACACTCAAATATCACAGACTTTAAAATGATCCAACAGAAATCTAAATGCTTGACAGAACAAAACGTAACAAAGGAAAATGTATAATCAGACACCTTACGGTATATTGTCCAGAACATTGAGCCCACATCCAGAAATTCAGTGATCACCAGCAGGATAAAGACAAAGGAAACAACACTAAGGCTGTAACTTTCAATCTGCAGAAAATCAAAGAAAAAGAAATCCTGAGCGCAGCCAGAAGAAGAAAAGAGATCACATACCGAGGAAAAATGATACAATTTATAGCTGACTTCTCATTAGGAACAGTGGAGGAAAGAAGACATAGAAAAACATCTTTAAACTACAATAAGAAAAAAACAAATATGAAACAAGAATAATTCTATATCCATCCAGGAAAATAAAATTTAAAAATAAGGGTGAAATAAAGACACTTTCAAAAAACAAAAGCAAAAACCAAGCAAACAAAAGTCCTTTAAGAAATTCATACCAGCAGATTTTTTTTTACACCTCCAGAAATATTAAAGGAGTTTCGTTAGGATAAAGGAAAATAAGATCAGATAAAAACTGGATTTTACAGGAAATAAAGAAGGACATCAGAAATGGTAAGTATGTGTATTTTTATAAAAGATTGTCACTCTTTATTAAAAGTATTTTAATTTACCCGAAAAGCAACTGCTAAAGCAAAAATAATAGCATTGAATTTTGAAATGTATTACAAATACAGTAAAATATATAACAACAGTGACTCAAAGATGTGGATAATGCAGTCACTGCTTTAAGGTCCTTACATTTTATGTGAGATGGTACATTTCTTACTCTAACAATTTAAGGAGGCTCATCACAGTTGCTGCAACTATAAAAATAATACAAGAGGTATAGTAGAGTTCAAAATCTAATTAAGGCATTAAAATGAAAACTTTAAAAAAAGAAATAACGTCAAAGAAGCAGATAAAGGAGAAACAAAACACAGACAAAAAAATACTGAGGAACACAAATAGCAACACTGAATTTCTAATCTTACTATATGGCTAAATATAATAAATATAAGTAAACTAAAAGTCCAATTGCTAGAAAGATATTTTCATACTGGATAAAAAGGAAGACCAAATTATGTTTGTTGTAAAAGAGACAGATAAAGACATGCATAGGTCATAAAATGGTAAAACTTAGGCTCTACAGACAATAAAACATTGCCTATATAAATATCAGTCAGAAAGAGTCAATTTATCAGGAAGGCAAAACAATGCTTAAAATGCTCACCTAGAGCAGCAAAATATAAAAATAATCTGATAGGATTAAAAAGAAGTAGATAAATCTAAAAATGTAGCTGGGAATTTTAATACTTCTACGTATTTGAGAGAATAGTCACACACACACACACACACACACACACACACACACACATGATTATATAATTTGAACAAACTTTTCCACCAATTTTGTCAGATTTACATCGATAGAGCCAATCACTCAGATAATGTATCATAATTTAAGACAAAATAAGTTCTCAATACAGCTTAATATATTGAAATATTACATAGTAAATTCTCTTGCCATAAAACTAAATTAGGATTAGATTAGAATAGAATTAGATTAGAAATCAATTAACAGTAAGGCACCTAGAAAATATTACAACATGAAATTAAGCAATCCACTTTAAAAATAATTGATGGGTCAAAAAAGAGGTCATAAACATGTTTTGTAATAATTCAAAATCAATGATAAAGAATATTTAATGTCAATTTGTGGAATACATAGAAATGTATAGCTTTATATGCATATATTAGAAAAGAATAGATATATTGATTTATGTTTCCTCCTTAAGTATCTAGAAGTAGTAAAATTAAATCAAAATTAAGAAGAAAGGGGAAAATAAAAATAAGATCAGAAATCAATTAAACAGAAAAAGAAAAACAACAAAAAATTTTAAAAACATCAGAATCAGTTCCTTTAAAAATATAAATAAAATTGATAAATCTCTAGCTTGACGATGCAATAATAAAAGAGAAGAGACAGAAACTACCAATATAAAACTAAGAGAGGACATCAACTCAGATCTTACAGATATTAAAATATTTAGGCTGATCAATTTGACAGCTTTGATGAAATGGCCAACTCCTTGGAACACACAAATTAATAAAACTGATGCAAGAAATAGAAAATCTGAATAGCTCTAAAATTGTGAAAATCATAATTTGTAATTACACCCCCACCTAAAACCACATGGTCTTGTCTCCAGATGGTTTCATTCTTAAATTTTATGAACCATTTATGTTAAATACTATTAATTTTATATAAATTCATTTATAAAGTAGAGGGACAAACAATCCTTAACCCTTTTCATGACTCTAGAGTAGTATTTTTGTTATTAATATTGGTACAAAGACCCAACAGAGACATTACTAAAAAAATAAGATTACAAAATAACTAATAACCCTCATGAACATAGATATAAAAATCCTTAACAAAATATTAACAAATTTAGTCTAACAATATATTGAAAGGATAATACATCTTGACCAAGTAGGGTTAATTGCAGGAATGCAAGTTTGTTTTAATATTTGACAATTAATATAGAACTACAATTATAGAATGAAAGAGAAAAGGCGAGAGAGAGAGAGAGAGAGAGAGAGAGAGAGAGAGAGAGAGAGAGAGAGAGAGAGAGAGAGAGAGATCACTACTATAAAGGAAGAAAAAGCATTTGACCAAATTTAATAGTTTCATGATAAAAGCCATCAGCAAATTAAAAGTAGAAGTAAACTTTCTCAAACTTATAAAGTGTATTTATAACTAAGCATACTAAAAGTTGAAAGTGAATATTTTCCTATTAAGATTGGGAACAGTAAAGAATGCTTACTTCCCTATTTCTGTTATACATTATACTGTACAACAAGTATAATATGCAAGGTCAATATACAAAAGACAATTGTGTTTCTATATTCTAGCAATGAACAACTAGAAATTTAAAATATCAATTTGAAAAAGCACTTATAAATATAGCAAAGGAAATATAAGAACCTTCACTGCAAATTACAAAATATACTAAGAAAAAATAAGGAACTAAATAAGAGTTATGTCATACTCATGGATTGGAAATATCAATACTATCTAGATGTCTATTTACTTTATTTGATTTATAGATGGGAAGTAATCTTGATCAAAATCCTAATAGTTTTTTTTTCTTTATCGATGGAAAAGTTGATTCTGAAATTTATATGAAAAACCAAAATACCTTGAATAGGCAATGCAATCTGGAAATAATACTTGGCAGAATTACACTACACGGCTATCACTAGAGTGAGGAAAATGAAGCACATAGGGTGCAAAATTTAAGGAGGTAATGTCCTGTAAGCAATTGCCCTGGGATTCCAACACCCTGAGTCTGTGCTTCCTTTTGTTTTGCACTAGGTGCCTTGCTTGCCTGTCCGGCACCCCACTAGAAGTTATCAAGACCTTCTATGAAGTTACAATAATCCAGGCATTGTGGTAACTTACAAAGGTAAATAAATAGAACCATGAAACAGAATAGGGGTTCAGAAACAGACTTACACATACATGATGATTTCATTTTTACAAAGGAGACCGTATAACACAAGGGAGAAAGTATTCTCAACAAACGGTGTAAGGACAATTGTATTTATTGTGACGCATCCAAAATTGAAACATAACAACTAAAACTATAAAGCTTTCCTGAAGGAAAACATGATAATAATTCACAAACACGGAGAGACAAAGATTGTCTCCAGAGGGCACAAATGGCAAAAAACATAATTTTTTAGAAAAATATGTTTAAAAAGGTGAACTGTACATGAAAAGCTTTGCTCATCAAAAAACATCATAACCATGATAAAGATAAGACACAGTCTAAGAAAATATGCATACCTGAAAAAGGGCTTGTACCTAGAATATAAAACCCCTAC
The DNA here is from genome assembly GCF_964194185.1 of Rhinolophus hipposideros. Classification (NCBI taxonomy): domain Eukaryota; kingdom Metazoa; phylum Chordata; class Mammalia; order Chiroptera; family Rhinolophidae; genus Rhinolophus; species Rhinolophus hipposideros. The sequence continues at coordinate 17,891,654 of NC_138061.1, forward strand.
AGTTCAATAATAAAATGGCAAACAACCCAATGAATAACATGCCTGCAAGATATGAACAGAAATTTTACAAAAGAACATAACTAAAAAGAATTGCAACAGCACATGTTGCAACTGGAACTCTCATAACGTTGTTGAGATATAAAATAGTAAAATACTTTTGGAAAATTGTTCGTCTTTTTCTCATTAAGTTAAACATGTCTCTACCCTATGGCCCCTGTTATGAGTTCATGCAAGGGAAATAAAAAAAAAAAGTGTGGCTTCTGAAAGACTTGGGCAAGAATTTTAAAGCTGTTTTAATTAAAATAGCCCCAAACTGGAATAACTCAAATATTTATCAACCAGAGAATAAACAAATGTATTTTGTTACATGCATATAAAGAAATGTTATTCGGCAATAAAAACAAACAAACAAACAAACAAAAAAAACACAATGAAGTACTAGCAAACACAGTAAATACTAATGCATCTCAAGTCATTCTAGTGAATGGAAAAAGCCAGGCACTAAACATATATATTGCAAGATTTCATTTTGTTTTAAAATGAAGTTCAGTAACAGGCAAAAGTAATCTATGGTGATATATGTCATGGGCTGGTGGTTGGATGGAAATTAACATTAAGTGAGTACAGAAACTTTTTAGGCTGATGGAAATCTTTTTCTGGAGTGAGAGGTGGTCTATGTAAATATGTTCAACATTTGTCAACCCTATCAAATTATACATTTAATACCTGTATGTTTTACCTTATGTGACTAAAAAAAGAAGCAGAACCACTGCTTTGGGTTCTGTTACTAACTGTGTCTCAATTGACTTATCTGTCAAATGGGGCTATTATTACATTAACTGCCTGATTCATCTCAGAGAGGTGAAGATTAAATGTGATAAATGCTATATAAAGGGGAAGTATTATTGTTTCTTCATTCACTGTTTCCATTCTGGGGGAGTTTGAGATTTTACCCACTGTGTTTGAGGGTTCTTTGGTGTACATCTTTATCTGGTGTCATTTAAAGCCCTACTTGTTATAAATGTTGACTGTTGTGCACACCTGAAACTAATATAATATTTTATGTTAGCCATATTTTAATACAAATCTTAAAGAAATGTAAATAAAAAATAAAGCCCTACTTGAGTGTTTTCTATATTTCTCCTCTTTGTAGATACTTTAATATTCTACCATGATTGTTTCCTGCAAAGTTTTATTTCTATTTGCTCCGAAACACCAATAAACTTTTAAAATTAATAAATCAGTAAAACCAATAAATAAAACATATTAGTAGTAATGTATTTTGAAAAGTTTCTAAGAACCTGACTTTCCGCTCATCACTAGGCGTGTATATACCATTTAATTTTTACAAATCTGAGGAAAGGAATTTCTATCCCTTTTATGTCAATAGGGGAGATAAGGAACTTTTCTTGACATGAGTGGGAAGTCAAACCAAGATCCAGGCAGAGGAGAAGAGATGAGAACTGGAAAAGTGCCACAGTGGAGTCGCATGAGAGCTTCAAAGAGGAACTGAGAAAATCCATGAATATACAGAAGAAAGTATTTAAAAAGATATCATCTAACTTCACAGCCAAGCAACTGAAACTTATACTTCCATTTTCAATGAATTCAATCATCAATTAATGAAAATTCATGTTGAAATCTTCAAGCTTGTGTACATAAACAAGCCATAGATCCCCATCCATGAGGCCAGCAGTCTTGAACATAACCTGAATCAATTTGAGCCAATGACATCATAGGTTGTCAAATAAACATGGTTTCCATGGAAACGAAGATCGATTTTTAGAGACTATCATGAGGTATAAGTTCTTGAAAAAGTGAGTTCTCTCTTGTACAGTCTATCACAACCAGCTGAATCATTTCCCAGTGTACCTCATGGTTTCTTATTAAGTGGAAATGATATTTCAAGCATTTAACTTCCAAAGTCAAACACTTCTGTCAAAAATCTTTAAATAAAAAAGACTGGAATTAATTGGAAATTAAAGTCAATGGAAGATTTCTTCCCCTCATATCAACATCTAATTATCAAAAGACACTTGACTGGTAACTGATGCAAACTAATCATACATCGATGAAGGTTAATCTTTTATTTATACATTAAGGGATTTAAAAATACCTTTAAAGAAACTTCATGGACATTACCCGGAGTAAGATTTTCACTGACATATCCCCTCGCGCGAGGGAAGTAAGAGAAAAAATAAACATGTGGGATTACGTCAAACTAAAAAGTTTTTTCACAGCAAAGGAAACCATCAATAAAACAAAAAGGGATCCTACTGTATGGGAAAAGATATTTGCCAATGATATATCTGATAAGGGATTAATATCACAAATCTATAAAAAACTTACTCAACTCAACTCCAAAAAAACAAACAACCCAATTAAAAAATGGGCAGAGGACTTGAGGAGACATTTTTCTAAAAAGGACATACAGAAGGCAAGAAGACATATGAAGAAATGCTCAACCTCACTAACCATCAGAGAAATGCAAATAAAAACCACAATGAGATACCACCTCACTCCAGTCAAAATGGCTATCATCAATAAATCAACAAACAACAAATGCTGGCGTGGATGTGGAGAAAAGGGAACGCTAGTGCACTGTTGGTGGGATTGCAGATTAGTGCAGCCACTATGGAAAACAGTATGGAGGTATCTCAGGAATCTGAAAATGGAACTACCCTATGATCCAGTAATTCCACTCCTAGGCATCTACCCGGAGAAATCCAAAACTCCAATTCAAAAATCTGTATGCACTCCTATGTTTATTGCAGCACTTTACACAATAGCCAAGATATGGAAACAACCGAAATGCCCATCGGTAGATGACTGGATTAAGAAGCTGTGGTACATTTATACAATGGAGTATTACGCAGCCATAAAGAAGAAAGAAATATTATCATTTGCAGCAACATGGATGGATCTAGAGAACATTATGTTAAGTGAAATAAGTCAGAAAGAGAAAGACAAGTACCATATGATCTCACTTATATATGGAATCTAAAGAAAAGACTATGTGAATAAACTAATCAGAAACAGTTTTGGGGACACAAAGGAAAAACCGAGAGTTGTTAGATGGGTGTGGGGGAGGGGGTTGGGGATAAGGGGAAAGGTGAAGGGATTTGGAAGCAGCTGGTAACCACAAGATGGCCTCAGGGATTTTTTGAAAATTAATTTGGGGAAGGTATTCAATAATGTTGTAAAGATTTTGTTGGGTATCCGATGGACATGCGTCCTATTTGGGAGACCACCTCAGGGATACTGTGGATACCTGATCATGGCATTGTACACCAGAAGCTAAACATTAATGAATGCCAACTATAATTTTATATATATAATGTGATGGTTCAGTGTGAGGTCGGAGGGATAGTGGATGGGGGGAGGGGGGTTCACAGTGTGAGGGATATAAATGATGAACGTCTAAGTATTACCTTGTCTTGTACACCTGAAACTAATAAATAAATAAATAAATAAATAAATAAATAAATAAATAAAAATAAAAATACCTTTAGATTGCATTATTTCAGGTCAACTGACATTCCATTAATGTGTTTCTTTAACTGTAATTCCTGATCTATGAAGCCTATTTCATGCAAAACTTCTTACAACTTTCCACAGTAGAATGTTTTAATGATGTGCTAATAAACTACCATATAGTTAAATTTTGTGTGACTTGAATTGTGTTTTTCTTAAGGAAAGATTAAAAATGTGACAAGTAGGAAAATCTCACCAGATAGACCAAGAAACAGGGCCTAAATCCACACATTTATGCATAACCAGGGGAACAAAGATTATATAAAGCCAAATAGCCAGATATTTTGATTTCCTTTTTGTCTTGAGAAGAAGGTAAAGAGGATCAAAATATGGTGGTGGAAAGAGAATTGACTTTGGGTGGCAAACACAGAATGCAATATATAGATGACGTATAATAGAACTGTACACTGAAACTTACATAATTTTACTAACCAACGTCACCCCAATAAATTTAATAAAAAGGAAAGTGAAACAAAACTGCCTTAATGAAGCAAAGATAAAGAAGTAATTTCTTGCACAAAATTTTCTCTTCTGTCAGAGGCTTGTTGGAAAAGTTAGCCTCCTCATGATCCTTTAGACACTGACTTTACTTTTCTTAACCTTGAACTTATCCTGTTAAGAGTCACAAAATCTAACAAAATAACCTAATCAAATTTGTCACAAACAGTCTTTGACATGCAAAATGGAGTTTGTTTTGCCATATCTAGGTCTTATGTTTCATTATTATTAAAGTGTCAGTAATATTTTGCCTGCTGGGAACACCAATTTTCCTTCAATTGTTCAATCTTATTCAAAACCCTATATTGAATATTTTACAAATCACAGTAGATCTTTGTTATTGCTTTTTAAAATTACAAACTGTGAAGGCTATGTTGGCATTTTGCGACGTGGTTTTTGCACATGTAGACTTGTCAAGCATTTAGAAAAACAAAACATGAGAAAATCATTCTTGGATGATTATAATCTTGCATATGACCTTCAGAATCAAAAATAATAAGACCATCGAAGGAGCAGACTATATTCCTCATAGTTCATATACAAACTCAGTTCATATACTCCCCTTTCTTTGTGTGTCCTATAACTCTTCAAATACTTCAAATATTATCAACTCTCTCTCCTTCTGTCCTCCCCTCTGGCAGCGTGCCCATGTAACACTGAGAAACGTGTTATTGATTAGGGTCATGTTAAAACAATTTGTGGGCTGAATGTTTTTCCTTTGTTTCATTCTGCCTTACCTATTGGTTTGCTATGAATTTATACATTTTTACGATGTGTCTTCAGAATGCCACAGCTGCTGTAAAAATTGTTAAATTTGCACTTGAGACAAATTAAGGGGAACTTGGTAAAAAAATGAAAACATATTTAGGAGAAGGAAGTGAGGAATGCAAAGATTTTAGAAATTTTATTTTAAATATTGGAGTTGTGCAATAATGTTTTCAGTAAGATTGAAAAGCACTACATCAGATAAGTGTAAATTATATTCTGTCATTTGTCCACTTATTCATAAATTTAAATCTATATTCGTATGCACATTCATGTCTATATTAAGATAAAAAAAACACACATATTCACACTAATACCTTCAATTTCATTCCAACACCATAGCACTTATTCTAGCTTCTGGCTTTTCACAATTTTAACTTTCTTTTCTAACAGAGAAAGTCTAACTCACACTATTCACAATAGATTCACTTATATATTCAATTCTAAAATATACAGAATGACTAACACATACCATTATGAATAACAAACCTATAGAATTATTAAAAACAAAAGAAAACTTTTTTGCCTTTAGCCTGAGAAAATAGTCAAAATACTGTGTTGAAGAATTATTCCAACTTCATCCTCAACTTGTTTATATTATTCATTTGAAATACAGTTAGATTCATATTCTTGCTTTTGTTCCACTTCCCTCAATCCTTAATTTTATTTTCTTATTATTTACTTCTTGAAATATGTGAAATAGAACATGATTCTAAAAGCCAGTTATTTTTAAAATGGTGTACTCAAAGAAGTGTTACCATCAACTCCCTTCTCTCTGACCTTCTCCCTCCATCCATTCCGACATGCTCCCATTCCTCCATCCTTTCCACCCAGTACTCACACACCTCCTGTAGAGAACCAGTCTCAAGAATTCCTAATTCATCTTTCTTGTACTTCTTTTTGCACAACTGAGTAGATGTATGTGTATTTTATTTTTCTCCTTAATTTTCATACAAAAGATAACACAGATAGACACTCCTTTGCACTTTGCTTTTTTGCAATCAGAAATACATCAAATACCAGGGAATACCTCCTCGTCAGCTCATGGCGACCTCCCTCTTTTTTTTAAAATAAAGCTGCATAGTACTGCACTAAGTTTATATACAATAGCTTAGTGATCTACTCTCCTATATATGAATGTTTAATATGTTTCTACTATTAACAAGCAGTGCTATAATGAACAATTGTATGTGTGTTTGTATTGTTTGAGGTGTATTTTCAGGGTAAATTCCTAGAAGTAGAATCAGTGGGTCAACAGTTAAATACATACAGTATAATTTTGCATGATATCACCAAATCTCTGTCTCACAGTACTGTGCAAATATTTCTTCCTACCAGTAATATACTGGGCCAATATAGTGGGCCAATATTATAACAGAAGGAACTGGCATATCTGTGTGTATATATTAATATACATATATATATATATAATACTCAAACTAATAGATTAAAATAGTTTCTTGTATAATTTTAATGAAGCAACAAATTTTAATAGTTGAATTCAGGCAATAAGGCCTAGTGGATAAAAAAGGAAATATGGTAAAAGAAAGACTACCTGATACTGCTCAAATAATCCCCTCAATTAATTACTTATTTCTTCCCAAACATTAGCCTTTATCTGTCTCTTCCCTTTTTCCACGAACACACTATTTCATTTTATTATTGTTTTATTATGGTATAATTTTTATATATTAAAACTTATCAATTTTAAGTATGAAATGTTATGAGTCTTGGCAAATGTATATATTTTTCTAACTGTAACATAATACAGTGTATTTCCATCTCCTGTAAAAAGCTCTCTAGTGCCCCTTGATACTCAATTCACTCTTTCCACATCCAGTTCTTAGCAACTAGTAATACACTTTCTATTATTTTCTTTTTTAGAATTTAATGTACACTGAATCATAGTCATGCATAATCCATTTTTTGTGTATGAAGTATTTCATGAAGGATAATGCTTTTAGGATTCCTCCATATTATTTTATCAGTAGTTTTATTCCTTCTGTGTTGAACCGAAATCCATTGTAAAGACACACCACTATTTGTTTATCTATTCACCAATCGATGAACATTTGTGTTATTTCAGTTTTTAGCTATTATGACTATTTGCTATGAATATTTTCATATCATTTTGTCAATATACGTTTTCATTTATCTTTGAAAAATGCTTTGGGCTAGAATTGCAAGATCACACATAGCAAGTAAATACTATTAAAAAAAACAAACTAACTAACAGCAACAAAAAAAGCCAACATTTTTTCCAAAGTGGTTATGTTGTTTTACATTCCCATCATCAAAGCTGGAGAGTTTCATTGCTACTCGTCCTCATCAACAGTTGGTATTATCACCTATTTTTTTATGTTTAGCCATTCTATTGAGCATATACAGGCAATTCATTGTGGTTTTAATTAGTGTTTCCCTAATTTTAATGACGTTGAGCATTTATTTATGCGTGTAAAACCCTTCAACAGCTTTCAATTAAGCTCAAAAGAAACTTTATCTCCTAACCTACAGTGTCTGATCTCTGAGCTTAACACAGAGATTCTTCCCTGATTTCACAGCACTGCAGCTACACTGGCCTGAATTGAAGCCTCCTAGCCTCCCAAGTATATTCTGTCCCAGGGCATTTCACTGGCCTCCCTGGCCCCCTATACGAAATGCTTTTCCTATATCTGCTTCCTTTTTATTTTACCAATTTCTATTTATATTATATCTTCTCAGAACACTGGCCGCTCCTTCCAAATTAACCTTAACCCTTCAGTTCTTTACTCATGTACCTTCTCTATTTCCTACATAGTATTTTCCATAATGTGCAATGGTTTTATTCCTTCTTTTGTCTGCTGTCCTTATCTTCCTGTACCCTAATACAACAGAAGCTCATCCAAATGTAGTAGGAAGTGTGGTACTGGGACAGTGTTTTTTTTTTTTTTTTTTTTTTTTTGTTGTTGTTGTTGTTGTTGTTGTTGTTGTTTTCTTCAGCCTTGCATTCCTAGCTTCTAGAATAGTGCCTGGTATATATGCAGTATGCAATAAATATTTATTGAAGTACTGAATGAGTAAATTAATTTAAACATATAATAATAAGATTGAGTTACTTTTGTGGCTTTCGTTTCTTCCTTCCTTCCTTCCTTCCTTCCTTCCTTCCTTCCTTCCTTCCTTCCTTCCTTCCTTCCTTCCTTCCTTCCTTTCTTTCTTTCTTTCTTTCTTTCTTTCTTTTTTCTTTTTGGTCTACTCTTTACTCATCCATGTTCTACCATTCTCCACAACTGTCATATGTTGCTGGGGTTACTTTAAAAAATACTATTTAAATAAATAAATATGTCCTGGTCATCTCTTTAATTCTCAAAATTTCTCATATTCTGTTTGTGGTCATTATTAGAACAAACTCTAATAAAGGGGTTTCAATGTCTCTGACAACTCATTAAATTACAAAATATGAGCTTTGAAATCAGATCAACATCTGTTTGAATCTTAGGGTGGCCATTTACTAATGGCCTCTGAATATCCGTGTTATCCATTTGCAAAAATGCAAAAAAAAATCTAGCTGTTTTAGAGAGTTTGATGAGATAAATGGTTACTTTGTTTAGCTTAAATATCAGATCAAACCTTTTAGTAAAGATAATTAACAGCCATTTTGTATGTATGATACAGGAGAACTTCAGAGAGCTGAGGATACACCTGAAGGGTCAGGAGAACACAGATAGTGTAGAAATTACGGTGCCATCCTCCAAGTGTGCCAAGGGTGGGTGTGAGTGACATCAAATGGTTCCTGATGAGGATACCACCTGCTCCTGCCACATTCACCCCTGCATATCTTAAGTGTAGCTCTGCGCCCTTCCCTTTGCACTTATGGTTTCTTTGTTTCATTAAATAACTTAATTTCTTTCCTTTAATTTGTAAGAGTCAGTTTGTATTGCTTATAACCAAAGAACCCTACCTGATACATTAAGCCACTCAAAATTATCATACAACCCTGAGGCTGCCAACTCTTACCCCTGTCTCAACTCTTACTTTTCACCTCCGTCAGCTCAGCCTCAGTGTTAGGAACCAAGAGGGAGAACTGCACCTCAAAGGCTTATAAATCAGCAACCATGTCACAGAGGTGCTGAGGTGGAAGAAACGCAGGTTACTTACACAAAGGGACAAGCAATGTTAGCTAATGGCCCATTGCCTCCAAGGCTGTGATCAAAAGAAGCAAGACTGGGGCACAGGAACTTGGGAGGGTGACAGACAATCCACAGACAAAGCTAAGGAGGCATGTGAGATAGGGTAGACTATGGGGCCGAAAGAGAAGACAAGGGTCAGATTGTGTGGAGTCATATGCCATGCTGAAGAGTGTCAGCTTTATCCTGGGAAAATCCAAAAGCTACTGAAAGATTTTAATCAAGGTATAGGCATAGCCAGCTTTGCATCTTAGCAAACGCACACTAAGATCACTGTGGAGGATGCATTATCTGCTCTAATCAGAGGCACATGATATTTCTCTTTGGGTGAGACGTCAAATACAAATCTGACTGTGTGAAAATAAAATTGTCAAGGAGCCTAGTCTTAGTCACTGGTGTAGAAACATGTCAGTGCTTACCTTTCTCTCCTCCCATCTCTCTCTCTTATAATCGACAAGAGGAGGCGGTAAATATAAGGTTCATTTTTTTGAATGTTAATTGTGATGAGTGGGAATTAATGATCCTAGGAAGAATCTGCGGTACTAGTACCTTCTTAGTCTCTTTCAAGTAATAAAATAAGTGAATCTAAAAATTAAGTAAATAGGTGATGGAACTATAGAGAGAATAAGAGGTAAGATCCATGATATTTGTACCCAGTGGAAAGTACTACAGTGTCGCTAACAAACAGGAGTGTCACTTATCTGTGTCCAGGCTTTATCATATCCCTATCAGTCCATGAAACCAGTAATGATAAGAAAAGGTGAAATTTCACAGTTCTCCCTATAATCTAGGCACTACTTTCTGCATTTTGTCCTAATAGCATAGTTAACACTCACTACTTCCCTTAGGGTAGATTCAGCAACTATGTTTTGTAAATTTAATACATATTATCTAAAGTAGTTTTCAAATAAACCTTACAAGCAAGCACAGCTGTGTGTACACACGTACATACATATATTTATTTTATATAAGGAAGAAAGTCTCAGAATAAAAAGATGAAATCAAAGTCATGGAGAAATGAGGTGCAGACCTCTGAGTTCTAGAAATCTAAAACATAAATCTAAAAGCCTTCTCTAAGGAGTACCAAGAGAATACTCTCTCTCTTATCAAGGCTGAGAGGAATTACTAGACTCACCAAAGCAAAAAACAAAAACAAAAACAAAACACACACACACACACACACACACACACACCAAAAAACAAAACAAAAAACAAAAAAACATACCCATAAAACAAAGCAAAAACAACCTTAGGAAAGACAGAGGGAAGTCACGCATGCACTGTCACACAGATAGATGGCTGTTACTCAGTGAGGTTCCCCTAGGGCTTCACAGATCAGAGCCATAGGACTCCTTTCTAAGATTTTCAGGCTTAGAGAAAATGAGAACAGATCACATCTAAGTCATGCATTGAAGAATGCTCCAATTTGAAGGCCAGTCAAACTTGAAAGTGTTGGGACACAGACTAGGCCAGAACATGTGGCCTCTTAGAAAAGGATCCTGAATATTACTCAGTGAATGACCAACCTCCAGCCATGGTCTTGGCCCAGCTGCCTACCTTGAGGTGTTGGGAGAAAAATCAACTCTGTCTTCCTTTATTCAGAAAAACAACTCTGATCAGATTCCAAAAGCTTGTCAGTGGAAGAACATGTATTTTAGAGGTTCTTGGTTACTATCTTGCTATATCTCCTTATGAAGCTTGGTTTGCTTTCTGGTTTTTTACGATCCTAACCATTTTTAATTAATTAATTAATTATTTTGAAATGAAATATATTTGACATATAAAACCAAAGTCATAAAAACAGAAAGTAAAATGGTGGTTACCAGGGAATGGGGAGTAGGGGAAGAGGGAGGGGTTGGACAGATCTTATGTAAGGATACAAACTTTCAACTAGTAGTAAATAAGACCTAAATATCAAATGTATAATACAGAGGATATAGACAACAATATTGTGTTATAATCATCAAACTTTCTGAAGCCTGGTTCTTGTTGATGGGTCAATGACAAAGAAGTATGAGTGGGGAAAAAAAAGCGAAACAAACAACTCCCAAAACAAAATCCTGAACCCTATGATTTCTGATTTTATTCCTTTTTAAGACAATCCTTGGTTCCTTAAAAAATCTGATGTGCTTCAGATGGGGGAAAAAATATCTGTCTTCTCTGAGTATTTACATGTTAAACCTCAGAAAGTGGCTCCATACACAATTATATATAGGAAATTTTTAAAAATCTGTAAATTCAATAATATCCATTGAAACACCATTTTGAAATTTATTTTTGTATTCATTCAGTGAAGCATTCACTCAAACATGTACCTGTACCAAATAATAAGCACCAAGATTGTTCCTAAGATGAGAAACTAAATCATAATGCAATCCTCAATAGGTCGCAGTTGTATAAAGACATCATGCATATACACTATATAAAACAGTGTAATGCAGAGTACAAAGTTAAAGCCTAAAGAAGAGCAATTAACAAATCAAGGGTGGAGGGGGTAGATAAAGAAGGGAGGAGGGGACATTTCCGAGAAAATATGGTACTTGATCTTGAGGTCACATAACGTGTATTCGAGGGAAAGAGGTGAGAGGAAAGTATTTTAGGCACAAGAGGCACCGAGCTGGGTGAAAATGTGCTGCTTTGGGGGATCTGTCGGTGGCTTGCTATAGCTAAAGCTAAAGATGCAAATCAGAAAGGGTAGAATATGGGGCCGGAAGAGAAGAAAAGGGGCAGATTGTGAGGAGTCATATGCCATGCTGAAGAACATCAGCTTTATCCTGGGAAAATCAAAAAGCCACTGAAAGATTTTAAACAAGGTATATATGAATGGCCACCTTTCATTTTAGCAAAGTCACATTAATGTCACTACAGAGGATGGATGAGAAAGGGACATGGCTGGCAGCAAGGAGGCAGGTAAGGAGGTTTTGTAGGAATCCAGGCAAGAAACGAAGAGGCTTGGAACTTCTACAATGCACAGCATCGACAAATTGAGACAAAACATTTAAAATTTAAAAATTGATACGTAGTGCTGATCAATTTGATGTGGGGTCAGAGAAGAAGTTAGTGGATAGGAGGAAGGTGTCAAATGAATGTGTCCTGTTGGAGTCGTGTTTTCCCACTCAAGTACCAATAACATGCGCTTAAATGCAAGAATAAAAAAGGGGAACGGGTCTTAAGTGACATGAGGAAATGTCACAGCAGAGAAAATCAGGAGAGGCAAAGGATGAGATCACTGTGAAGGGAGAAGAGAAAGCTACAACCGGCGACTGAAGGAATTACACTTACATGCGCCTGTGTAAGAACTATTAAACGGGCTCTGCTCTCCTGCGGCTGAACGAGTTATTGATCTCTTTTAATTGGAAGCTGATTTCCTCACTATCCCTGCATTTCAGATCATTGGAGCTTTGAAGTGAAATCAAATGAGTTTGCAGTGGCTTTTAAATGACATATGGCTCAGGTTTTGACAATTTTGGGCCCCACTCCAGGCATTCCTCCATCTCTACCCAAATTTGACCACACTGCCCCAGAGCAGAACCATCACATAGAAAATTCCAAAGTGAAGTGTGCAGTTGTTTATAATGGAACCCATGACAACCTATGGGCGCCACCAACATTGGACAGGACTTGTGCCCCAATCCCATGCATCCCCATGGTGAGTATTAAAGCCCAATATGGAAATTCAGCTACCTGAACAGAAGCCACCATGTAAGCCTCTCTACAACCTTAAATCTTTTCTGATCTAAGTTATTTGGAGAGAAACAAGCAAAATAATAATAATAATAATAAAAAAATTTAAAATGCCAGAACAAGAAGCTCCTGCAGGGAAACAAATACATTCTTCTTAGGAAGCTTGTTGTTCTTATGGTTAAAAAGAATGCTAGAAGCATGTCAGAATAAAGTTAAATGATTGGGAGGCAAATAAATGGTAGCCTCCCAATCACATTCAGCCACAGTTAAGAGCTTTCAGTCACCTTGAGGCTTTATTAAAAAGCCTGACCGTGTAGCAGAGGTAGCTAGGAATTCACACACCCATTAGAGTAGACAACTCACAGCAGCGAGTTTCATCCACGTTTGCCTTGTTAACTAGTTGTGTTTTTTTTGTTTGTTTGTTTCTGTTTTTTGTTGTTGTTGTAAAAGGACAGGGTGTTTTATTATACTTATCAGTTAATGGTGAATATTCCTTAAAGAGTACAGGCTGAACAAGGGATAACTGAGTTTTAGTGTACAACCTAAAATCGTACATACATGTATTTTTAGTGTACAACCTAAAATCGTACATACATGTATTTTTCTATTATTTTTTATTTTTATTTTTTTATTAAAATTTAATGGGGTGATAATTGTTAGTAAAGTTTCATTGGTTTATTGTTAACCCCAGGTGTGGAATGTAGGGAAAGAGGTATTGCTAACGGATTCTGCAATGACCAAATGAGCTTTGTCTTTATTCGCTATAAAGACAAAGCTCACTGCACTATGACATTGAACTATTTATTTAACATCCCATCTTAATCCAGAAAGGACAGGCATGGAGGGGGCTGTCGTTGTGATAGATGGGTTACAACCATAGTTCTCAGCTGCCTTTGTAGCCAGTGCAAAAAGAGAAACTTGGGCAGTTATAAAATTCATAGTAGTATCATGGGCTAAGATGATAAGTTTCATTGCACTCACATCCAAATGGCTGTGGTGTGGGCTACAGGAAAAAGATTAGTAATGATATCTTGATGCCAATTTGCCAATATGGAGGCATTGCTGAAGACATCTGGGAAAGCACAGCAATATCGGGCCTGGGTGATATGAAATTAAGAGATACAGTGTACGGAGTCTGAACAAGTACTTTGGTTCGAACAGCACCCACACTGTCAAAGTTGTCTACAACCACAATCTCTAAGGCAGAAATTCCTACTGAAGCACGTTCAATGACAACAGTATGGGAAGAGCAGAGGAACTTGACTGGACCCTGCATCTGCTCACACAGATGCCACCCAGAAGAATGACTCTCAAATACACAGACTGGCAACACATGTACCACATGTGCCACAGACAGAGACCCGTCCAAACCTGGAGCAAAATGAAATAATGAGCAAATTCAGTTGGTACACTTCCGTCAGTCAAGTTCAAACATATCTTTTATGGGGGAGATCTAACTAAAGACACTGGTATCACTAGTAAAGTAAAATGTGTTTCTATGTCCACACCTGAGTAGGAATTTCATACATTTATTGCTTTACATCAAGAATTCACATAGGTTATTTTTTTTCATTTAAATGAGTTGTTCACAACAGAAATGGTAGCAACTTCATAATTCAGCTTGCTTGTATTCTTTAGATCCTTAGTTTATCAATTTATTAAATGTTCTTTTCTCCCATAGACACTACTTAGAATATCTTAACAACATTTTGTGACTTGCCCTCCCCCCCTTTCCAGTTAAATGATGAACTAGATAATCTCTCTTAAAAAAAATGAAAGTTGGGCTGGCCTGGTGGCTCAGATGGTTAGAGCTCCAAGCTCCTAACTCCGAAGGCTGTCGGTTCGATTCCCACATGGGCCAGTGGGCTCTCAACCACAAAGTTCTGGTTCAACTCCTCAAGTCCCACAAGGGATGGTGGGCTGCGCCCCTTGCAACTCGCAACGGCAACTGGACCTGGAGCTGAGCTGCGCCCTCCACAACAAAGACTGAAAGGACAACAACTTGACTTGGAAAAAAGGTCTGGAAGTACACACTGTTCCCTGATGAAGTTCTGTTCCCCTTCTCCAATATAATCTCAAAAAAAAAAAAAAAAATTGAAAGTTATTGAAGGTAAATTGAATTGTCCAACGGTAGAATGCAAAAGTAAAGTATATCTAGTGGAGAACAGCTTGCATGTCTTCTATATTATTACTAAACAAATGCTCTCAGCATTGTTAGCCTGGCAGGAAATTTACACAACTGGGCACAATTGGTTACCTTTCTTTGTACATCTTCATGAGCAAAACTGCATCATTGGCTAACTAATAAATTGATTCACATTCTCCTACACAGTCCTCCCTCACCTTCGCTCTCTTTCTATAAATGCACTGCTTTTCACGCAAAGGAGAACAGCAAAATACTTCAGTTTCATCCTAGTAGAAGCAAAGTACAGAGAGGCACAGAGATCCTGTTAAGCACAGGAGCCTGCAGCCTGGCCCCTCACCAGGCTTTCCTCACTGGCAGAGCTGGCACACCTTTTGTGAGTGCAGTGTCTCATGTGCCTTTGTTCCCATCTGGGTAACACTGGGTAAGGGTAGAGCTAACCGAACTCAAGCTTGTAAGAGAAGAATCCAAATCATTAGGCTGTGGGGCTCTGCTGAGACTTCAAACTTTAGCACTGAGTCTAGCACCAACAAGAACCCCACCGATGGGCAGGTACATATCATATAGCAGCCTTTCCAGAAGATAGAAAGCCCAGGAAGATCTGGCCCAGCCAGTGCCTGTTTTTGAAGTCCAATGCTCAAGTTCAGCATCTGGACTACATAAAAAGATAAGCATTTTTATTTTCTGGTATTGTCATGTTATAAGTGAAATTTTATAACCACGGAAGAGAAAGCAGACTTGAACATGGAAAGCTGTCCTTGTGTGTATACTTTTCTACTTTTCTCTTTATCCGCTCAGCAGAATAGACATACGAACTAGAGCCCTAAACTCTAACTCAGCAGCCATGCTTTCGTTCCCTTCATGAATGTTTCAGTATTTACATTTCTGCTTAAAACAATAAGATGGATAGTATTGCCTCTTGATAGATACCAGTATTCGCTCTACAGTCACTGGGATGTTTGCTCTCTCCTCTAATTTTTCTATAATATCTAAAGTTCATTTTCACTGCTCATATCCTTATAGTGTATTCATTTTTCAAATACGTATCTTCCAATACAATATTTTCAAGGTAACAGCATTTACCCAGAGGAGTTATTTCATCTGTGCACAGTAGGGTGTCACAAGTGCTGTAATGCTCAGGACAGTTTGCTCCAACTTTTCTATTTGTGGTGCTGGCACCACTGCCCACTCACCCAGAGATGAAAAAGGGTAGAGGAAAGGGCCAAGAATTTTAGATATTATGAAGAAAAAAAAAAGTATCACCTGGCAACATGAAAGCCCTCAGGAGCATCTTTAAAACTCTTACTTGTCTAGCTACAACTTTGTTTTTACCATGACAAGTCAGTTCAGAAAGGAAGAAACCCACGTGAATCATGAACATGGATCCCAGACCACAAATGATATTCACAAAATGTAACTGAATATTGAGGAGACCTGGGCAACATCCACGAGCATTAAATGGCAAGATAAACAAAAGGAACCAATTTTTAGACAACCTATCCTAAGTGCAGGATAATGACAGAGATGGGGTTTCACTGATATACAATTTAAGAACAACTATGCACTGGGAAGGCTCTGGGATTCATGACTCCAATGGGCACAAAATCCTTCACAAATACAACACCAGAGGCTGATTGCAACAGTAGAGCAGATATTTATTGATCACTTACTAAGTTGCACTATGCTAAGTGCTATGTAATTCTGTATCATTCTAACAATGTGGTAGAGGTGGAAACTGAGGCTTGGAGAAGTTCAGGAGCTTGCCTAAGGTGACAGTAAAAGAAAATCAAGGAGCCTGAATTAAAATGCAGTTAGTATAACTTTTAACCATTGTGCCTAAGTAGGATCTATGCTATGCCTATGAGCATTTCCAACAAAATGTATTTAGGAGCAAGTGTGGAGAGATACAGACAGAGACAGAGATATAGAATGAGAGGGAGAGAGACAGAGAAAGGGATATATAAAGAAAGAGAGACAGAGAAAGACACACAGGGACAGAAACTATTAAACCTTGAAACAGTGTGTGGCACGGCCTCTTGCTGTTGCCTTCCCTGACTCTAGAGGGAAATAAGACCTGACTGATGTTCACTTCCTTCAAATGCTTCACAAATGCACCTTATACTTGTGTCCTGAGCATGTTGCTGCTCTGGGTGGCATCTTAGTGTTTAAAGATATTTACCCCTCCATTATGGGCTCTAAACACAATCCAAGTAATCCATCACCCCTAAAAGCAAAGGAACCATCATTACTTTGGTAGGAAACCAGGTTAAGGTGGTCTCTCTGAGAGACGGTACCTTGTTCTTTGTTGTGGCACTTTCTGAGTAGTTTTCAGGAGCAATTTTTAAATTGACCCTCATGTATTGCCTTCACTTAACATTACTCTGTTTTTTTTCCCACGTGAATGTACATATTTGCAGAAATTCAAATATGAGAGACCTGTAATATGAGGTCAGACAATTAAGTTCACAAACTCATTCTAGAAAAAGTGCTACATATCTTATTGCTGAATATCACTAAGATCACCTTCAAAGTCCTCCCCTTGGGAATCTATGCACCAACAATGTCGCCTAGTCCTCCCTTCAAAGCAATTTTGGAACTCTTTTTCTGGAATGGCTGTCAGAGCTATTGTTGTATTACCCTTGATGTCCTGAATGTCATCAAAATGTCTTCCTTTCAATATTTCCTTTATCTTCAGGTAAAGAAAGAAGTCATTGGGGGCCAGACCAGGTGAGTAGGGAGAGTGTTCTAACACAGTTATTTGTTCACTGGTTAAGAATTCCCTCACAGACAGTGCCATGTGAGCTGGTGCATTGTCGTGATGCAAGAGCCATGAATTGTCGGTGAAAAGTTCAGGTCATTTAACTTTTTCACGCAGCCTTTTCAGCATTTCCAAATAGTAAACTGGGTTAACTGTCTGTTCAGTTGGTACAAATTCATAATGAGTAATCCCTCTTAAAAAAAAAAAAAAAGGTTAGAACATCGTTGCAACATGTTTGTGAACTTAATTGCCAGACCTTATATAGGAATGTGATAATGAAGATGAAGACAGAGCATGAGAGTAAGAAGCTGGGAACATCCATGTACAGGGACAGACAGATGACTGGCAAACAGGCTCAGTTTGGTTTCTTCCTTGTCCCATTTCCTTACACCTTAGCAAAGTTTTCTTGTTGATTTGGTTTGTTCTTTCCCCGGAAACACTTTATGATAAAACACTTTCACAGGCATCCTCATCTCAGGGTCAGCTTCTTGAAACCTACCCAATGACATTAATCCTTTATTAAATGTTCTCATTCCCTATCTCATGTACCGTAGTTCCTGGTAGTGTTTCTTTAATCTTCCAAAGAAACTCCTAGCGCTGGAGTTGTTTTCTAGGCATGCCTCTGAGTAACCCAAATAAAAGACATACTATAAACAAAGTCAGATAACTAGCTCCAAAATGGTGTGCCCTTTTGTGTAATTCATTGATATTCATGCTTACATTCTCCTGCACCGCTTTCCTTTAAAAGTTAGAAGAGGACTCCTGACCCTTTGACTCCACATCTGACAAACGTGATGCCACAGCCCAATGTTTTACTTGGTAGGAATTGTTAAGATCAGACATATCCTTTCTATTTGATTTTGGACCACTTTATTTATAGAAGATTTACTTTCCTAATTAGATTTCATTCTAGCTAATGTGAAATCAATTCTTATTCCCAGACACTCACATGTGACTGAAATGGTTGAAGTTTGACCAAAAATATGTTAGGTGGATAGTGGAACTATCCAGGTGATTGATTATATATTACTATGGGGGAGACAAAATAAGTCCGATAGGCACATCTTGAGAACTATGTGCCAAGAGCAGAGCCCTTCCTATGGGTGAATCTCAGAGTGGTCAGCACATAGTGGGACTTCGGTCATGATGCAGGAGTTCATGTCTCTATAGGCAGGAGAGGCTAGTTATCTATTCCCTTTGACAGTGTTCTATATTCATTTTGTAAACTGTCTGACAATTGTCATTCTTTTTATTAATATTACTATTATTGTATTAAATTACTTTAAGAATTATTTTAAAATGGAAAATTTTCCCAAATTTATTCACAACAAAACTCAGTCATTTCCTTTCCCACCTCCACCCCACACTTTGGTTCACCAGAGGCAGCCACTTCCAACTCAATAAGCCATTTTTTCACATAACTATTTAAAACAGAATTTCTATTTGATATCATCTGTCCTTCCAATCTTCAAGACAAGAAAAGTATTATGCTGGAAGACACTGACCATGCCGGCCTTGGCCTGAACATGCTCCTCATCTTGACAAAATTTCAGACAGGTTTCTTATTGACAACAGGCCCCTGACCTCTCTTTTCTTAGAGAATTTACTTTCGAAAACTTGCTGTTATAAATTTTTTCTGTGCCCCTTTGTGATTTAAATCTTCTCCCAGCCTCTGCCCAGTTTTACACTGAGGACTGTTTTTCTCAAGGACCTGGTAGTTACCCTTTGAGATGTAATTATCTAGAAAGACAGTGTCCTTATCTCCCAGTCTCCGTGGGAGGGTAGGACCTTAACTTTGAGGAGCACCAATTAGCAAAAGCAGATGATTTAATCACACTGACCAACCTCCCCCCCCACCCCCGTGCAATATCCTCTAGTACTTTTCCATTAGCTCATCCCAGCACTTAAAAACCTTTCTGCCTTTGGTTTTGGTAAAGTTGAGTTCGAGTTCTCTTGCCTACTAAAATAGCCACAAATAAATTCTTCCTTGCCTGTTTATCTCTGCCTGGTGTCATTTTCTTTTATAACATTTGTAGGGGTTCAAAATGGGTCACCCCAAGATGTGCCTCTGTTGTTACCACTGTTTTGAAATAAAGGAAACCAAGACTCTCTGGGCTCAAGGGCCTGCCCCACCCCTTAACTACCTAGAACAATTTGAATTAGAGGTCTTAACCGTAAGAGATTATCAGAGATAACCTTTTTTGACTTATCTCTAGGGCTGAATAAGTGATTAATTACTGAATATCTGCTCTTTCCATCTTCCTGCAATGACCTTCCTCCCATCTGAAGCACCAGTGATCCTCAGCTCTGAGAGTCACCTATACCTCATTTTTCCTTTTCTGTCTTTGAACCTCTTATGAATGTGGGGTCTCTGACTCTCTCATGTATGCAGGGTTCTCATACATATGTACGTAAATAAATTTGGTCATTTTATCTTGCTTATCTGTCTCTTGTCTATTTGATTATCAGATCAGCCAAAAGAAACTTGAGGATAGAGGAAAGTTTCTTTCTCTCCCCCACCCTCCCACATTCATTCCCATTTTCTTGTGATAACTCAGAATCCCTAAATACAGAGAAAGAGAAAATACAGGGGTGCACATGAGTGTCTGGAACAAGCAGCACTGCCTCAGGTCAAGTTTCCCTTCCCGGAGACATTGCTGGAGGCAGTAAATAAGATAAGTAGACTATATACAGCCTCTCACCCTTATTTTTATCCTTCTTGCATTCTGACCCATCTACTAGGCCCACAATCTCCATCTGGATATGTCATTTTATTTCTTTTTCAGTCCCACTTTTTCCCTCCCTCTTAGCCATTCTTCTTTATCCTAATATGAATTCAGATTTTCATACCAAGTGGGCAATTGCCAATCATAACTGGACCAAAGGCAATATGCAGGCTTTGGAGTCTCGGTTTTGCTTTGAATCTTGAATCTGCTATTTTAATAAGTATAACCTTTGAGATGAGATGTCATCTTTCTGAGCCTGAGTTATATATTTTCCAAAAATGAGACTAATATTACTTAGATTTCATAATTACTCTGAGAGTAATGAAAACTATATAAAACAACTAACACACGCAGAACAAATGAAACAACTGAAACATAAGCATGGAATGTTGCCTTCCCCTGTACTGAAAACTGGTTGCTAAAAAGATGTAAAAAAGCATTGAAAGGTAGCAACACTCTCTGATTATTATAGCACTGATCTTAGCTATTAGAATCCCGCCTCTCCTTACCAACCTTGATACTGATTTGTTGTGAAAGTTATGATTTTTGATGGCTGATTTACTAGAGGAAATATTTCCATTAATGGACATTGATGAACATTAGTAGACAGTAAAGGGCGCTATTCTCAACAAGGCACAAGAAGTTAACTTACGCCTGTGTCATGTCCTGAGATCTCCCTACTAAAGATTTCCAAGATACTTTCAGATAAAAATGATAAAAAGCAGTGGTAAAGGTCCCAGGTTCATTCCAGAAAGACAGATAACTCCTCTACCCAAGTGAGACTTACTGGAGCTCTTTGGTGGGATCTTAGAAGTATAGTATTTTATTGGGGAACTATTGATATTGGTTCTGAGTGCATGGTAGGACTTTACTTCTCCCCAAAGGATATTGGATGTATTGATTGGAATTTTAAGACTAGGGGTAATTCACTGGGAGAGATACCTAATGAACCACTGTGACATCTTCATTCAGTACCAAAAATTATCGTCTCAACATATATTTAGTCATTTGGAAATTCAAATATTTACTGTGGTCCCAAGACTCCTCTGAAATGAAATCACAGGGAATGACAACCAAAGGAATAAAAATAGATGAATGTGTATTGTAGTTCTCTTAAAAAGAGTTCATCTAGGTGAGCATATAAGAATGTTTTTCAAAGCAGGTTGGTTATTAGAATAGATAAACAACAACTTGAAATTATATACTAGAGCTTTCTCACTTCATCTTCAGGGTCCCGTTTTTTTTCTCCATCACAATTGGTGTATGGTCCTTAAGAGTGTGACATAGGGTCACCGGCTCTCAGAACCCCGATGCTCTGAGGATACATTAGGTACCCCAGTAGCCCCAGCTCACAGGTAGATAAGCCCAGGGACAGGTTTGTAGCTGTGCTGCTTCCAGGGCACCCAGATAATATCTACATTTGACAAAAAGTCACACACAGAAAACTTTCAGGACCTCCAAGTAACCGGAAATAAAACCAGGACTTCTCGGTCGTCAAAATAAGCTTGGCCTGCTTCTACTTTCTGTGAACGTCAGTATATGGTAATTAATTAATTAATCAATCAATGGTCCAGACAGGCTTACAAAATTGTGGAATGCCTTAGATAGTCACATTTTATAAACAATACTTTTTACACACACATACATAAACCAAAAATTTCAAAGTAATTCTTCTATTCAAAAGATTATTTCAGGATTAATACAAAATATTATTTTATCATGCAGCACAGACTGTGTGTTTTCATAATGGCATTTAAGTTTAAAGTTCATGAATGGACATTTTCTATCAATTCAATTAAGGTATCTTTTCCACTTAATATAATCTTATCTGGATTTAAAATAATCCAGAAACAATTTGAGAAATTTCAGATGCTACCTTACCTTCATGATAAACCATGGACATTATGAAGGACTCCTGGACACATTTTACAAAGAAAGAGTAGAAATACTTTCTGACTCTTTAAAACAACTTCCATTACTGCTTCAAAGAATAGTAACCCCAGCTCATCTCTGGCTCCCTAAGAACAAAACCTTAACCGTTTATCCAGGCAAATCATTAGCTTCCTCTTTTCTGTCTTGGTACTGATGCCATATACCAATTAGAAATCCGTAATCTCTCATTATTGAAACATGCTAAACAATCATGCAAAAAATGTACTTTTCATTCTCAGAAGGCATCACCATAAAACCTCCCTGCCCCTCTATGATACTGACATATATGAATGCTGACCTTCGATTCAACGGCTGTTCAGTTAGACAAAAATATGCAGATCGCATGTCCATGCATTTCCAAGAATGCTTATAACTAGGACACTTTAAAAAAACTCTTCACTAAGGTGTGCAAAGAATGAATCATGGTCTACAGTACGTGATGTGAGCTGTAAAGCTCTGTGTGAGGTAATAGAGGAGGCTTTATAAGGAAGACGCAATTTGTTGGGTAATGATACGTTTTGCTCACTTTGGCTGTTAATATGTACGAGTGACTGTGTTCAACACTTGTGTATATTATCTTATTTCATCCTATAAACTTTCCCAGGAGTTCTTGAGCCCATTTACAGATGAAGAAAACCTGAGGCCCAGAAACCTGATGTAACTTTCCCAAGATCATCAGTGAGTGAGTGGCGGGGCCACGATTAAAACCCAGGCTCTTTGCATTCTGAAGTCTCTCACCTCTGGACTTTCTAAGGCCTCATCTTGATGTTTAAAGTACAGAAGAGAAGGAAGGGAGCTATCCACAGAGAGGGCAGAATGAGTGTCCCAGGAGGATGAGAAAACGACAGCATGCTGAGGGAATGGAGAGGACCTCTGCATGTCTAGAATCACCCTGAGGCAGAGTATAGGGTTGGGAGGAAGACAGGAACTGAGTCTGGTGAAGGGAAGAGTGGTGTCAGATCGTCTTAAATATCTCCCAAGAAATCTGAAAGGCAATTGAAAGGCACTGAAATATTTATGCTGCAAGTGACATCCAAGGAACAGCTAATAAGCATTAAATAGTCACTGGCTTTTTACATATCTCAGTCACTCTGGCCTCATCAAAATCTTGTAAAATAATTGCTATTATTAACCTCATTTTGAAGATGAGAAAATCAAAACTCAGAAAGGCTAAGTAAGTTTATCAAGGTTACACTGCAAGAAAATTACCCAGCCAAGATTTGAACCCAGGCAGTTTCTGGTTCTAGAACCCAAGCTCTGCCCTGAATGTTGTATTGTCTTTATGTACAAACAGACAATAAAGATCAGAAAAGGGCTGTGGGGATGGAAAGAGATGACCCAATGTGAAGGCATGACTGTGTCTTTGAGTGTATTGCTGCCTGTGGAGCTCATAAGCATTGTTTCATTGATTGATTAGTAAGCTAAATTACAATCTACCTACTTCCTGTAGCGACTATTTTTTATAACTTTGAATTTGAGCTGTACAACTATAAAACTCTGTGGTCTGGGAAGTGTTTGTATCTAAAGTTAGCTCACTTTCCCCATCTTAGCTCTATCTTCAGTGTGCCAGGAAACCCTTCCACAGGTAGGGTTCCAACTCCTGTTTTGCCTGGGACTTCTCCAGTTTTAGTACTGAAAATCCCTCATGCGGGGTAACCTCTCAGTCCTGAGTAAACTTGAATGGTTAAATGTATTCTTCCGTTTCTGAATGAACAACATAAATTATATTGTTTAAGGAAACGTACAAAGATGGTTATATTTATTGCCCCATGGAGAAAAGGCTGGCTTCTTAAGACTCAGAGGAAATCAGCTCTTTGTTTTGGAGAATTTCTAGACAGCTTTCACTGAGATTTGCAGCAGCCTGATCTGCTGTTTCCAGGAATCCTGACCTGGCCTGGGAAAGGACGCCCTCTAACTGCAGAGTTAGGATTCTACAGGACACAAAGAAAACCCAGAGCTGCTCAAGCATAGCTTTCCCTACTGTGAGTATGTTCTTTGCCTATGGCTTCAGTTACTTCTGTAATGTAATTTGTACATACCAATTAGTATTTTCCCTGGGAATATCATTTGGTGCCCAAGCACAGAGGAAATGTATGATAATAATAATAATAAAAAAGTATTAATGAACCAGGAATCAACATATATTTTTTCTAGTCAGAAGACTCAAATGATAATACCACAAGCAAAATAAGCCGGTGTTCTCCTTAGCTTATTCATTTCAGCACTGTACATTGATTGCCCTCACCCCAAATTCTTCTATTTGTGGGTTATTACAGAGGTCATCATCAACAGTTTTTTTGTTGTTGTTGTTTGTTTTTGTTTGTTTGTTTTTGTGACCATCCAAAGAGATGCTTTCTATAATTATAAAATCATGATAAAGGATAAGGTGTTTGGGATACTTTAAGCCAACCCAGGCTGAAGGTCAAAGACTTCTGGGAGGTGCTGTATATGGTTGTGTACCTGGCTTTGAGGCTGGCAGCGGCTGGAATCCAACCTGCTAT
The DNA here is from genome assembly GCF_964194185.1 of Rhinolophus hipposideros. Classification (NCBI taxonomy): domain Eukaryota; kingdom Metazoa; phylum Chordata; class Mammalia; order Chiroptera; family Rhinolophidae; genus Rhinolophus; species Rhinolophus hipposideros. Next base: position 17,916,358 of record NC_138061.1, read on the forward strand.
CCACTCACCAACAGAGCCCCCACGCAGTTGCTCCTGGCCAGAGGGGGCAACTTGCTCTAATTCAAACCAAGTTACTATGCAGTACTCTATGACCAGGCCCTGGAACTTTTAATTTTGCTACACAGTTACTAATTTGCAAGGATAAATTGGGACATTATTGGTTGCCAGTGGGGTGACAAACAAAAACTTGAACTTATTTAAGCAGAAAGGGAATCAATTAGAAGAGCACCAGAACCTGAGAACAGTTTTGTGACTGGCCTTCAGAAACCAGAGAACCGTCGGGTAGTCTTTTCTTTTCCTGTATTAGTCATTCTTCTCTCCTGCCTCAGAGAAGCTTTGTCCACATGGTTAAGATCACACCTGCCAAGAACCCTCTAGATTTATGCATCATACAATTGATTCCAGAGAGCCACTGTTCATAATGGCATCTGGTGTCAAGTCCCAAACTCTGGTGTTGGAGGGTCCCTTAAGGAAGGGACTCATGGTCCCAGCTTGAGTCAGACAATTAACCTTGGCCGGAGGGATGTTAGCCTGTGAACATGTTACATCTCTGAGAATCATGCAGATGGAGTGGAGGCTGGAGGGGTAAGGCTTCCTGAACAAAGAGAACTACAGGACCCAGATGAAGGTGATCTGAAGGTCAACTGAAGAATTAAGTGCCATTACAACTGCACAGACCTGCAATAATCGCAGATTTAGGTTTAACATTTTACAAAGCAAAACATTAAAAAAGAGAGAGCGAGAAGCCAAAGTCAGCAGTACCTCCCCTCAATTTCAACCTGAAGTGTTCTGTTGCAGTTTATCCTACTAACCCGCAAGGCTCAGTATGTCTCCTCCTAGAATAAGCCTTCCCCAATAGCGTATTCTGTACTAAATTCTCTCTTCTGTCCATTTCCAAAGCACTGATAACTTGATTCACACATTACCTTCTTTGATCATTCATTGTTTTAAATTGTTCATGGATTAGATTTTTAAATTCTTGAAACCTTCATGATAATGATGTACAATATTATTAATTAACAATCACTTTACTGCGGGTTGAGCCACAGTGCCTGAAGCATTCTTGGTAAACACCTTTGAAAACACATCTTGGGAAGATGAGATTGAGCATGGAATAGCTCCACAGCAAGCTGACTAGCTAAGTGCCAGAGTAACTTACTCTTTACTTAGACTCACTGATACCTATGCTAAGGAATGACATCAAGCTGGACACTCAGACACACTGCAATATAAGTGACAGGGTTGTGTCCCCCATAAATTTTGTAAATGAGCATGGACTGAAAAGATCGTTACTCCAACTCTTTAACTTTCTACTTAAAGTAATTACTTAGAGAAAGAAGAAATTCAGAAAACTTACAGAAGAAGTACTTTTTTGTTGTTTCTAGAAGGCAGGGGAGTTTGCATTTTAACATAGATTTTCAGGCTGAAACTTGTCAAGTCAGGCACTGAAGTGATTAGAATATTAGCTTGCTAATTTGGATTAATTAAAGTGACAATCAATTTGAATTGGTAGAAAGACAAATTTTTGAGGCATATTTAAAAAGCACAATAACTAGAGTCTGATTAACAAAATGTTACAGGAAAATGTTCCACCAAAAGCACCTTGTTTAATCAACTCCTCATGAAGATTTTCCATTAGCATATTTATTGTTAAGATGCAATGTTCCCAGAACGATGGAAAACAGTTTTTTTTTCTGCAAAGTACATTAACATATACGTTTACACTATTGTTACACTATTTTTATTTAATTTAATCTCAAAATGCTTTCTTTTTGTGTAAGATTTTGCAGTTCAAAATCATGTTCTCATTTAAACCTTATACAACCTATCAGGTAAATAAAGCAGAACTGTTAGCCTTTCACAAACAGAAATGTGAGGCTAAAAGACATTTCATGACTTTCCCAAGATCTAAGACCAGTGAGTCATGGGATAAGACCAGAAAACAATAACCTCAAGTCCATTCCAATACCCCAATAACCACTGATCTGAATTGCATCAATTTTAAGGCATTGAGATCTGAATACATTACCTTGTACTTCAGAGATAAACATGGATGTATGCATAGGAAAAAAAAGATATATGTAGATATTTTATATATTTATATATATGTGTGTATATATATTTGATTTGTTGGATGCATATATATCCAACAAATCAGGCAAGCATAAGCTCTATTCAGTCTTAAGACGAATTCCTTTAGTTCTTAAGGATAATATGTATGAGGCGTTATGGAACAGGAGGAAATGAAATCCATCCTGCTGATGTTGGATGAACTTAATGTGGTGCTGTAAATCTCATCATTCCCCTCCCCTTTTTTTTGACACATTAGTTGTCAAAATTGAAAAAAAAAAACCCTTATATTCATGTATACATATGTTCACATATAATTCATGTATCATTACACTACATGTTATGTATAATTACATAAATACATGGTTGTATTATCTATATAATATATTTATTTAGTAAATAATGTTTTCCTTAATTGTCTATATAATGAGAGCAGATAGTTGGACTTAATTGATATTTTGAAATTGAATCCCGTATCCTCTGTCTGTACTCCTCCTGCAGAGATGTTTATTGAGGAAAGGATTTGCTGTTTACATAAACCAATAGCTAGTGGCTGTGCAGGTCCAATTATCTCCTCAACAATACAAGTAAAATGAGGTTACTGGATTATGTTAGCTGGCGATTAGAACTGATTTGGTGAAATACTCCTGTAAACGTATTTAAAGTTAATAAAATGTATCTAAAAAATTCTACCTGGAATGGTGAAAAGAACTCTTAGAGAAAACGGAAAGACTGATTCCTTTGTTTAGATTAGGAAATATAACCTCTGATCCCTTCATTGTATTAAGCAATAGAGTTTTTCTTTATTTTTCTTGTTGTTTTTTTGAAAATACCAGGAACATGTTGGGAATGAAGAACACCTCATTATTGTCATTACTCACCATATTGCCACCAACTCACGAAAAGAAACGGAGCTCACTAGGGACAGTTGAATACAGAGTTGGGAATAAGTAGTGACATATCCTGTTGTGAACTCTGTGGTTAGTAAGCCACAAGCTCTTTACACTTACTTTTCCTTATCTGAGAAATGGAAATAATAATCTTGTGAAACAAGGATCATCAGTAGGTAATAAACACTATGTGCTTTGAAGATTATAAATTGTGAAATATAAATGATAAAGTTGGAGAAATAAGGAGCTGTTCTGAAATTATTCTAAACTATGACACAAAAAGCCCTTTTCTGCACGATTGTTTCCAAAAAACGTGTTTCCAGATAGAATTTTTATTAACCAAACCTTACTTTAATTGTGTTCAAGATACAAAAGCAATCCTCTTTGCTGCTATAAATATTTTGTAAACATAAATGGGTAAAAGTTCATGGCCTTCTGCTGAAAAAGAAAACTGTCACAGTGATTAGGCAGATTATTAGAAGTATAGGGGATTTTTAAGAAAAACAAAGCTTTGTGCCAAAGGCTAAGTAAATTAGTGATGCTGAACATAACAAAACCAATACCCCAGCTCTTGGCTCCCAATCACTCACTCTTACTAGCTGTAGCCACAGCTTAATCCTTATCCAATAATGGAAATAGAAAATCCTTCTAACAATACTTCCAAATTGTTTATTATAATCCCCAGTTCTAAGAGAAGGAAACTCAAGGAGATTAAATAAGTTGTCTAAGATCACACAGCTTGTATGTTAAAGAGATAGAATTTGAGCCAGATTCTACCGGGTGCAGGGGTAGTGTGCAAAGTGTAGTTTTTCCCCCACTCTTCTGGCCTGAACTAAGAATTCCATCATTCATTTTATATAACTGTGACTTGTCTTACTTAACAATTACCCATTTTCTTCTTTGGACCCCTACCACTAGCTTACATACAAAGAATAAAAGACCTGTCATCTGCAAAAACAGATGGCATAAGAACAAATGCCAGTCAGGCTCCCTCTGTTCCCCACCTGGCAGTGGGAGAAGGCAGAACTGTACAAGGGGGTCACCGAGTGGCTTGGGATGCCAGCCATCTGAATGGCTGGTTGGTGTGTGTTGGGAACTTTGGAGGCTAGGAAAAGACAAAGATGAGTATGGTCTCACCCCATTATTAATTGTAAATTCACTAGCTAATTCACCAGACCAAAGGAAGTCCAAGCTGGCCCCTCTCACAGATAAAACGAATAAATAGATATTCACCAATTCACCCTCAAACACAAGGAGCTCCTTTATCCAAACAGCTTGGAAAACACCTATGCCCAGGCCCAGCTATGAGGATAAAGACAGTCAACTGGGTCTAGTTGGTGACATTTTTAGGAAACGCTATAACAAAGCCTGAGGCTTTTTGCCTGGGAGCTCTCTTACTTGTGATATTTATTCGACTGTAAGTCCCATTAGTTCCTCTGCTGGGAAAAATAAAGCTACCTATAAAGCCAGTATTCTGAATGAGATCCCTGAGTGGTCCACTATGCTTTTTTCTCATGCTCAGACAACATGTAACTCCATCCATGCTCCAGACGGATTCACAGGTGTGGCGAACCAGCCACCACGAATCGAACAGTACCCAAATGGGGGAGTGGGAATGAAAAAGAGACACTCACACAAATAACGATGCGGCCGGTCTTCAGTGATGCTGAAGCACCTGGTTTATTTACCTTCACCATTATATACCCTTTGGGTATGTGCAGTTTAACAATCACGGGTATGTATTACCTCACAGAAAGTAAATTTTTAACTTCTACATAGGAACTACAAAATCACTACAAAACTCCCCAAAGTAATTAACATGACAAAGTCTACCAATTATCCTGATAGCCATCAGTTATCTGTATCCGGGAACCAGCCGTTCCCACCTCATTCCTCAGCAACTTGTAAGCACCCTCAAGGTATAGGCAGAGACAATGCCTTAGGAGCCAAAACAAGTTAATCATAAACTGAGCCAGTCCACAAGGCTCCAGAGCAACAAGAAATCATGGCTCCCCACACACAGAGAGGGCTATGCCAGAAAGTGTGGATGAAGCAAATCCATCCGAATTATTAGAAAAAAAAATGAATCAAATATTAATTCTACTGGTCATGAACTAACAGAGCTAAAACAATTTTGTGAAAAAGTATTTTAGATGTTCTCCCTTTTTCGAGACAGCTGTTTTTTAAACCTTTAATTAGAAGTGTTCAATAAATGAACTTTTCCCAGGCTCCAATTTACATATGTTATTTATCATTCAAAACATCCGCAGACCTTGCTCTGGATGTACCAGACCACACGTCCATGAGGGAGGTTTAATGTAGACCATCCCAGGCAGATATCCTGTCTTAGCCATCTGTACATCCCTTCTTGACCTTACCACAGCCCCTGGAAGAGGCAGCTCAACTTACTCCCGTGTTTCCCCGAAAATAAGACCAGGTCTTATACTAAGTTTTGCTCCAAAAGATGCACTAGGGCTTATGTTCAGGGGATGTCATCCTGAAAAATCACGCTAGGGCTTATTTTCTGGTTAGGTCTTATTTTCGGGGAAACACGATATGTGTCACGTCTAAGGGGCGGAATAACCTGTCCGCAGCTGCACAGCTATGAAGCACCACAGGCCGTTCACACACCTCAGCAGTCTCAGTGCAGAGTCAGTGCTGATCATCTTTACAAGATGTCGCATTATTTACTCTTCATTCCAACCCCTTGAGGTGTGTACTGTCTTCCCTGTTAGGATGACTATATAGTTTATCACTCGACCAGGACATTTTTAGAATGAAAGTGGACGCTACAGTCATCCAAATGGGGTTTGAAGCCTTAGAAAAATTACTTAACCTCTGTGATCCTCACCATTAAATGGTGATAATAGTACTTTCTCACTGAAGTAAAAATAAAATGAGATAATGCATATAAACTACTTAGCACTCTGTCTTCCAAAATAAGCACTTTCTGAATGTGTATTCTTACTTGGAGTTTTTTTGTTTTGTTTTGTTTTGTTTTTTATTAAATTTATTGGGGTGACAATTGTTAGTAAATTTACATAGATTTCAGGTGTATTCTTTTTATTAATAATAATAGTAATAAAAAAATTAGGAGAGACTTCAGAGGGCATCAGAGTATTTTCCAGGTGCAGAGCGGGGAGAAATAACCTGGCTTTTTTGTTGTTGCTGTTGAGAAGAGTAAGTCTTAGGGGTGGGGGCGAGTAATTTGATTAGTTTCATCTGTCTTTTTGTATTCCATGCAGAAGGAGCATGACCACAATAAAACCACATGATTAGTGGAGTGTTATATGAGTGTCAACAAACATACTCTCTCTCTCTCTCACACACACACACACACACACACACACACAAATGGGATACCATTGCAGCTACTGTCTTAGAGAGCTTTCTATATGGAACTCAGAGATCTGCTTCAACCGTGTTAATTGCTCTGTAGTATGAAACTGTTTGGTGTAGTTTTTTATTTTTTTCTCTCTCCCCATTTAACGTGGCTGGTGCATTTGACCTCATTGCTAAAACTCCCAATTGCCCTCCCTTATTCTTTTCAAAGAATTATTTCTACTTCATCCAATTCATTTTGGCATCCTTAATTTCTTAAATGGTTTCTGAATTTGCTGTGAGAGAAAGAGTATACTGTCTATGTAAGTAATAGGATAGCAGAGAAAATGACAGAAGCAAGAGACCTGACTCTCTTGGTGTGTCTGCTAATCTGTAACAGTCTCTCCATGCAATTTATCATGGCCAACACATGAGAGGACTGGTACATCAGACCACACTGCTTCCTCTACACAGCTATGTTGTGTTTTGTTCCATCACTCATTTCAATTCTATAATTCTAAAATCCCTGACTCCACTTCCTGGTCTGCTATTATTCCTCCTAGTTCTTTACCTTATTGACAGGCAAAAGCCCTCTCTGCCCGCCTGGATTAGTCAATTCAGGTTCCAACTAAACTGTTGTAGACTGCCTTCATTTCAAGTGTAGATATAGTATCACACAGAAAGATCAGAAATCCAAAGTTAGAATAGGCATTAGAGAAAATAAAGTCAAACTCCTTCCATTTTACAGATAATGAAACTATTATCATGTTAGTGATAAGTACTTAAGATTTTTGGTTGTGGACACCATGGCGAATCTGATGAATCTACAAATTCACTAGATAACATGTATGTACATATTGAATTAAAGCCCATGTCCTCAGATTATGAAACTTGCATAGGGCCATGGATTCCAAGACTCAGTACAATTGGTGTATGGAACATTGCTTTCGGTAGTTTGTACAGACTTCAATGTAATTATCTTATATCCGTCTTGCATTTTTCTCTGTTCTTTCCAACCACAACATTTCATTAATGTTTACAAAAAACATACACAAAAACAAACACTGGAAGGAAATGTGTCAGAATATGAGCCACATTAAACAAATAAATATCTGTGACTTGTCACAATTTGAGGTTATTTTATGAATTTCTGTAAAAGGTTGTATTAAATATTAAGTTAAATATGCTGTTAGTTTTAAAGATTTGATATACATATATTTGCCAAATAGAAAGAGAAGTTTTATCCCACAGAGAATCCTAATATTTAATGTATGAACATAGTCTTCCTACTTATGTCTCAGTAGCAATGAGGAGAGAGAACTGTGTGAATTCAAATTCTTATCCAGATACATCTGCAAGTGAAAGAGTCTCAGGCTATTCTCTGTGTTAAATTGAACAAATCCAAACTAGAAAAAGAAAGCAGCCCCTTCTTGCTTCAGTGATGAATGATCATGAATGTGCAATGTTGTTATAAATGTACTGAATCATGAAATAAAGCTATTATAATTGATCAAGAAAATATAACAGATCTGTTGAAGATGGAAAAGGAAAAGCTCAGAAAAGTCCTCAATCAAAATCCAACAAAGTGAGTTGTAAAATGAAGCTCAAAACCTAAGTATTTTCAAATGGCTTAATATCCTCCTATAAAAAATTCCTATTACAATCCTCAATAAGAATATATAATATACTTCATCAGGACTGACAGACTTCAGCCAAGAATTGTAGGAAGATCTGCAGGACAAATAAATGAGGATATATCACCATGTTATAAAACTATCAAACAAACACAGGAATGTGTTTTTCTTGTCATGTTCAACAACAGCGCCAGAAGATGCTGAGACGTCAGGCATTTGCAGCAACAAAAAATTTGTGTAAGCAGCTCATGAGATAGATTCAAAGTCTAGGTCAATTTCTAGATGATCAGAGAACTGGTTATGAAAACCCATGTACATAGCCAAGACCCCATGGGGGTATGGGCTTAGTGTATTTGTTTGAACTGCTGAGGCTTTTTATCATCAGAGAAAATTTGTCATGATCCTTGATTTGAATGTGAGTAAAAGATAAATTGTCCATGATGAAAATTAAAATAGCAACATTAAATAAGGTAAATTCATGATGTTTTATACCATCAGTTTTAGGTTGGGATCTTAAAGAAGAAAAAGTCCTATTCCCAGCTTTAGATAATTCTCTGAATGACCTTGGGGACCCAAAGTGCAAAGATGGATTATATGTTGTACTTGTAATGCTTTCTATTGTACGCGACAGAAACTTAGCTCAAATTAGTTGATGAAAAAAGGGGATGTTCATGGTTTACAAAGTACAAGTCATACAAAAGAAATCAGGGAGGTAGGTCATCAGACACAGCTAAAACCAGAAATTGAAACAATATTGATGTGGATTATTTTCTCTACTCATTCTCCTTATTGCTCAGATAAACTGCCATTAATAGTCCATTCAAATGAAAACTTAAAATCTTATCCTAAAAAGCAACAAAGAAAAGCTATGACTCAAATGTGTCCCAGAATTAAATAGAAAACCAAGATGGATGAAATGAATGACCTTGAAAATCTCAGCCAGCTCTAAGAATCTGCACTATTCTGAAAGTTTTGGAATTATCCAGAATACTAGTTTGTTCCTATTCAAATAAACTGGTTCTATTTAATAACAACAATATTATTACTATGCCTCAGTTTCTTGAAAATAAATATTTAACAAGCAGTAATAATAAGTTGGATAATAACAGAAGATTTGTGGTCAGTGTCCTGGGTTCAGATTCCATCAAACATTAATCAGCTGTATAAACAAAACGTACACAGTGTATTTCCTTTCTGATCCTTGGCTTTCTAATTTACAAAATGAGAATAATAAGAGTGCTCATATCACAATTTTTTGAAGATTAAAGGAGTTCATGCATATAAAATTTACTATAGTACCTGGTATACAGAGGGAACTCAAATACAGTTACTACTACTGCTACAACTGCTGTTGCTATCCCTACTATCACTTCTACTACAATAGTATTTTTGGCATCTCCTACCATACAACTACCCCATTCACCATTCCATAAGACTAAATGAATAATAGCAGGAAAATATTACATACTGCAAATTTTATTATTATTATTCCCAAGAGCAATCACTCTACCTTCCCTTGAATGATGGATATTACTATCCTCTCTCATTGATCAGATCATAGCTCTAAGTTCTTATATTCAAATTTCTTTGGTTCTAGCCCTTTCTCCAGTCTTTTTTTTTTCATGTTTAAAGGTAAATTAACTTATGCAAAGAAAGCAGCATGGCAGAGAAAATTCTGTTTGTCTTTGAAATAATTATATCAAACTTCAAATACCAATTCCTAATGTCAGTAGGGAAGATAACCCCCATTTACATAGTGCTTTCAATTTTCCCATTTAATCTCAAGTATAATCCTGGGAGAGAGCTATGATTAACACCACCACTTCATAAATAAGACAGCTGAAGATATAAATGGTGTATTTGCCATCCAAATTCTCGGTGAGTGCTATAGCCAAAAGTTGATGGTAAGTCTTTGGACCCCAAATGCTGCTCTTCCCACTACACTCTCTCCTGTGCAATCCTTTAGTCTAGTTAATCAAGACTTAACCATATTCACAGCTCACCTCATTTTACTCAATTTACATTTAAAGGGTTTAGTCAATGCCCTCACTGGAGTCTGACCATTCTCTTTCCTTCCTCTTGTAAGCAACTCAAGAACACAGGTTGAGGCTCTGGTTTCATGAAGGAGCTAGAGCTTACTGAAGTGCAACAGTAAGATTTCTGGTGATGGAAAGCCAAAGGGGATTTAAGGTTTTCAGGAAACTTGACTGAGAATGGTTTAGAAAAATAGGACATCTAGAGGATTTTCCTTTGGTGAGTGCAAGGGGTAGTCCAATGACTTCCTTGATAATCTAGAATTAAGGCCTCACTGTTACTGTGGAAGGTGAAGTAGAGTAGGGAAGAGTAGCCATTCTTAATTTTACAAAGTCTTATGACATAATATGCAAGTGAAATTCAAACGGAAAATATTGATTTATACATTCTTCCAAGTACTCTGTGTATGTTGTTGGCTATAAGATTAGAATAAATATCAGGGCTTGAATCCCCCCTCCTTCCATTCTGAGAGAATGATTTATTGATCCTCACTGCTTCACAAATAGGATAAAATAGAGGTTAAGATCTAGGAAAAGACAGGAGAAGGATATCCAAAGTCGGATCAGGCCATAATAGATACTTTCTCATCACAAACAGTGTGTTGGTCTTCTTCAGAATTAATGGATGGCTTTACCTTTTTTTTTTTTCCCATAAGTACTTCCCTCTGCTGGGTGTACCCTATTTGGAGAGGACTATTTGATTCTTTCAAGAATTAGAATGTTTCTTAAGTGGTTACTAATGAGCCACTAATGTCATGAAAGAGAGAGCAATACACTAACTTTCCAAATGTCTTCTCTTACACATATTTTGTACTTTTATTAATGGATGTGCGTATATGGTACTCTTTGACATATAAGATGCATGGCCTTCAAGAGCAAGATCATCCATTTCAGAATGTTACAGTTTTGTTTTTTTCTATTAGCTTATCTTGGGACCTTGGATAAGACTATTTTCTTTTTATTACCATGAATGTCTTGGGAATTGAACAGTTTTGATCTATAGTTCATTTTCTCCAGGTTACACCTGCCTGATGCTTTAAAATGAGCAAAACAAAGACGCAGACAAAACAGTTTCTCTAGTTCTTTACCTCTCATGCCTGCACATTAGCATGAACAATGCAGCAAACCTCCAAACTCTCCCTAATTTATGTCTGGAAGTCTTCTTGTAAGGAAGCTAGTCCAGATGGGGAGACTGGCTGTGTCCTTACAATGGTAAACAAGTGGACTGTGGACACTTCTCCTGTCACTTTTTAATGATAACATCATCTTTGTGAAATATATATTTGTCTAATTCCAAGGGGTGGAGAAACAGTGCTGCATTTGAAATTGTACGCATAGAGAGACCTTGGGGTCTGTGCCATCTGACTCACCATTCAGACCATCATCTCCATAATCTTGCCATGAGAACTACCCAATGCTCCCCACTGTGTCAAAATCTCTCACGGCTGGGGGTCTTGCCCGTACCCAGAACACTCCTCCCCTGCCCCTTTATCCTTTCATTATTAATTGTTCTTCTTGTCTCAGCTCTCAAGTTTCTACCAGTAGGCTTCTCAGGGTCTCTGTACTTTCCCTCGCAGGACTCTTATCTCTACTGCACCTGTCTGCTTAATTGTTTCCATTTCTGGATGATGGACTCTTTGGAGACAGGACACACTCTTCCTGCCTTTGTCTTCTCTACGCATTTCACAGTGCTCAAGAAGTAGTAGGTGCACTGTGTAAATGTGCTGAATAAATACATGAGTGTACTTCTCACTCCATCACTAAGATTTCTGCTGGCACAACATTTTTTACCAAAAAAAAAAAAATGATTTTGGACTGTTCAAGTCACTAATAGACGTATTAACAAAGGCAGAAATATTATTAGGGCTTACCAAAAGTAAAATAAGCAAACCAAAATTAATAAGTAAATAAAAACCACAGGAAAATTCCGAATGGGATACCTTTGGATACATTTGTCTAAATATAGTCCCGCAGAACACATGTGTGAGGGCCAATTATGTCCTCTTGAGCTAAGAGGAATTCAGCAAAATCCTCTGATAGAGCTGTTCACCTAGAATACCCCAGACACTATTCTGCCCTGAGACAGATGACTTCTGACAAGGGCAACAACCATGTGTATTTTTCCCTCTAAGGACAGAGTTCCCCAGTCTTCCAGCCTTTCCAACTCCTGGGGGAAATTTCTGAAATTATTGCCAATGAAGTCAATGTATCCATCAAGCCTCTTTGGAGATGTGTATTATAAATAGAAGTTGTACTTGAGCCCACAGCTCCACATGCACATGAACTGAAGAAGCTGTCGAGGGAGTGGATTTATGAATATAAACACGAAAGCTGTCTGGGCACGTAAGTGAAGCATCTCTCAGGCCCTTAATTTGGGTAGTCTGAAAAAGCTTCTGTGTAGAAAGTAAAAAGGGATGCTCAATGTCAGCATCTTACCCACACTGCTCTCTAATTCAGTGGTAAAACTGGAAATATCTCAGCAAACCATCCTACGTTGGGATCAACAATGACATGATTCAAGAGTTCTCTGGAAGCCCTTGGTGGGACAACCAACGCTGACCCAATCACAACAGGAATCCAGGGTAGGCTGTAGGCTCTCAGTGGGAAATAAAATCTCACTAAAAGCCAGTTGTTGTGAGATTAGAACAAGAAAATCAAACCAAAATATACAGATTATATCTTTCAATGCGAAAATTGATTTTCTTTGCTTTGAGAAGGGAATATAATACTAATTATAATACTAATGGATGCTTTTGGTGTTTACAAGAAATAACCTAAAGAAAGCAAAGAAACTTCTTTATAAATGTAAAGTTCGACCAACTCTAAGCCCTATCAGTAAAGTTTGAGCTGGACAGCGGAATGCATGAGACCTCTGAGTAATGTGTGATGTTGGTCTATACACAGCTCAGGAGAACTCAGTTCAATCCTAGTCACTCATCAGCCACAAAGAGCAATTTATAGACTTTCTGCCCTGGGCAACATGTTTCATTATGGTGTGAAGAAGAAACTAAAAACAATTAACTGAGGGGGAAAAAAATGTAAGAAGAAGTTAATGTATTCTGAAAGTGGGAGGGGAGATCAAACTTAGAGGCTAAAACAATAAACAACTGACTTGAATGGGTAGCATTTATGGAGCTTTTATTATTTGCCTGTTTTGCATTAAGCGCTTTATATGCATTAGTTCATTTTAATTTTGAAGAAGCAGAGACATTCTCAGCTGGTCATAAAGATCACGGCCTCCAGTGCAGTCATCATTGTGACAGAGGGACAGACGCTGGCGCAACTCTGCTGGATGACACGGGGTTAGGGGCATCTGGTTGTACAGTTTACTTGGTCCTGATCCTGGAGGTGCCACTTCAACCTCATAATAAATTGTGGCTGGGTCTTCCTTTCCATATGGTCAGAAAGTAGGACAGAACCCATCTCATGGGTTCTCACACTAAGGCCCAGTAACATGTTCTTTTGGCATGGCCTTGCTCCAGAGCTCTAGGGATCTACATTGTAAATCTACATTTTGAGCTCCTCATGAATTCCACGTGACACCTAGACACCTCCAATAAAGTAGACTCTGCTAGGTCATACGGTGCCAGTGGCAGGGCTACTTGAACCACAGCCTAAACCTGCTTCACACCCTTCTGTGGTCGGGGCCTCCCTCAACGTTTGCAGCCTTTGGGTCACCTGGTATTTGGGGTGCTACCGTTTCCTTAGGAGAAAAGTTTGCCGCCTCTAAAACCAGAAAAGCCCTTTGAGGTGTTCTGCTTCCTTCATGGTGGAAGGAGATGAGACAGGTGATAATGTGTCCTCTATTTTGGAGCAATGTCCTAGCATACCACAAATTATTAAACTCCTAAAAATGTCACCGATGTGAAATTCCCTTCAATCTCTGTAGAGTTAATTGCCCTCCCTCTGGGGCACATATGCATTACTAAATCCTCCAATAGATTGTCATTTCTTGAACATTCAATACGATAGAACAAGGTCATGAATACAGTGCACCCGTGTAGTGTTCTGGGTATGATCAATGGCTAAGGTCTCTTTGGACTATATTATGACAGAGGGCAATAAAGTTAGCATGGCCCCTGGGAAGGCCATAAATTAATCCTACTATTCATTTCGTATGAGAACAGTTTCTGAGTTCCCTTTCTGACAGGTATGGAAAATGTTGCATTCTCCAGATTAATGGCCTTAATACACATATACTGAGTTCATGCTAATCTGTTCTAGCAAAGATACTACACATTATGACTGTAAATGGAGTTGAGGCTACTAGTTGGTTGAGTTTGTGGTCACTCACTAATTTTTTTAGGAATACATCTGGCTTAGATAGGGGCCATACTACTGGAATAAAATGGAGATGTAATGGAAAGCACCACTGATGAATCCTTCAAATTATTAAGGATAGCTCTAATTTCTGCTACCCTCCTTCCTGTTTTGTTTGTATTTTCTACCTTGACTAGGGGTGAGGATCAATTTAAGAGGCTGTCCCTAAAATTTCCCTCTATGATAGTTCTTATCCCATAGTATAAAGCACAAATGTGGGAAATGGACTGGATTCAATGGTTTTCCATTTGAATATAAACACTTCCCTAGTGTACAGATGGTTAGCTGGGCAAATGGTAGTATGTCTCTTTGAGGTAGTTCTGAGGGTAGCATAACTATATACACATGCCATGGTGCTGTGGGAACCTTTTTACAGAAGACCTAGACTTTCCTTTATTTGAAGAGTTCAGGATGGTGTAACTGGATTGGGTCTAGAAAATGAGCAAAGAATTATGACTTTTTATTGGGGAAATTTCCTACAGTCTCCTAAAACTATTCATCATGGATTTGTTTTATTTCTACAGAATAATCAATACTATTTTTGACTGACAATTGGTCTTTCTTAGAGGTATTAAGTCTACTAACCATTTTTATACTCTTTGCAGGTCCAATTCCTCTGACTACAACTCCAGTCTCGCTGCTTATTATGATAATTGCCTGTTTTTTACCCTGACTCTTTTTTTGTATATTTTATTATTATTATTATTATTATTATTATTATTATTATTATTATTATTTGAATGCCATTATCTCATCCCTATCATTTCAGGGATCTATCATCCCATTGCGATCAGTGAGACCAGTTTCCAAAGCTATATCTTCTGGTGCCCCTCTTATCAGCTGGTGATGTCAGTGCTCCACTCACCAGCCCGTTCATTGTTGCCTTGGCAACATAGGGTCCTCCAAGCCCTACTGAAGAGCACAGCAATCAGTGTTTTTCTGACATTACATAATATATCCACTGTAGCATAAATCCTCCTCTAAATCTTTGACCCGTTCTTCTACTATTTCCTACTGCAGTTTCAGTATTTCTACTGCACTTAGGATTGCCCATAATTTTCAACAACCTTATAAGATCCACTTAGCAGCATGTGAGCACCATCTGTCCTGGTCTTTTCCACGGTGTTAAATATGGTGTCTACTGTGAGTGCTACCAAATCATTAAACTATCACTTATGCAACGTTGTCTTCCAACCGCCCCTTTCTCGCCTACCCAGAAGCCTTAGAACCCAGTTCCATAAGTACTCTCCTGGTTCATGTTGATAAACAACGCCTAGGTTTAGAGGTTACTTCATGGTATAGCACCTTTTATTCTTTAGGAGATCCAGTATCTCTCTGGTCAGATTATTTTGTGATATAATCCTAGTAATTGGTCTGGTAGCAAGGAGGAGAAGTAGAGTCAGGTCTTGGAAAAGGTAAGGAGGTAATATTTTCTTGCAAGAGAGTGGCCTTTGGATCATCTTTAAGCAAGAATGGAAGGAGAGGGATGAGCCATTTTTACCAGTTCAGAGGGTTCATTGTATCGGGAAATTTTAAAAATCCAACAACATCAATCCAGATGTTTCCATACCCTATCTTTGGATCCTGCTCTTTTCCAACCTCGGCACAGAAGATCTAGCTAGTTTGAACCTTCAAACATTCCTTGAGTTCTGCGACTCTTAATATTAAATACCAGACTTGTTCCTGGACTTTTCCCACTCTCAGGCTATAGAAAATTAGAGACACTTTAATATTGTGAAAGAGTCCTCTGTCATTCAAGCCTATCATTTAATTGCTAATTAATTACTATCGGCCTTTCATTTTCTTTTTGCCAATCACCAACCGCCCCTGTCTATTACCACTTGCAATGACAAAGAAAACATTTTTCTTAGCTTGCTATCAACCAATCTTAAAATATGCTTGCTGGCTTGTGCTGAGTTAACAGTTCCAATTTTGACGTGCAAACATAATCATCATATCCTTAAACATCTAGAAAAAATGCCCTATTATGCCCCAGGACAAATCCGTCATTGTTCCAATGTTAACGTGGGACAGTGTGAAAATGTAGCTTTTAAAAAGTATTAAATAACTTCAGATAATATGAAGCAAAAAAAAATTTAATGGGCTTTTCAAGAATTCTTATTGTCTATGAGATGGTGAATTTCCTTCATATAACATGTTCTTTACAACTGATCCTTGACGATATCTTCAAATCTATCTGCTGGCACCATTCCCCAAATATGTATTCCAGCCATACAGAAATGCTGCCCCACACTTGCTTACCTCCGAATGATGTGTCCTGCCTAGAAGGTCCAGCCCTTGCTTCTAAACTGTGCATTTTGTCTTGAAATTGGCCTGAGCTAAGGAATGTGAGCCTTTCAGTTGCTGAGATCGTGTTTAAAGCTACTCTACGTTTCCCAAACCCAAACTAAGAGTCTCTTAGTAAGCTCTCCACCAAGAGTTGATAAATGTCTATGATGCAAGGTTATTAATGCAAAAAAAAAAAAAAAAAAAAAAAAGCCCAACAGAAAGTTACATAAGTTTCTAAATGTGAAGGGGGAAATGATATGTAGAAAATTGAAAGTAGTCAAACTATTAATGTGGGATTTTAGGTGCACTTATTTTATTTTGGATTTCTTCTAATATTTGTATGATGGTATTTGTGATGTTAAAACAAAAAAAAATAAGTTAACTACCTAAATAAATGGGAAATATATTAAATATTAGTATCTCGATTGCATACAACAATGAAGAAAATAAGTTGCCCCATTCTGAGTGATTTAATTCTCCCTTCATCACTGGCCAAGCTGATTTGTCAGGGAGATGTTTTCAGATAAGATGCTCAGCAGGGATTTTATTAAAAGTGTAACTATATTCCTGAAGGACAAAAAAAGTATATAAATACTTTAGTGATATTATTTCAATACTGTTTCATGCAATTCTGTATATAACTTACTTCCAGAGATGATGAAAATAAAGGAGATGATGTTTGCAAGGTTCCTAAATTTTTTGGACCTGAGACCCTTAACTGCATAGACATGAACTATATTTTCCCACCTTGGACCAAAAGCAAAGTAATTTCCTCCCCACGTTAACAGAAGTCTGTTTCCTGACTGTCTGATACAGGAATAGGGGAATCACTACTATTTAAAAGAGAGCAGACAGAGAAAGACAGTGTATGATTTCACTTGTATGTGGAATATAAAAACACCAAACTCACAGAACCAGAAAACAGATTGGTGGTTGCCAGATGTGGGGGCTGGGGAAAATGGGTGAAGTGAGGATGGTTAAGAGGCACAAATTTTCCATTTATAAGATGAATAAGTCCTGGGGATATATGTACAGTGTGGTGACCACAGTTAACAATATTACATTGTATATTTGAAAGTTGCTAAGAGAGGAAATTTTTAAAAGTTCTCACCACACAAAAAAATTGTAGCTGTGTAAGGAGATGGATGTGTTAAGTGACATTACTGTGATAATCATTTTGTAATATATACACACATAAAATCACTACATTGTATACCTTCAATTTACTCAATGTGAAATGTCAATTTTATCTCAGTAAAGCTGGAAAAAAAATCCTGCAATCCACCACCATTATGTTTCATAAGACAGAAGGCATTGAACAACAGAAACAGAAAAAGGACATAATCTCAGGATAAAGCTGTCCCATAAAATTCTTAAATAAATAAAATTTTAAAATAAAAATAAAGCAAGACTCAGCACAGTTACTTGTGCACAAACATGGAACCCTTTTGCTGCTGAGATAGAAGCAGGGTTGCTGAGTTTCCAAGGAGACCAGGATTGCAGATTAGGATCTATAGACTCGAGTTTGAGATTTCACTCTACCGGCAACCTATGTGACACTGGTCGAACTGCAAATCTCTCAGTCTCATTTCTGCATCTTTAAAATTGGTATAACAGGGCAACAATCCTTTCCCCTGCTTCCTTTCCTGAGGAAGAGGAGAGAAAGGTGACCCTGAGAAAGTAGAGGTTGAGGAGATTGGACAGTCAAAATATAAAATGCACTGAAATAACCAAGACTTCAGTTAAATAATACCAAATAAGGACATTTTACTAGCCAGAATTTTACCCTAAAAAACAAACAAAACATAGCAAACAACAACAAAACCAAAAACTCTTTTGAAAAAAATCAATTTTGTATAAATTAAACTGGTACGTATATTTTACTTCTTGTAAGGCTATGTGCATATTCCTAATGTCAAAAGGAGAGACTTTTGTCCCTCCATAAAATGATCTCAAAGTAATAACTGTTATTTAAAACAACAGCTAAGTGTTGATTTAACTTCATGGTAGTTATACATTTTTATTTCCCTTATTTTATGCTTATAAGAACAATGTGAGGTAAAAGCCACATATGGAGTTGAGGAAATAGAGACTTTCAGAGGTTCTGTAATTGGTTCATTCTTAAACTATAAGGAAATAACAGAAAAGATTTGAAACCAAGGCCTGTCTCCCAAACCTGGGCTTTTAACTTCTCTCCTATAACATCCTGAAGAGAGAGGATATTTGTTTATATAACTTGGCTGTGAGGAATTCTTCCTAGGATGAGCAACTTGATGTGGAAGGAAAAAGCACAACTCTGGAACCAGAGACACCGGGGTTTGAATACCAACTATACAGTGTCCTGGGGACCTCAAGTAATTGACTGAGCCTTTCAGAACCTAAGTATCCTCAACTGTAAAACAAGGATAAAAACATCGGCCTTGAAAGCTTGCACATGGATTATATGGAAACTGACACAGTATGTGGGGCATATTCAATGACTTATAAATAGAACAATTTTTTCCCTGTTGTTATTAATGTAACTCTTCTATTTACTATGAGAATAACGATATGAGTATCATGGCTGTCTCCTATACAGTTCTGCACATGATGCTCAATTGAAGGATCAGTTCATGTTCACACTTCTGCAACACAGTAGTATGAAGGCACCATGCAGATGGGGAAGGATAACTCAGGTACTACTACAAATAACAATAATAGCCCATACAGATGGCACTCATTGTTGTAAATGTTTTACGCACATTTAAGCCACAACAACCCCATGAGGGAGGTGATACTATCTCATCATCCATGTTATACGTAAGTAGTTATAGCAAAATAATTTAAGTCACTTACCTAAGCCACATAGTCAGGAGGGGATGGAGCCAGGCTTGAAGGTCATTCTGCTCTAGATTCTGAGCTGTCAACCACACTTGCGCTGCTACGGTGACCTTACGAACTGCAACAGAGATGATGCAAAAAGGGAACAGTAATGGCATTTTGTCACTTTTGCATGAAATTGACAATTTTCTTACAAGAAAAACAACAAAAAACAGGCAAAAAACTAATAGAGAACCAATGTAACAATGCTTAGGCTTTCATTATTCAAATCCCTGCACTGTCTCTTCATACCAGGTAAGTGTGTAGTAGCCGTAGAAAATACATCAATAAATATATGTGACCTCAGAAGATTTTCCCTTAATTTGATAATTAATTGTACAACAACATAACTAGCCCACATTTACATAGCACGTTTACATATTTTCAACAACCAAGGTATATTTACTCGTGTCTAATCCTCTTTCTATGTCTTTGAAAAAGTTGATGGTTATGCCCATTTCCAAATAAGGAAGCTGAGTCTAGGTTAATTTTGACTTCTAAGTCAACCTGCTCTCTGACTCGAAGCCCCACAGGTTTTCTTTCATAAAGTACAACTGGTACATACTATTACTATGTATCGGACTATGCTAGGCACTGGGAAGATGGACACAGCAGTGCTCCAGTCGCGAGCTTCCTCATCACAAGCCAGTGAAACAGAATGACTACAAGACCTACAACCGTGAAATACAATTCTCTGATTTCTGAAAGCGTGCTATTGGGGAAACAGTCTGGAACAAGGGTGAGATAGTAGAAGGTCAAGTATCTGATGGACATGTGTCCCATTTGGGAGACCACCTCAGGGAAGATGTAGATGCTTGATCAATGTACTGTACACCTGAAGCTGAACAATAATGAATGCCAACTACAATTTTATAGATATAATGTGATGGCTCAGTGCGATGTCGGAAGGATAGTGGATGGGGGGGTGGGGAGAAGGGGTTCCACAGTGTGAGGGATGTAAATGATGAACGTCTAAGTATTACCTTGTCTTGTGCACCTGAAACTAATAAAACAACAACAACAAAAAAAAAAGAAAAAAAAAAAAAGAAAGTTCTGAATAAGAAGTGGACAATGGTTGCATATGGAGGGCGCAAGCAGTCTGTCACCTGGCCATCTCTAAGCCTCCAACAGTGACACTTTTCTATAAAACAACCAACTTCATCCCTGGGTTTCAGAGTGCACAAATAACACATGCCTTTATAATATGCATATATTTTGTTTTGGTATATAACTAGTAAATGTCGGTTGAGTGTCAGTGTCCCTGTACAGTCCTCCCCTTTGAAAGATGGTGCGATGCAGGCAAAAGGACATACAGAACATGAAGAGATATTGTTACTTTTTTTAATGCCTTTTATATTCAACTGCATTACAATCACAGTTAAACAGCTGCAATCTGTCAGATTAAGAAATGACAAAAACACGTTTCCCTTTATTCTTAACCAAAAAACAATTCAACGACACACTTGTGAAATTGGGTAATGAAGGATTAATTTCTAATGATCACAGGGACAATAAACTCTCGTTCCTGGCACATGTGACACTGTATTGTTGAAGCTAACGGACCAGTAACCATCCAAATGATGAGGTGATTCCCATCACCTCTACCTTTGGCCCAGCACATCCACAGCAGAACCTTTCTCCCTGGTGTGCATTTAATAAAACAGAAGCATCAAGTAAGAAGAAACATCATAGTGAGACCCAGTAACTATTGGAAAATTGGGCACTAGGTCTGGTCCTAACCAAGTGGTGAAAATGAGAGCAACAAGTAAGCTGTCAACATTCTGAATAACAGTGAAAGCCACCAGGATCCAAATATCAGCACACAGTGCTTTATCTGTAATAACTTAACTCTTCAAAACACAACAACATACATTCTCCCTAAGGTTTCCAATGGTTCAAATTTATTTATAATTAATTATAATTACTTTCTTAATTTCTTCCTCTAGTTCCCGATTACCCAATGTGTAGATGACTTTAGCAATCAGTAAGTGGTTAATAATAGGCCATTTAGCAGCAGGAAGAGGATAAAGGCAAGATACTTAATCCTCAGACAGGATCATCAGTTTCTGTAAAATCAAGGGTATATCTTGATTTTAGCATATAGTGATGCTACAGGGACGCCTGGAGTGTGGAATATTCCAAAGAGTTTCAGAGTCCAAAAGGCCGGGTTTAAATTCCCGCTCAACTACCTTGAGCAACCTCTCTCTATGCCTCAGCTCATTTCTTCATAAAATGCAGCTGCCCAGTCATGTGGGACTTTGACTAGGTCCATGGGTATGGAAGCCTCAGCTCAGTATTTCTGACTGTACTGAAAAGAACTCAGTGAACAGTACTGTTCTTCTCCTTGGTTATCACTTAGTCATTTGACCAGCAGTGGGGATGGGTTTATACTGGACTATCTACTCTTTTAACCAATGCACCAAAAAGATACACTGGCGACTAAGTGGTATCCCAGCTTCAGAATTTTGTTTTCAAAATCTACCCACGGTATATTTCGTCCACTGCTCTCTGTAAAGACCCTCAACACTCTGAGAGTCTACAACATGCATTGAGCATCTTGAATCGCTAATTACAAATGGTCAATGTGAAGAACTAGTGAGAACTAAGGGCTTTGACTCAATGTTGGATCCTCACCAAATGTTCAAGGAAAGCCAAAGGCTTTTAGCACAGGTCACACCTGCTTAATTGGCAATGATAAGAATCTTTAGATGATCAAGGAGGAATTAAGCAGCTACAGATAAATGACCTAAAAGGGCTTAAGGATACTATACCAAACAGAGGGGAACAGAATGCAATCTAACAACATGATTGCAAATAGAATTGCAGGTTAATAACCTTATATTTTACAACTTAATGGGGCATACACAGTCCCAGATTGGAAGTAAATCAATGATAGGATATAAATGCCTATCCTGGCATTTCATAAATAAATTATTATAACACTAATTGCAACAATTAAATCGCCTTTCTTTAATATGGTCCTGTAATTACACAATACCTTGTTCAATGTCTGTCTGTTTCCTAAGCTGGCATCAACAGAAATAGTTGACTTAGCTAAAATGGTCATGAAGCAAGCCCCACACTTTTACAATATTTTCTTAGGGTAGTAGTTGCTGGGTATACTGACGATGTACAAAATGATGGTTTTCTTGTTGATGCTTTGTTTGGGTTGTGTTTGGGTCTATACAAGAGAAATCCAGCGCTATAATGAGTTGGGTCGCCAGAGCTCCTGTTGCACTGTAAGAAGTAGCATCTGTTCTGGTGGTCCTCTCTCTAGGATGGTGGTTGTTGCTAAGGCTTTAAAGAAAGTTTTAGGTCATCCAGTTTCACCTTTCATCTTGTCCTTGGTACTAGACAGCTGTCTTCCTGGTCAGAAATGCCACAGCTGTGAGCTTGGCTCTGGCTTTGTGTAAACCTCCACCAGGATTACTTGGGGGCATGTGTCCTTCCTTTGGGCTCCCAGGCTTCTTATGTGTGTGCACTTCCCTCATAGTGCTTTTCCACCACATTTCCTCACACTTGTGCCTGCTGGCCAGGACCATAATGCTCTTTGCAGTCCCATATCTGGGATACTCTAGGTGCTCTAGAAATACTGTTTCAAAAAAGGGAAGACTATCAAACCTGCTGCTGTTTAGACCAAGCACAAAAAGCTAATGTGCATTTATCCACTTAACCAACAAAGACTTATTTAGTATCTGCCTTGTGCAATAATCTCAAAGAATAAAAAGCCAATATTTATGATATAGTTTCTGCTTTAATTTCTAAAAAGAATGAAAGAATCATCTAGTAAAAACAAAAAAGGAATACAGTATTAAAACCAATCAACAAATAGAAACACAATTTTCTAGGCGCTCCATGAAATAAAATATTAAAGTATTACTGCTCACCAGAGACCTAAGAGATAATGTACTATTATTATTTCATTTTACTGATGAGGAAAGTGAGGCACACGTTTGGAAACATTATTGCTGTCTCTCTTCAGGCAATTGATGGGCCAGGTTTAAATCTAGGCCAAACAGCTCCAGAGCTCATACAAGTATGTACAAGTACATGCAACTACGTATGTGAGTATGGACCATAAGACACTGTCAAATGTTCAGAAACAGATAAAGCAAAACCAAGGCATCACTAAAGTAGTAATTAGTAAACTGTATTTTGCACACACAAAAAGACAGTTTGCAAACTGGGAGCGCTCAAACCAAAACGTGGAATAAAGCTCAGGGGTTATTGTTATAAAGCAGCTTACACAGTGAGAAAGCAGCAAGTGTTTATTCATCACAGTGACTGGTTACGATGTTAGAATTTTCAGTTTTACTCATATTGACCTTGGGCAACAGTTCAAGTTCTGCTTATGATTTTCTGAGGCATAAGCAAGAAATGATCAAGGTCAAGTTAGTCTTGGAAAATAAGTTAAATTAAGCTTTCGTTTGTATGTCTACGCTGGTGCTGTCTGCTCAGGGAAGCTTCAAGGTTGGTCTCCATTTGTTTTTGATACTAACTGTCAAAAATTAAATGCTATAAATTCAAAGGGGGCAAAGTCATTGAAAATCAAGAAGTAGAGAACGTTTCATAGGAGAGACTAAGCCATTAAAGGCTGAGATGATTTATGGGGTGAAGGGCAGCCAATGAGGGGAGCAGAGTGAGAAAAACCGCATGGCTGTTTGAGTAGACATGGGGTAGTGGCAAGAAGGGCCTCAGGTAAGTTGCAGCCAGAGATAAGGCTAGAAAGAAAATGATGAAAGGCTCTGACTGTCAAGTCAAACATCTTCAGAGGTCTTTGCCACCCAAGTACCTGATAAAGTTCTTTCCTTGACCAAACGCTAGTCAGGCTCCTCTAAGCCCTTGACCAGGGCTCAGCCATGGCCTAAAAAGACCTGAGTAAACACTAACCTAGTTAGTTTCTAACAGCTCACGACCATAGCCCTAGGATGACCCTAGCCTCCCTTTAAAGAGCAGGCCTGAAAAAACCTAAGAATTCTAATGTTGTAAAGACTTGTAGGGTATCCGATGGACACTTGTCTCATTAGGGAGACCACCTCAGGGATGATGTAGATGCCTGATCACTGCACTGTACACCTGAAGCTGAAGCTGAACAATAATGAATGTCAATTATGATTTTATATATAGTTACAAGAAGTGGAGTACAGCATTAGAGAATAGAGACAGTGGAAATGTAACGGCTGTATGTGATGTCAGAGGGGTAGTAGATAGGGGGACGGGGGTTATCACTGGGTGAGGGATGTAAATGATAAATGTCTAACTATTACGTTGTTTTGTGCACCTGAAACTAATTTTTAAAAAAATGTAAAAGAGTTCACTGTTTGTTTCACTCAACACCAAAACATAAGGCTCCTGTCTCTTAATCTCTGTGGGAAGGTTAGGAGCCTAAATCTGATCCGTGCCAGCGAGCAAACCCAGACGACGGACTTCACAGGGACAAAACCCCCTTCCTGCTTTTTGTAATTTTTCACTTCCCTGGCTCTGCTCAAGCCCTCACCACTGACCCCCACCCCCACCACCACTCCTTCACTCTCCCTTTGAAATACCCAGTCACAACTTGCACAAATCACAGTGGGACTCGGCCCTTGCTCTGAATGTCAGTAGTCACTGAATAAAGTGTGCTTTCATTGCTTTAACTATTGACTGGCTGCATGTATGAGGAAAGAGACACTGTCTCCAGATGGGCACACAGCGTGTCGAGCAGATGGTATCATTGTGCTAGTTAGATAACGAAGTTCCGGGGCAGACACAGCCATGCATGCTTGCTTTGGCTGATGGAAAAATGGTGAAATTTAAGTGCCCACTCACCCCTTCACCAGACCTTCAGGTAGCGCTGTTTGCCCAAAACTGTATGCGGCAGATTTGATCACTGTGCAAACACTTAAAAACTCTTTCTTCTAATTTTCAAATATTTAATTAAGTACAAAGATTATTCACATATATACATACTAACAACTCTCTTATTCTGCATTTGGGAAAATAATTAGCTATGACATTTTAGTAAAACAATGATGTGTTGTAAAATAATCCCTGAGTCAGTAATTCTATTTATGGAAATACTTTCTGAGGAATTTTAAAAATCAACTTCAGAAAGTTATACACAAAATGGCTGTATGCGATGTCAGAGGGGTGGTAGCTGCGGGAAGGGAGGTTATCATTGTGTGAAGGATATAAATGATAAATGTCTATTACATTGTTTTGTACACCTGAAACTAATAATAACAAAATAAAAATAAATAAAATAAATAAATAACAGGCACAATTCAAAAAAGAAGAAAGTTATATACAAAAATGTTCACCACAATAATGTATTTAGATCAAGTAAATTTATTTATATTAAATATTAATATATTTATGTTAAACATCTATTTAAATTTATTTAATAGATACTAATACATTTATTATGTACTTATTGTTACACTTATTATATGTAAGCATATTAAAATAACATTGGAAACAATTTGTCTTGCATTTGTGTAGTATATAGTAATGTAATGATTAAATTAGTTACATTTTACATTTGTAATTCCATGGGAAAAGTGTTTATGTAACATCATATTATGAGAAAGTATTAAATTATACATAGAACCTTATAGCCAGTGTTTTAAAATAACCAGTGTTGATTTTAAAAACAACAAGAATAAAATGGGGTGCTTTATGGAGGTAGTATTGCTTTGATTTTGTTTTTATTATCTTAGACTTCCATATTTTGAGAATTTTCTATAATGGCATGTATTTATGCTACTGAAAATGTGATCCCAATGCAATTCAATTCAGCATGCACATTTACTAAACACAGACTGTCTGGAACTGCACTACTATCTAGATGGTACAAAGCAAACATATAACATATAATTCATGCTTTGAATGATCCCACAACTTTATGAAAGAAAAGAAACAGACATATCTATGCTCTTAAGGGAGAAGGAAATTATTACCCTACAAGATCCAACTAACAAAAAATGAGGGTGACTAGAGGAAATAATTATTTGGCTGGCAAAAGGGAAGAGGAAACTCATGCAGGTGACACTTCTTCCCCTGGGTTCTAGGAGCCTGCTGCTGTTCCATAACATTTACTCCCTGTGTCCTGGTAGCCTGGGTTCTCCTGAGGAGCTGGTTGGTGAGGCCCACAGTCATATTCTTTGACATGAGTTAAGTGGAGAGCTGATAACGTCAGCTGCTTGAAGAACAAGTGGGCTTATGTATGCTTGAAAATAAGTAAATACATAATGGAACCCTGATAACTGTAGAGGAATAAAGAATTTTTTAGGGGGTTTGATAGATGGAGGGAACATTGACAAAGGAAGTACTTATCACCTTATTGAAAAATAAGAGAAAGTTGCCATTTAGACACATGTCACTGTAAAATCAAACAAAAACCGTCAGGAAACTCCACAGTTAATCATTCCAATCATATTGAAGAGGGGAAGAAGATAGGTTGGTGGAAACACAGATGTCAGTTGACTGTTCTTTTTTCAAGAAATTCTGGAGTGGTTATGATAAATCTGTATTTTTAATATTTCCAACCAACCTCATGTTGGAGGTACTGTGTTAGAAAAACAGTTACAATTGATTCTGTTAGAGATGACACCATGTCCTGTTGCCAATCATTGTTCCCTAAATTATAATTCAGTTTACCTTTTAATTCCCAAAGGAATTATATGTTTATGGGGAAAATATTCTTGCCCTTATTTGGTCTTAAGAAAACCTAATGAGCATATTCAGTGTAGCAAGTGCATAAGGACTCCTCATTATAGGTTGAATTGGGTGCCCCCAAAAAAGTACATTAAAGTCTTAACTGCAGTACCTCAGAATGTGACCTTATTTGGAAAAAAGGTCTTTGCAGATGTCCTTATAGTGAGATGAGGTCATTAGGGTGTGTCTTAATCGAGTATGATTGGTGTCCCTATAAGGGGAAATTTGGACAGAGGGAAAAAGATGCAGAAACACTGGGGCGGGGGTGGTGGTGGAAATGCCCTGTGAAGATGGGGTAATGCAGAGGTTAGAGTCAGCATTTATAAGCCAAAGAACACAAAGGGTTACCAGTGCCACCAGAAGCTAGGAGAGGGGCATGGAACAAGCTCAGTCCCAAATCCCCCCAGAAGGATTCAATCCTGCTGACAGCTCAATTTCAGACTTCTAGCCTCCAGAACTTGGAAGGGGATAAACCTATGCTGTGTTAAGCCACCCAGTTTGTGACGCTTCATTAAGGCATCCGTAGGAAACTAATCTACTCAAGAAGGCTGAATATTTCATTTTAAAAATTCCCTAAATTAAAGCCACTAGGAACATTCAGCAAAACTCCACTGGTGACACTCCTTAGAAAATTCTCCAACACGGCTTCAATCGCATCAAGGGCACTAGGACATTCCTATGAGCATTATCTCAGGTTGCTTGGCTAAATGCCACTTAAGAGTTAATGCTCTGCTTCTCCTCAGGTCTGTCAGTTTTTAGAATAAAGACCCAAGAAGGAACAAAAACTCATAGACGTAGAAAATAGTTTAGGGGTTACCAGAAGGTAAGGGGACTCTAGAAGAAGAGGGTAAACGAGTCTAATATATGGTGATGGAAAGAGAACGGACTCTGGAAGGTGAACACACAATGTGAGATATAGATAATGTATTACAGAATTGTACACTTGAAATCTATGTAACTTGACTAACAATTGTCAATCCAATAAACTTTAATAATAAAAAAAAAAGAATAAAGACCCAATGGCAGGTAAATACACTCTGCCATTCATTTTTCATGCCCATTAATTTTGTCAGAGGATGGAAGGAGGTAGGTTCCAGCAAGGAACCACATGCCTTGGGGGCTGCCCTGTTTCCTCTTTACAGAAGTTTATAGAGTCTGTTTTCTTGGTTTGGGTATTTATGACGTCAGCGTCTAGCTGCTTTGACTAATGGCGGCACCAGGCTTTAGATGGATTGTGATGATACTTGGCTGTCCATATCATTCTCTCTGTGTGATCCCCTAGCCGCTTCCTACCTCCCATCCAGAGGAAATTAGTTTGCCCCAAATGAAAGAGGAAATCAATAGCTCTTTCAGGCACCACTGTTTTAGTTAATAAGGTATTTCATTAAATTAGGGTGGTGGACAACAGACATGTTCTTAGTTCTTATCAATTATGAATGACCTCCCTTTTGAAGAAAACAAGATATGCCCTCAGTAGCCAGAGACCAGCCAGCCAGGCTGCTGTGTTTCGGCTACAGGATTTCTGAGTTAATGGGTGACCGGATCTGCCTTTCTCGATCCAGGCGCTAATCTAATGCAATGAAATCCGCTGTGCTCAGCTTGTCTGATTGAGAAAGGCTGTTCTTTACATGGCAGATCCTGGTCTTCAGGAAGGTCCTGGAGGAATCTCCGTTTGCTCTCAACATCCTGGGAGAAATCAAAGTAGGGCATGGTCATGCAGAGCTAGCCCGACAGGAGGGCTAACTGGGTATCCTGGATAAACACATACTTGAACCATTTTTTGTCAGCATTATCATCACCAATGATAGCGGTGATGATATGACAATAACCGCAGTTTAGGAAGCCTTTCTGTCCCAGTGTATTTATTGTTGGCACGAGGATTTAAGACTGAATCTGTTTATTTCAAAAGCTCATCATCTTATCCACTATGATCTTTCCAACAGTACTTGTTCTAATATTCCAGGGTAAGCGGGTACAGGGGAACCTGTACCAGACAACTGGAGTTTCTTTTTGAAGGACCACTCAACACAGACATAAGCAAAATCAGCAGTGATTTATCAGTAAGATTTGAGATCTAGGATCTCTTTGGGAGCCTCTGTTGATGTTCAAATTGTTATGTGTGTGGGGGGAGTAGGGCAGGGTGGGAAATGACTGACTGAATCAACTGATTTAAAAACAGTTTCTTGAACTAGTTTTAAATATTGTGCAGTACCTGGAACAAGAAGGCAAACCAGCATACAGGAAGAGTAGGTCCAGATTTCCTGGTGTTTAATGAGGTGCGAAAGCAAAGAGGTAGGTTTCGTTATTTTGCTTCCTAGAAAAAAAAGTAAAAAGTTTCTTTTTAAAAAAAGTCAAGATTTGTTTTAGTGAACTAAGAGAAAAATATATTTTCCCCAACTCAGTTACTCTTACCCGGTATATGATTAAATAAGCAACAGTATGTTTAGCACTTTATGAGAAAGGAGAGTGGGCCTTATCATTCCCTTTTGCAACCCAGGAAATTGAGGCTAAGAAGTTAAAGACATTGCCTAAGGCCAAGCAGCTGTTAATTAGCAGAGCCACCCAAGGTTTTGTGTCTATGGCTCCAAATGCTGCTTTCCATGTAGTTCAGGGGCAAACAGAGGAAAGGGACTCTGAGGGCAAGAAGCTGGAGAAAGCTGTGGACTCGATCCCTTTCTGTTTGGGTTCTTTCAGCAGAGACACAGCCCTCATGACTTGGAATGAAAGGAACACACACATGTGTGTGTTTATGTGTGGGTGTGGACATTAGGTGTGTAGTTAATCCTAAAGGCCTCTTCCTAGACACAGGTCATTGCTAATGAGACTGACCAGGGTTTGGCATTTAGCATTTGGCTCCAAATCATTCTTATACTCCCCATTGTGTAGATGCAGCAGTGTGATCTGAACGTTTGTCTGCTCACCTTGTTCAGAGGGAGCAGGGAAGGAGCAGAGAGAATAAAGGAGGCTCCTTTGTTTTGATTGGCCATTAATGATAAAGAGCTGTCTTCAAGGCTGCCTTTACCATAGACAATATGATATACTACGCTCTGTACTTGGAAATGACAGATCCAGGTTTTCACACTACCCAGTGCTCTCTGGGGGTAAGGGAGGGTGGGCAGAATACAGAGATGACAGTGGGGAGGTATCTTTCTTTGTTTATCAAAATCACCATAAGTGATGCAAATTACCAGAACAAATCAGTGGCCACATAATTACATTTTCTGCTTCTAACAGTAGCAGTTGCTTCAGAATAAATTTGTTACAGGGTAATGGTTCCCATCATTGCCAGTTGATTAGAAAAATAACTTTATCTTTGGAAGTCCAGCTTACAACGAGAAAAAGGAAACAATATAGCTGGAGTTTCCCTTTGATGGGGCTGAAGGCTGAAATCAATCATAGGTCTGGCTAGACTTCAAGTACTCCAGAGCTTAACTGGTGTTTCTACTAGGCTAGTGTTATACATGACTCATGTGCTGTGGTTCCTGCACATAAACTTGCAATCAGGAAGTCTCAAATGTTTGTAACAGTTTGGTAACAAGGCAAGTGGTTTGTCAGGAACTGCAGTCAGTGTCAGATGGTAAGGGTCTGTCCTTTGCCACCTAATAAGTATATTATATTACAGTGCATACGTGTATAGGTTCTGGAGTCAGGGGCAAGTGGGTGCACATTCCATGCAAGCCATTTAGGAGCTGTGCTTTTTTGTGTAAATTACTTACCCCTCTGAAGCTTAATCATCTGTAAATAAAGGTAATATGATCAGCTAACACCTGGGACTTTTGTGAAGATGATATTAGATAACACAGATCACAGATCATTTTTAGGTGGTCCTTTTGGATGATTTTGTTCAAGTTTAATTCAAGACTACACCTTTGAGACACATAAGAAAATTGCGATTGATATAGATTTTCCTTAGAACTTATTTTAAAACTCATAGGATAGTTGGGATAGAACAAAAGAAAGCATGTTAAAGGTTTATAGTTGATGAAAAGAAAAAAACAAAACCCAATGCAATCCAGAGTGTTGTCAGCAGGACCAATCACATCTCAATGGGCATCACAGAAAATGGTTTGCACTTACTTTTACAGCTTATTTTTTTACCATGATGCCTGCCAATACGTCACCCTAAATACTGAATCAGAAGCAAATTGACATGGAAATGTAATCCATCCTCGTCTTTCGAAAGATGGCTAACACAAGAAACAGTTGATATATCTCTACTGCAGAGTGTATAATTCAAAATATAAATATGTCTCTATTGCAGAGTATATAATTCAAAGTATAATTCATAATATAAAAAGCCTTGCCTAATTTCATGTACATGGAGAGTAAAGTTTACTGACAAATTTATGTGTTTCAACCTGTCACACATGCCTCTGCTGAGATTTTTTTTGCACTTGTTTCCCTTAGAACACAGTTAATCTTTAGGCCTGTCAGGCGCTCTTCCCCAAGCTCCTCATGGATATTAAAGCTGTCAGGGAAAAACATTAAATGTGACTCAGTGTCCAAACGGCTATCAGTATGACGTTCTGAGTCACAGTGGCACTGAAGGTGACATGCTACCTCCCCCTCATGTGGCATTTCACAATGGAGGCCCTCATAACTGTATAGTCCCCAGCCTCCCAGTTAGAAGTGGTGAGAGGAAATTGGCAGTTCCTGCTCCTATTGAAGGATCCATTTCTGAAACAGCCCAGTGACACAAACTACAGGCTACCCTGATAAAGACACGGACACACTGTGTTCCCCCCCCCCTTTTTTTTTCTTACCTCACTTGTCTGTGAAGGAAGAAATAAAAGGACTCAGAATCATGCAACTGCTCATCTCCAGGGTAAGGGGACAATCATTCAGACATCTTGAGAAATTGATGGGAATTGGTTTAAAAACTATCATCGAAGAAACAAGGCAGAGATATGTTTGTTCCCAGAGTTGGCGCTTCCACGTGGGTGCACTGAAGAGTACCAAAGTGTTCAAGTTCAGGACAGCTTTGGCCTAACCCCCTGGGGTGTGTGATTCAGGTCATAAAAACTCCTGGAACAATGATTGTTTACCAAACTGAATTATCAAGGGCTCCTTTTCCATCTACCTTACCCCAAACAGTGGTTAAACATCAAACCATGATCAAGGCAAAAAAGGACTGAGCTTTTTGAGCAACATATGTGACTGAAAGTTCCTAGCATGGTATTTGGCACTAAATAGGGGTTCTCTAAATGGGTCGCCCTCAGTCTTCATGTAGCCACACCTCCTTCCTAAGGTAGCCCGACTGTAGGCAATGGGAGGGAGGACACTAATTATGTTCAAGGGAAATGGACCCAAAGACTCTAAGTCACTGATAGAAACTTCCTTTCTCAGCGGGAGTCAAGGTTCAGGAAGCACCTTAACTCTCTGTTTAATAGTTAGTTAAATGTCCACCCCAAGTGGGAATACCAGATTCGGAACTGCCTATGTGTATAACATTTCCTTTACGCATTAAACCTCAGGTTCCTCATCTGTAAAATGTGAATAAAAATGGTAGTAATAACTATGTAGGATTATCATAAATGAAAGAATACGAGCAAATATATTTATCCATATTTTGATGTATGATAAGTACTCAATAAAGGGTACCCAATAAATATCACTATCGTTTTACCCTTCCAACAGTAAATAGATATGTCAGAAATAGTTTTATAGTAGAGACTGGTCAAAAAACAAGCACCTACGCCAATGAAATTCTACCATCATTATTTAGATTAATTAACCTGCAGCCAAGATTTGGGCAAAAGAACTGAGGTGCTTGAAGAAAAAAAAGATTAACCTTTCTCAGAAGCATTGAAAGACTATGGAAAATATTGTCAAGGGAAAAACTAATAGAGACAGAAACAAAGCCTCCCTGTGGGTGAGAAACTGTCCAATAGAAGCCTCATCAAGGAGCCAAAAAATACTCAGGGAAAAATGAAACTCCAGCAACAGAAAAAGTGTTCCTGATTCAAGTGTTCCTTAATCAAAAATCCTATCTAGACCACTGGCACTTGTCTAAGCATGAGAGGCCTATGCTGTGTGAACACACAAAGCACAAGACATATACAGAGTAGGCAGCTGCAAACTTTCTTGAGCATTGATTTTGCTCAGACAAGCAAAAACATATACGTAGGAGAAATAGACGTACATACAATGTCCATTAGGATTGGAATATATACTTGGACCAACTCTCAAACCCTCAATATGCAAAACAGTGTAAACGCTAAATGTCTGTAACACATATAATTAATAACAACACTTGATCTTGCCAAAGCTCTTTCTTAGGTATTCTATGTCCTCTATTGACATAGTATCATTAGTTCCATCAACACAATTAGTGGGAAGTTACTGAGTACAAATTAGAACCAAAAGAAAATCATTAGAATTCAATGTAAAGAGGGTTGTTTTCTTCTATATTTTCAAAGTAGCTAATCTCCAAACATGACCTATCAAGGAACCATGCCTTTCAATGTCCATACTCTCGTGAATTTCCCTTCCCTTGAAAGTTGGCCAGCCTTATAATTTGCTTCTGACCAATAATCTATGGCAAAATAGGTACCTTATGACCTAAGGGGAGGTCATAGTGTTTTCAGCTGGTGTCTTGTTGTTTGTTTGTTTTTAAATGCTTCTTCTATGTCCTCTAGGAACTAAGTATGAATATTCCAAGATCACCATGCTTTGAGAAAGCTCAAGCTAGTCACTCACATAGCGATGGCTGTGTAAAGAGAGAAACATCCAACCAGTGGACAATCATTCCACCCACTCCAAATGAGGTGCCAGCCATGGGAGTGAAGAAGAAGTTGTCTCGGTCTTCATACCAGTAGTCTTCATGTACTGCAGATGCTACATTTGACAGCCCAAGTATGAACCACCCTGCGGATTCTAGCCAACCCACAGTTGATAAACAACATAACATCTTCCTGCTTAAGTTTTCTATTCTCTAAAATGGAGTTAATGGTATAACCTACTCTTAGAGTTATAAGAGAAATATTTTATTAATAATAAATACTACCTTTAAAATGCAACAAAGAAATACAGAAAGAAAAAGTAAAAGAAAAGATATAAAAGACTCTGAAACCACTTCTTTACCCAAAGGTCCTAAGACAAGGTGGAATAAATCCTTCCTGTGATTTACTAAAGGAGTTATTTCTTCTCAAGCTTCATTGAAAATATCGTAAGCTAGAAAAATAAATTTGAAAAACAAAATAAAACATCAGCAGCCTCCTCTAGGAGTTTATGACCCAGAGACCATCAGTGGAGTAACAATAATATTTTGTAAGTTGTGTGTGTGTGTGTGCACATGTGTATACATGTGTGTGGTTTTGTATACTTATTTAAAGAAAACTAATTTTTCCGAGAGGTTTTTGTTTATGCCACAGTATGGTGCTTTAAATTGTTATCAGAATGTACTTATGAATACAGACCTCCTCATTCCACCCACAGTCTTGTTCCTAGGCCAGAGGGCATTTCAAACATCAGGACTAAAAGAGGACAATGTCATAGGCAGTTCTCTCATAGGAATGGAGCCTCACAGTGATAAGTCTTCAGAAAAATCCCTGTGTCATCAACATACCCTGTTCTCTGACGTCTCCAGCCGAACTTGAGCCAGTCCAGTTTGAGACAAGCTTATGTACATTTCCTCATGGTTCCGGCTGAGATGAAAAATTCCAACTATTATTAGAATGGGATTTTGGTATGGAAATTCACAAGGTTTCACCTCTGATAAGGATCAGGGAACCCTCAAGTCATCAGTGCAGCTTGCATGTGAGTTTCATGAGGCAGATGGCATAGGTAGTTAACTGATCATACATTTCCCAGATGTTAACACACTACCTGATATATAGGTGTTCAATAAATATTGATTGAAGGAACGAATAAACAAATTTGGATTTTAATTATTTCTGCTTTGTATTCTGGGCTCATCATTACATGTAGATTAGCCTTCTTACCTATTTGATTCTCCATTGTAATGAAAACTTCATGAGAAAAGGATATAATAAGTGTAGTGATAAGGGCAGTTGCCATGTATTAAATAGTTACTCCTGGTAACAGACCTTGTGGGAGACACGTATCACATAACAATAGGGTCTGCTACATAAATTCATACTTAGTGCTGGTCTATATACAGGCATATGATCTTCTGTCTCTGGTCCCCTTATACGACTTTTCTCAAATATCTCTTTCGAAATCTAAGTAAGTGATTAAAATCGTGCTTATCTGTCAAGGCCCTACTCAAAGCCGACCTCCTCCATGAAGTGTTTCCAGATCTTTCTTTACTCTCTTTATTCTTTATTGTTAACTCTTACATGCAACCTTATCCATTCGGCTCATTTGTTCCTTAGCCCTGTTGCAGGGCTTTGCAGCTACATGTCGTCTGTCCCTCCAGACCACAAGGTTTTCTGTGGCAGAAGCCATGTCTTATCTTTCTGACTCATCCCATCAAACTAGCAAAAGGCCTTGCAGATAATCTGTGCTTATAATGTTTGTGATGACTCTCGTCAACTCCCTGAAGCTCTTAGCTGTGATTCTTTGCTATGAGAAACTGCAATAGCAGCTCTTTTCATAATTCCCTGTGACTGCTTTTGTTGATTCCTGACTGGATCTCACTCCATATAGCTCTTTCAAAAAACTCTTAGTCTCCTCCAAAGGTAGACAGCTCCATTATATTGTCTTCCTTCTTGAAAGCACCTCACAGGAGATTCCTAGTGAGATTCCTGTAATGGATAGTGTGCTGTACAGTTTAGATAGCAGCTGAGGAGGACACTGTGTCGCAAATGTCAGAAAGAAAACTCAGATCTCATTGGTTTAAGCAAAAGTGGGAAGGCAATAGCTTCCACAAAAAAGATTAGAGTTCAAGAGTAGAACTTCAGCTTGAGGCATGATCTGTAGGCTCAGGGGATATCATCAGATTCCTGATGCATTGTTTCTCTAGCTTCTGCTTTCCTGTATATTTACTTCACATAGGTGGGTCTCTCCACATGACAGCTCTAGTGGCTCAAACCTTAGGCCCTTCTTTGAATTCAGCAGACAGAGAAGGGCTCTCTCTCACAGTAGCTTCAGAATGTACCCATTTGGATCAAGGATCATTCCTGAACAATCACTGTGGCCAGAAAGTTGAAAATATCCCTGTGCCAAATCACATTGACAGATAAGTGGAGAGAAAATTTCCTGAAAAGAAAATCACGTTACTTTTACCAGAAGTGGGGATGGCTATTGTACAGGCCAAAACTAGAATCACTACAATTTATACATGTATTTTTTTCTGGGAAGCAATTCTGTAGCTTTCATCAGAATTTCATCATTATCTAATTTCCTTTAAACTGGTTAAGAACTGAATTAAACCAGTGATCCTAGAAAAGCTCTGAAGATAAATGTGAATGGCAGGAATACTCAAACTGAAATAAAAATGTCTCAGATTCTCATCCGTAACCACTCAGTGAGGGGTTTCAAATGTCTGAATCTATTAAAAACAAAATATAAACATCTATAGTAGGCCAAAGAGCCTACTATACTTCTCAAGGATTCTTTATAACTAGCATTTTTCAAATTCAATGTCTGCCACACATGAGCTCCATGAAAGCAGAGAAACCATGTCTTGTCGTTTTCATTAAACTATTTGGTCATCTCTTAGTGGCATGCAGTATGTTTTCCATAAATATCTGAAACATGGATTAAAATAGATAAGACATGATATAAATAGAGCTGTAAACAAACAAACAAACAAACAAAAAATCATAATTTTATTGCCCTTGATTTCCTGAGCCCTGAATTAATGGAGAAGCTAACCATCTCCTAAATAGTCAGAAAATCTAGTCCCAGCTCTCCTGTTAACTAATGGTATAATCTCAAATAATTATTAATTTTACTGAACCCTAATTTTCTCTTTTATAAAATACGAACTATGATAGATGATACATAAAGTGCTTTGCAGAATTAAAATTGGTGATTTAGATATGTGGTATTAGATGTTGGTATTTCAAGTAGGTCACTTGAAATACCAATAATTTTGGAGATCAAAATTATGATATAAAATGATTGCTGTAAAAGAGTAGAACATGCACATAAGATCGGAGCCTTGAGACTATCCATTTTATTCTTTCCCCCTTTTATTTCCCTTTCTTCCTTTCATGCACTGAAATTTATTGGGCATTTGTTCTCTATGTGACGACCCCGAGGGTTCTAAGTTTTAGTTGGATCCCTTTCTATCCCTGCCTTGAATTAATCACCCTACTTTGGCTCAACAGTATTTATCTTTTGATATTATTCAAAATCTAGCTATCAGTAAAGCCACTAATGGCATAAAATGGTTATGAGATTTTCTTTTCTGATCTTAAACACAGCCCATGACACATAATGTAAATGATAGGAAACTAATTTGCTGTGCATCTTTATTAAGAATAGAGCTTGGTGATACCATGGTAGCAAAAATATGCATTGGAGAGAAGCATATTCTTCCCATTGACTGTCTCCTTCCTTGTTCTTTTATTCTTCCAGGAATGACTGATTTGGTTGTATTTACTTTCCCAAAAGACTTCCTAGCTGTCAACCATTAATCAATGCCATCGTTACCAAAATGACCTTTATGAAGTATAACACCTGAAACTCAGGCTCTCTCTATCATATCAGTCTTTATCTATCTATTCCTATCTTTTTACATTTGTAATGTCTGCAGGTCTCACCAGCTCTTTTAATGGTTTAAAACCATTAATAAACAAATGATCAAATAAAAGTCTCAGCATAAACACAAGAAAATATACGTAGATGATTGCTGAAATTTATTTTTAATATTATTCTTGTATGCTGATTTTAAAATTTACCTTAAGTAAGGGAAAGGTGATGACTTGAATATAATTTTAATTTTTAAACTTTTCCTTTCTATCTTAAAATAGCTTTGCATTTCAGCTACTCCTTCGATATTTTTTTCTTACATACCATTCAGATCCGGGGTTCATTTTAACACTGCCAAGTTACTTTTATGCACACACATTGATGAAAAATAAACGACATCATTTATTGACCCCCAATAAATGGTTATATATGGGCAGAACCATACATACCACTGGAAAATCTCTTCTTCTAAAAATATCAGTTACACATTAAAAAATTATTTGCTTCATATAATAATATCTTAGATGTATAATAAAAGAATTAAGAGGTTTCTAATCTTATAGATCTGGCTTCAAATCTCACAGCTGCTGTTTTATAATGGTAAAACTGTGGATGAAGCTCAGTCTCCTCATCTGTATAACTGAAGTGAAAATAATACCTATAACCAAGAATTGTAGTGAAGACAACATGAGACAGAACTTGCAGGATATTTATACCACTTCTCAGTAAATGACAGTGTGGGCATTTTTATTCTTACTCTAATCTTTGTATATCATTTTGTCATTCTGTGCAAAAGAAAACTTACTTGGTTTTTAATGGTAACCAAACCACAGGCATAGAGCATCCTACTTTTTTGTTTGTTTGAGATCTAGTAACAAGTTGGTACCCTACTCTCATTCAGTGTGACTCATATATAGTCGCTATACATTCCTGCCCTTGATTCTTCTCAAACTCCCATCCCACAAATTCCTGAATTTGCTTTTTAGCTAAAGTGCCTTCATTTCTGTTATTCTTTGTTATTCTTTTTTCCCTCCTGCTCTAGATGCAGTCTAAAATAACTTCTCTCCATCAACATTGAGTATGTCCCAACTTTGTCCCAGGCAAAATAGTTTTACATAACTCCTTACCTGGGGCACTTTGGAGTAGCAAGGACTAAGTTTACCCTCTGCCTATTTACCCCTACCCTTTCCCTACCAGGGAAAAAAAGGCATATAAAATGGAAAGAAAAAAATTAAAACTGCTTTTATTTGTCTTATGTAGATCTGATGTAATCTACACAGAAACTAACAAAATTATTGTTATGGAATGAATTGTGTCTCCCTCTAAATTCATATGTTGAAGCTCTAATCCCAAGTACCTCAAATTTGACTGTATTTGGAAATAGGATCTTTAATAAGGTGATTTAGTTAAAAAAAATTGGCCCTTAGGATGGACCCTAATCCAGTCTCACTGGTGTCCTTATAAGAAGAGGAAATCTGAATGCACAAAGAGTTACTAGACATATGTGTCCGCAGAGAGAAGGTGGCCATTTATAAGCCAAGGAGAGAGACACCAGAAGAAACTAAACCTGCCAAAACCTTGATTTTTGGAGTTTTAGCCTCCAGAACTGTGAGAAAATAAATTTCTATTGTTTAAGCCACTCAATCTGTAGTATTTTTTTTGTGGCAGCTTTAGCTAACTAACACGGCTATGAATTGACTTGAGCAGGTTTGGATATACAAGGTCAATATACGAAGATAAGCTATATTCTATACATGAGGAACAACAAGAACTTGAATTTAATACTGTGTATGTTAGCTTAAAAATATAAAATACTTTGGGACAACTGTGACAAAAGATCTGAAAAATGAAATTGATAAAACATTGTTGAGAGGAAGTAAAAAGACCTACATAAACAGAGATGTATACCTTGTAAATGGGTCAGAAAACTCAATATTGTTATAATTATTAAGAAAATATGTCATTTTCTCAAATTTACCTACATATTCAATGCAATCCCAGTCAGAATTTCATCGATTTTCCTAGAAATAACAAGCTAATTCAAAAATTCATAGGAAAATACAGAGGACTTAGGGTAGGCAGAATAACTCTGAAAAACAACAAAATTTAAAAGTTAAATCTATTTGACTCTAAGTTTTATTATAAAGCTACAGAAATCAAGAGAGTCAAGTATTGGTGTCAAAATAGGCAAATAGATCAGTGGAACAGAATACACTGTCCATAAGTAGAAACTCACACACATACACACATACACACCCACACAGAATTGATTTTCATAAAGGTGGAAGGGCAATTCAGTGGGGGGAAAAAACACAGTTTTTTCAACAAGTGGTACTGGAATGACTGGATCTCCATATACCAAAATGTAAATGTCAATCTATACCTCAACATGAACTATAGATCTTAAGTTCTAGAAGAACATATAAAATAATTGTGACCTTGGGTTATGCAAATTTTTCTTACATATATATCTTGTTATAAATCAAAATATCATGGGGGGATGAATTGTCATGTTTGCTATCCTGTTTACAGTGATGGTTTCTGGACATGAACATTTAGCAAGACATCTAATTGCACACCTTAAATAAATTTTATTGTATGTCATTTGTAGCAGAATAGAACTGATAAAAATGAAGGCAGAATAAAGAACTTTTCAGAAATATAAATGGTAAAAGAATTTATCTACATCAGAACTACATATTACAAGAAGTATAGTACAAAATAAAAAAGTATAGTACGATGAATCTAATCTATATAGGACAAAAATTCTATGACATTTAGAATTCTCAATGATAGTGAGATTTTGTAGCACAGCAATAAAGAATAACAGAAAATGGTATTTTTCCAAAAGCTGAGTCTTATGGATGTCATCACCTAGCTCATTCCAATGCAGCCTAAAAATAAAGAGCTTTTTTGAGAAAAATTAAAGGAAAATTCAGTATCTTTTATTTATGTAATGACTGCATATATGCTAACTGAAAAGCAAACTGGGGTGTTACTATTCTGACCCATAGCAAAGGAGTGGAGAAAAGTGGAAAGGAGCCCTGCCTGGCCTATAGAAAATGACCAGGCTAAGGGAACACTTGTAGTTATCTAGAATTCCACAACGTAAATCCAAAAGTATGATAACCAGGAGTATTCTTTTCAAACATATTCCAAATTCATGGAGATCTGTTCTAAAATAGCCAGCAGGATTCTAGGAGGAAAATGGCCTTTCTCTGATGTAGACCCATGGAATTATTATGGCTCTGAGTAATCGGTCCATTTATCATAAGAAACTAGATCATGGCAGATGGTATAGGGAGAAATTTCATCTTTGCCAGAGAAATCGATCGCAAGGTCGGTCAGAGCAGATAGAATGTCAAGGACCTTGCCACGTAGGCCAAGATTTAGAACTATGTCTCGGAAATCAGGTCTACAAAGAAGCCAACAGGGAAATGCTCAGTCATATGGGCAGAACCAAGGGGACAGGAAGATGAGGTTCAGAAGGCTGTCAAATTATGGATACATTGATACCCAGACCACCCAAAAGACACAACTAATGCTAGATCAAGAGTTATGATAGACCCTGTGAACTGGCACACTTTAAGTACTAATTGAATTCTAACTGCTCAGGAGTGTCTCAAGAATTAGTTAGGCCCAGGCAGAAGGTAGAAAGTCTCATTTCATTTCAGTTAAAAGGAGCTGAGCTGAAGTAAGGCTGACTCCACGTTCTTTTTGACTAAGTGAATGGAGCTGCTAAGTCAGTTGAGCCACCCACTATCCCTCTTAGCCGAGTGCCAGGCAGATGGTTCTTTGATTTAATTCTCCCATTAATGCTAAGCTACAGACATCATTCTGATCTATGTTGCACAAGAAAATGAAAACCAGAGAAGTAAACCATCCAAGGTCACACAACTAAGACAATGAGAGAATCATGATCTACAGCTAAACTGCCAAATTCTAGAGCCTGTACATTTAGCTGCTACGTCAGTGACTCCTACTTAGTAGGACTCCTTTGGCCGGGGACAGGAACACACACCTGCTCATCAGCCTAAGGGCACAGCCATTCCTAGCTACCCGTTATTTTAAACCAGGACAAGTTTCTTTCTCTCAAAATCCAAAAGTCCTTAGGGTTTTGTAGATAGTAAGTACTGTCTTTTCCTTTTGTACACTAGAACATTTCAAAGATGGACTAGACGTTATATTTCCTCAGGTACTCAAGTTCAACTAAAACCAAACCCAGCCTAACAAAACTTCTGTCTTCAACACATCAGCTTAGTATTATTTCTTCCATCCCATAACAGAAAAGAGGCAGCGGGTGAACAGGAAATTGGAAAAGTTGGAAGAAGTGAAGAATAGCAACCCTTTTGAAGTCAATAATAACTTATAAAATTATATTAAATTGACTTTATTGTGTCTACTTTGAAAGGCGCCACCAACCCCTTAACTACTGAAATCAGCATAATGGTGTCGTGATATTGTGATGAGCTGTACATTTCATCCAATAAACAATTCCCAGGTACAGAAAATTTGGTTTAATTTTATGATGGATTTTTTCATTATATTTCAAACAAATCAGAGTATCATAAATTATTTAGTGAACGATAGATATGAATTCACCACCCGCTGCATGCAAGCAAATGTGATTCAAGTAAACGTATTCTTGACAAATGACTTGTGCCTGCATGATTTGTCAAGGTTATGTGGTATGGCCCTAAAACAGCAGGAAGACAGGCCTATTTTGCATGTGGTCCTTCTGTTGCAGACTGACAGTAGAGTGGCAGAAAATATACTTCATTTCCATGGGGAAGGTAAGGAAAAAATTGGTTTTCTGTTAAATTGACAGTGTTATCTCAACAGAGAATAAAGCAAAAGCAATAAAGAAACATAAAATTTACTTGAATCTACAATCATGGAAATTATCTTTGATTGCCGAAGGAAGAAGATACATCATTAGAGCTAACTAAGCTTATTAAACCATAACACAAAATGCTTTCTTGATAAACTTAAGAGGCCACGGTCAAATTAGAGTTAGAGGGCACCACCACTACAGGTTTTGGAATCATAGAAACTACTACATCTCAGAAGAGTGCAGGTATTTACCTGAGCAACACAATCAAGAGATACTTAGAATCACCAAGAACTGATGATGGACTAGACATGGGCAGGAAGGGGTACAAAGGTATCAAGAATGGTTTCTAAGTTTGTTCAGCATAACAACAATTTACAACACCAAAATTGTAACACTGGAAACAGACTAAATTTCGGGAATATTGACCCAGATCATATTTCTGCATTTGTGGCAACTGAGGTGCTTTTTTAACATTCAATCACATAATGCTGAGTAGGAAGTGGAATGTACCAACCCAGAGCTCCTAAATAGGACACACTGAAAATAGAATCCTGAGAGTTCCCTGTTCTTGAGATCAATTCAGGGTATACGCACACAAGCAGACGTACATGCATACACACACATATATTTGTATATGCACTTTTCAGAGAGGCACACTGAAAACCTCCATCTTTCAAAAACACAAAGAAAACAAAAAACTAGAAAAGGTAGAGTAG
This sequence comes from Rhinolophus hipposideros, assembly GCF_964194185.1. NCBI lineage: Eukaryota > Metazoa > Chordata > Mammalia > Chiroptera > Rhinolophidae > Rhinolophus > Rhinolophus hipposideros. The sequence goes on from NC_138061.1 coordinate 17,959,621, forward strand.
GAGCAGTCAGTACAGTAGATGAGAGATCAGGAGAGACAGAAGGCAAAGGAAGTGGAAGTTTCAGAAAGAAGGAAGTGCTCGTTGTGCCCAGTGCTGCTGAAATGTCAGGTAGAATAAGCACTTCTATGTGTGCAGTAGATTTAGAGGTAAGAAAAATCACATTGACCTGAAAGCTGTTTTGGTGGACTGAAATGGGTAGAAAGCCTGTTCTAAGATATTTCATAATGATGACAGGTGAGGAACTGGAGATGAGGTAAACACTCCTCTTACAAGATTGTATCATGAAGAAAAGGCGGTAGGGTGGCAGCTGTGGAGATGAATACAAAATACAAACATATAACATTGATTTTATTTTACAGACACAGGTGGTTTTAAAATATTTAAATGATCAGTATTGCATTAAAAAAAGGACAGGTTGAACATATGAAAGAACTAGGAAATACCACAGAACTTGAGGTTTTTAAGATGATGAGAGGGAATAGTACCCAGGGGACAGGGAGTGTTTTAATTTTTAAAGATAGGTAAGCATATCTGCATGTATGTATGTATATAAGTAATTATATTATGGTTATTTTTATTGAGATACATTTCATGTATGACACATACTACTCTTTTATAAAGTACAATTTAGTGCTTTTTATTATATTCACAAGATGGTTAAACCCTCAACAATTATTCCTAAACATTTTCATTAGCTTCAAAAGAAAGCCCATAACCATTATTGGCCATCAACTACTTTCTTTCCCTGTTGGTTTGCTTGTTCTGTACATTTCATAAAAATTAAGTCATGCAATATCTGACTTCTTTCACTTAACATAGCATGTTCAACCTCTACTCGTATTCATATTGTAGCATGCATCAGTACTTCTCTAATTTTTCTGACAGAATAACATTCCTTTGTATGGATAGACCACATATTGTTTAGCCATTCATCAGCTGAGGAGCATTTGGGTTGTTTCAACATCATGGCTGTTAAGAACAATGCTGCTAGGAACATTTGTTTACAAGAGTGTGTGAATAAATTTTTGATTCTCTTGGACTAAAATCAAGTTTTACATTTTAGGTGTCTCTTTCTCCCTTTGTTTAAAAGGGGAAAGGATGTTTCTTCCTCTTTTTGTGTAAATATTTCTTCCCCCAGAATAATTTCATATAGGAGTTCTTATAAATTCTTATAAATAGGAGTGGAATGGTTGGGTCATATAGTAAGTTCACTTTTAACTTTTTGCTTTTTATTCATGCCTTAGCATGTGCCAAGTCCTTAAAAGCTTTCTTATAACAATGAAGAAGCCAAGGGAAAATTATAACCCTGAAACTTAGTCCTTTCATAGTCTCTAATGCCTATAATCGCAAGTATGCTTTTCAAAATAGCCCTAAAAGCCTTAAAGAGGGATTAGAACAATACTTACTATAAATTAAATTTCCTTGTATGGCAGTCACTTCTACAGTAAAAACTGGGGGGAGTACCGAATTAATACCATAACATCTGCTATTATACAATGCCAGCCTAACATACCAGGCACAGCACTGGTAGATGGCTTCTGTTTAGTTTGTTTTTTAAATAAAATAAACCTGACTAATGCCTTTCACATGTACCATAGCAGAGAGCAGATTATAGTTTGCAGTGATGATTGTCCAGAGATTAAGAGAGAAAACAAATTACTGGGGCTTAAAATTGCACATGGCCTTTCCAGCAAAAGATACCATTTCTAATGCCAACTTATGACATGAGTCAAATGATCCAAAATAACTTTATAAGAGAGTTGAGATTTTTCTGCCTTTGATTTTTAGTAATTTTTTTTGTATAGCTGAAAGATTTTGGCGTACTTTTTAAATCTTTATTGTTAGTTTCAGATGTACAAAACAACATAACGATTAGACATTTACACCCCTCAGAAAGTGATAACCCCACCAAGTCTACTACCCCGCTGACACCATACATAGTTTTTACATTATTGACTATATTCCCCAAACTGTCTTTTACATCCCAGTGTCTTGTGCTCTTTTTCTAAAATCAAGTTTTACATTTTAGGTGTCTCTCTCTCCCTCTGTTTAAAAGGGGAAAGGATGTTTCCTCCTCTTTTTGTGTAAATATTTCTTCCCCCAGAATAATTTCATAGAGAAGATCAGCCTAAAGCTAATAGAAAGAGGGAGCAGTGAATTATGGAAGGCTGAGGAGTGACTCCCCATCTGTAGCAGCCTGGCCAGGGGACTGAGAGATTAGTTTTCTGGGCCCATTAATCCTGCCCTGAGTCTCCTCACAGTGCTACCCAAGAGCTCTCTATGAGATAAGTGTCCCAGCCTCTGGCTGGGCTCCCTGCTTCCCCTCATGGTATCTTCAATAAGGCTCCCACACAATGTTCCATGTTCCATTGCATCTGCTCTGACCAGTTCATGAGCTCATGGAAGACATGTACTTGGGACTCCAACAAAGGTATTCTCAACAACATAAGAGTCAGTCACACTTATTACACTTGGCTCTGTGATCCCATCCAAACACTCTTCTAACTTAGAAGAATTGGCACTACATGTGGAAGGGGATTGGATTAGGTAGGATTCTCAGTTCTGGTTGAGCTTCAGAATCTCGTCAAGAATTCTGTAGAAATGCCAATCACTGAGGCTTGAATGCAAAAGTTTCAGTTTCTGTAGAGAGTAGGGCCTTAGCACTTATTTTTTTAAACAAAAACAAGGGGTAATTCTGATGACACTGAGTGTTTGGAAACCCTGGACCAGATGGTCTCAAAAGCCCAAGCATAATCTATTGGTAAGGATAATGGACTTCTGTTTTAGCTTTCTAAAAATCATTAGTGTTAGTTATGTTTGCTTTTTGTTTATTTGTAGATGTGTTTTATATATTTTTTTCTGACTACACATGTAGGGCCTACCATACCTGACTTATACCATTCACCTCACACAGATTCATAGGAAAGTGTTTCCACTAAGTGAAAGCCTGACATAAATGGTCTGTAGACCTATAACACCCCTAAGTATGACCATCTCTTCTCACCCCCAAAAAGCTGCCAAAGTTAGGCACAGGAATTTCCTTCCTGCCCGCCTGCCTTTTATAATTTCCCTCCCCTTTTCTTTTCCCACTTATCATTTGTCTGCTGCTTCCAGAAATCGTATCACCCAACTCACACCACATTTCTTATCTCTTTCAATGGAAGGCTGTGTTTTAGCAGAATTTATGGCAGAAAAGGAGATTGCAGATCTGAAGGGAAAGCAATAATGGCATTGTAAAACAATAAAAGGCATTGTAAAACAGTGTGAATGGTAAAACAATAAAGTTTCAGAAGAAAATATAGACAAGTATTTTCAAGACTATAGGGTAGACCAGTAGTTTTAAAAAGGACAAAAAGGTTATTTAATTGTAAAGGAAAAGTTTAAAATTAAAGAACTTTGTTCACTTAAGGACACCACTAAGGGTATGAAATGAATCCCTCTATATCGTAAAAAGTATTTTGTGTACTTGAAACCAACAAAGTCCTCATTTGCCCAAAATATAAACATCAGCATCGTCCTTGATAATTAGCCTGTCTTCTGAGCAAGCATGGTTGAATTGCTAGGAAAAAAAAGTATTAATTTCTCAGAATGTTTCTCAGAAACATTCCTGTAACTTGTTCTTTCCTGAATATATTGTAATGGCTGATATTATGTAATCATAGTGAATGACACTGAGTCTGCTACTCTGCCCACAGATGGTTCCACCAAGAACTGGTAAATATAATGAAGATAACCAAATAACGGCTGGATATGAGAAGATTCAACTACTCTGCAATCACTCAATGTAAAATTTCATTCAGTAGGAATACAGACAAGATGAAAAACAGTTTTTGTCTCAAACATAGATATAGGCAGTGGAGATTTAAAAAATCAACAAAATTAAAACAGGCACTGTTAATTAAGAATCTGTACTTTAACAAATACATTTTATTGAATAGTAACATTTATTAAGTGCTTATCTAGCCTCATGAATTCTTCTAATATTTTTATGTCTTACTCCTTTAGTCCCCACAGGAAGTTACATCACTGTAGAAAGTGAGTCACCGAGAGATTAAATGTAATTTCTACTCTTGTAGAAATTAAATCACAGATTAAATGTAATCTGCAGGGCAACACATCTAATGAAAGACAAAAAGAAGGTTTGAGCTACATAGTTTAACTCCAGATCTTCTGCTTCACCCACCACCCTATGCTGTCTGTCAGAACTGAATTGATGATAGACTATATGGTGGAGACTTATGGTAAGACTTCATTGACTTGACACAGATACAAAGTTTGACAGATGAGTAGCAGTCATCAGACATTCTGAGAACCTAATCTCCAAGAAAGAGTTACCCGTTGTTTCATTGATAAGTTGGTGGATTGATTGATTAATGCACATTGTTTTAGCAAGCACACGGATATGTGGTAAAAGCTTCCAATTTAATGATGACTCTTGGTTTCATGAGGCAGAATTCTAACTCAACCTGATTTAAATCAAGAATAAAATGATAGGAACTATTTATTAGCACATGGGTATGCAGATCTAAAGAATAAAACATTTAGATCAATAAACATTTTATGCATGACTCAGGTTGACTTTCTATGATGTTGACTTCATAGGTAGGCTCTTTTATGGTACATAAAAGAGGTCACCACCTACTCTGGGCTTATATCTTATGAGACAAGCAATCCTAGTATAAGAGCACTAAACCAGGGACAGTGACACGTGTTTACCATACTTTGTCTTCTTCATGCAATACAGTTAAAGCTCTCAGCCTCCTTAGTACTAAATTTAGTTACAACAATATGCTGGTCACTGAAATGTAGGCACAAGTGATGTAAGTCCAAACCTAGTCTTAAGAGCTCTTTGCTGGATCATTCAGTTCTTCATCTACTGCTATGGTGTCCTTGGGAATGTACATGTCACAGGTAATATAACCATAAGATATATGAGGGTCATCCAATCCACATTAGACTGTGCATAACTGAGGAAAAAAGAAACACCGTGCATGTGTGCAGCCACTTTGATTTTCAGGGTTTATTTGTACTAAGCATAAGCTAACCAAAACTGATTAATACAAGCACCTCTTTCCCAACTGTTCTGGCATAAGTCCCACGACTGACTTGCGTCCCAAGTCCATATCTGAAATAAGCTCAGTGATCTGGGGTATAGAATAATCTATTGGGCCAAGGCAGGTTTCATGTCCTATTTGGACAAGCTAGGAATAAATCAGAATCTAAAATGCTTAGAGGACTTATTCCTCAAAAGAATAGTCATGACATATGCAGTGTCTTATATATGTTCCATGGCTATATTAGGTCTTACGGTAGAACTCTTCTATATATAGGTGGCGATTTCTGGGAGCATTTGCTAACAAAAGCCCACAGTTATGAGGAAAATTACTGAGATAAGATTCTGGTTTATTTCCTTCATACAGATTAATTTGTTATTCTATAGCTCAACAACCAAATAATTTTTTTCTTAAAGTTTATTGGGGTGACAATTAGTAAAGTTACATAGGTTTCAGGTGTACAATTCTGTAATACATCATTTATACATCACATTGTGTGTTCACCACCCAGAGTCAGTTCTCCTTCCAACACTGTATGTTTGATCCATTTTACCCTCATCTGCCACCCCTGTCCCTCCTTACCCTCTGGTAACAACTAAACTATTGTCTGTGTCTATGAGTTTTCGTTTCTGCCATAAGATGAAATAATTCCATTTGCAACAACATGGATGAATCTTGAGATTATTTTATGCTAAGTGAAATAAGTCAGACAGAAAAAGTGGAGAACCATATGATTTCACTGATATGTGATATGTAAAACTGAAAACAACAAAGGAACAAAACAAACAAATAAAGAATCAAAAATTTTATCCTCACATTTTTCCTCTCACCCATGACCTTTCATGACAAGATGGTATACTACTCAAGTTAGTGTTCTTTTTCTTCAAATATAAAAGGGCTTTATGAAAAATATTTATTTTCTAATAATACTCTTATCTGGATTTTTAAAAATTAAATACGAATACATTTGCCTTAGGAAAAAAATAAATGTATTTCCTTAGGAATCCTATAAATGTGGAAAGTTAAACTACAGGGTTTATCATTGATACCCTGTTTGGAGGATTCTCGTCAATGGTAATCTCATTCTGGGCCAATTTTCATTACAGAAAATCTTTATTTCATTTAAGAACAGAAATAGTGTAGGAAATATAAGCATTTCAAGTGCACAGAAAAATATGTCTCTATGTTAGGGATTATATGGTGTAATCAGAGAGATCATTATATGCAGATGGTTTCTCTTATTTTGAATTGCAGATTTCTCAGGAAAATGTACCTTTCATGGTCAGGCACGATGTCAAAGAGAAGCCCTTATTAATAGTATACATTGATACTTTCTTGATCCCCTAATTTTTATGTGGACACCTCCTGTAACTGGATGCTGTGATGGAGTCAAGTAGGAGATACAGAAAAATATGATCACTTAAATGCCCAGACTGGTAAAACAATCAACAATTTAAAGCTGTTCATTTCAGAAAAAAAGATAGTTTGAAATGGAGCCAGAATTATCTTGAATCGCAAGAAAGAAATGAGACGTAAAATGGCCTGAAGTGTGTTTTATGTTTGATTCATGTGTCCACTTTAAGGAGAATAGAGACTCAGAGTTCAACAACTGAGAAGAGGTAGTGAAGTGATTTGGTGACCAGCCTTTGTAGGCACACTGAAGATAGGGGAGTATCTATGGATTCTATCAAGGTCAGGAGCCCCCTTCTGGAAGGAATCCAGCAATATTAATATGCGTATATAACAAACTAATGTCTGGAGATACTTTGCTTCCCAAATTCGACAATATAAATTAACTTACCCCAATTCACACTACTAGTAAACATTATATATGATTCTGAGTTTTTCTGATTCAAGAACTCTCATCAGTTAAATCATATTATTTTACATATAATCCTGACACCTGACACCACTCTTGGTTCATAGTTGGCACCAAATAAATACTGGTGGAATACCAAATGAGCACAGAGTAGGACTTATGGCAATGGCAGATATATCACTACTAGGAATTATTTGTTAGTATAACAGTAGGACAAGGTTCTGCATCCATTGCTATTTGACAGGTGATGTTGGATAGAAATGGGAATGTTTTTCTTTCTGCTCGTTTAAAACAAGCTTCCCTACTCTTTTTTGACTTCAGAATTCTCTTTAGTTTCTGGTGAGGTCCTAGGATGGAATTCAGTTGACAAGTTTCAGAGCCATACAGGGGATAAAATGTGAAAACAATTGTAAGAGGAACCTAACCTCCCTGTGTGTCCCAGATTTATATTCCTTACTAGCAACTAATAAACATTTCGTGTTCTCCAATTTTCCTGTACTAATGGTCTGCTTCAGGGGCAATGCAGACAATTAGAAAGAACCACACTGCAGAATATTCTCACTCCTCCACAGCTCTTGTATCATCATGAAAATTAGCTCCATCATTAGGAAGAGATTTGAGATACTATAGTGATCTCAGAGGATCTGAGATACAAATATCTCAGATATATACATACATGTATATATATGTACATATATACATATATATACACGTGTATATATGTAAGTATACATATGTATAATATATACATATATACATATACATATACATATACATATACATATACATATACATATACATATATATATATATATATATATATATATATATATATATATATATATATAAATCTTGCTATCAGGCAAGTATAAATTCATTCCCAGGTTACCACATCCAAGATGTTCATCATTTCCCTTATGTATGTCAAGTGTCACAAGCAATTACAAACATGAGATATACCGTGTTTCTCCGAAAATAAGACTTAGCCAGACAATCAACTCTAATGCGTCTTTTGGAGCAAAAATTAATGTAAGACCCAGTATTACATTATATTATATTATGTTATGTTATATTATATTACTTGGTCTTATAGTAAAATAGGACGAGGTCTTATATTAATTTTTGCTCCAAAATACACATTAAAGCTGATTGTCCGGCTCGGTCTTATTTTTGGGGAAACATGGTAAAAAATTACCACATTTTTAAACTAACCCCCAATTTTCCTAACAGATTTGCTTTTTTATTATTGGATACATTTCATACAGAGTATAAAATGCTGAAATACTGTTTTGTTTGGTTACTTTTGAAGGATGGTCATTACAAGTACTTGGATATAATGCAAAAACAACTATTGGTACCAAACAACAGCTGAAAATTTATTTACTCTGTATCGTTTATTAGACTTCATAGCAATTGGATGGATTTTGGCATAATTGAAATTTAGTAAAACTATGTGGAAAAAGCATGGATACCAGGCTCTGAACACAGGCCTCCCAAAAATACATATATATATATATATATATATATATATATATATATATATATATATATATATACAGAATAGGCTATTCTGTACTTATACATGAAACTACAATGAGCTGTTAGCAAGATGTACCAATGAATCACCATATTGCCTCCTTTCTACTACCTTTTATTCTTTCCTTTCATTTCAAACTCTCTGTGAACATCATCTATTATTCCTATACACTTTGCATCAACCCACTTTTTACATTAATTTTGACATTGCATTTGGCCTTGGCTTAGTGAAGAAGCTAGTTTTGTATTGATATTAAGTTCAAGACACTCTAGATTTCCTTCAAAGAGCTCACAACACAGTTGTAGAACCAGACACATGTACATTAAACAATAGAAAGATGATTACAAAGCAACTGTCAATTAAACAAAATAAGGCACTCTAAATTGAATATATAACTGGGTCAATTAATTAGTCTTTATATACTATCATTGTAGCCTGTTTCTACCGTCATATTATTTCATTTAGAGTTTAAAATTCTTCAAGCAGAAGGGATAATAAAAACCTGCAGAGACACATGTGATTTATCTCAACACTAATCATTTAATTGTTTTTTCTTATTTGTTCAGTAAGTGATTATCAAAATATATCCTTAATAAATTGAAAAGATGCAGGATAATTGATCTTAGGGTGCGTTTCATGTACAGCTTTAGAGATTCATGAATAGTGATAGAGCTAACATTTTTGCCATGCTTAGTGAGTCCTTGGATAGAAGGTGTTATTTTAATATGAGATCACAATAATGAATTTGAAGCCAACCTCTGGGTATCAGCAGACATTCACAGACTCATAAGCACAGGTAATGAAGAACTGTTACCATAATGAATATTCTGTATTAGGGTTTAATTACCAAGGCAGGGACCTGGGCTTTGATGGTTTTTTAATAGAGGGTAGAATGCCTCTCTAATTTAGCATTTTTCATTTAAAAAGCTCATTAGCCACAACTTTCCATGGAGTGAAAGAACATCCAAGTGAAATTAGAAGTAGAGCCATGCAAACTACATTTTCAGTAGAAAATGCTCAATTTTTCCTTGATGTCAATATTTTTCTTACCCCACAGATGGCGCCTGGTACCACTTTGCCCTGCCTTCCCTGTGCAGTAGTATACTAGCCCACCAAGCCTCCCCGAAATAAAGGACAACACTGTATCACTTCACTTGGTACTGGGACTATTTTTGGTGCTGCAAACTCAGAGAGATCAAAGTCAACTATGAACTAGCTCAAGCTGAATCTATTGCTTCAAGGAGCCGGAGAATTTACTGCTCTACTTAACAAGTCTCTAGGGTCTTGGGTGATGACCCATGTTAAAATGATCTAGCACTCTCCCAAATAAGAATTACAAACCCTGGTCTATCGAAAAAAAAATGTTATATATATTATATATATAAAATGTTATATATATATTATATATATAAATGTTGTTTATATATTTATTTATATATATTTATATATAAATTTATATTTATATATAAATGTTTTATATATATAGCAGAGGTTCTACAATTTTATATTTATGTGTATATATGCATATGTATATTCAGATATATTATATGTAATTATATGTGTAAAATTATATATATATTTTTATATAATTGCAGAACCTCTGATTTTGCAAAACTAAATCAAGATATGGAGGAGATGAAACATGGGTTACTGTCAAGACAACATAAATGAAGGAGGGGAAAGAAAGGGGGGAAGGTAAAGAGGAAGAGAAGGAAGAAGAAGGGGAGGAACAAGAGGAAAAGGAGGAGGAACAGAAGGTGGAAGAGAAGGAGAAAATATTTACTGGGGGAAGATAATAGTCACTAAAATCTCAGTAAAAGTACTGCTTAGTATCCATGCTACATGAATTTTGCTCTTTTTCACTTTTCAGACAAAATTTAGAAAAAACATATGGTTTTAGAATCCCATTAAGGGTGTACTTTCATTCTTTCTACTTCACTTTTTTCATTGGTTCTATTAAGGTTGTTATAACATATATTGAAAAAAATATATATATGTATATATATATATTTTTTTTCTTCCCTCCCTATTAGAGTTGCTTTAATGTTCTTAAGTAGATTTGTTGAATATTTGATTATAACAAATTAATCGCTGTCTAGATCAACTTTCCTCAAAATGAAAAAAAAGGCAGGGGACAACATATATCACAATATATGCACAATATATCTTAAGTATGCAACAGAGATATAATTTAATGATTCTGTGTGATAAAGACTTACTGGGAATAATTATCCATTTATTATTAATAATCACCAGTTCTTTAATAGAGATGAATCGCAAATTTATCTGGAGGTTGTACTTTTAAATGGCCAGATTCAAAGAAGCTATAAAATGATTTCTGAAGACTAGATGCAATTGGAGCTCATTCAACCAGTCCATTTCTATATAATGATATTTTCTAAGTGAGCAAAGGGGAATGAGGACTGGTTACAAGAAGTCATCTGATCCAGAAATAGTCTATGGCAATGCAGAATTATTCAGACATCCCTACAGTAATATCTGAACAGTTTTGGTGAAACTGGTTGAAATATCTAAGGAGACACACTGATCTCAGTGCTCCTTCTGCCTCACCCAACCTTCTATTAAGCTTAAATTCCTATTTTCCCTCAGAGGTAATGACCATTCCACCTACTCTTTCATATCCCATTAAAAAGTATAAAGAAAGGAGTCTGTTGAGTGACTAGTATGCAAGTATTTTCAGAAATATATTTCAAATCTCTGAAAAAATATTTTTAAAATATTAGTTTGAAGAAGGACATATACGATCCACATATCTGTTTGATCTTCCTCACAGTGTAAAACGTATACAGTAGTTTTCATTAAGTGAACAAGGTCTGAAGGTATTAACAGCCACTGGTCACACATTTTAATAGATTTATGGCAAATGAATGAACCAATAAGGCTTTGTTCCAGAGGTCCTTATTTAAAGCTTTGCAAGAAACATGAAGGTATCTTCTAGCTCAAGCCTACTTCCTACTTTCCCTCTTTCTCTCCTCACATAGAGACCTAAATTGAAGTAGTACTCAGCTCCCTCTGCCTGTAGTCCCAGAAACCAACTATAGAAACTTGTTTAATACAGAAACACATTCATCAGTTTTCTTTCTTTATCATCAGTTAAAAAAAAAAAAAGGTGATTTTGTTGGTATTCTCTACCTGAGAGTGGTAGATAGAGGAGTAGTAGTAGGGAAGTAGTGGGTATGACAAAGTAGTAGGGAAGAATGTGGGTATAACTGAAAATAGCTGTTTGAAGTTGTAATGTAAAAGAAGCTACTGAGTCACAAAAGAATGCAGTTATTTTTAAAAATATAGCAAAGCCCGGCCAAGGGTAATGAATCACTCAGATGATGAAGTGGCAGCTGTACCTTGTTAAAAGTGAGTTAAAGAGGGCTTAAAAAGTTTATCTAATGGTAATTAGCATTGGTGATTTATTCATAGGTACTCAATGAACTTCATTCTTCTGATTCCACTGAGAGAGAAGCAGCAGTGAGAGTCAAAATATTGTACAGTCAGAATGGCTTGAACACTGACCACTCGGAAGGGGTGCCAGCATAACTCTGCAGTGAGGTCCTGAGGGCTTTCAGGTACTGGACTACAGAGATGTCTGGGGACTTTGAGGGAGGAACAAAAGTGGCCGCTGAGCTGTGTAGATAGAAGAGTAGGGCTTGAGGCTCGTGGATTGACTATTTACCAAATGATGTGGATATACCTTAATATTTCGAAAGCGGGGATGGCCATGACGATGTATTTTGGTTAAGCATCAGTCCCCGAGACTCATTTAACAGAGAGGTATCCATAGGCCAGATAAGGCTGGTCAGGCATTTCACAGCTAACAAACAGGAAAAAAAAATTCTGGTTCTTGCTGGACAAAGGTGCTTACAATGTAGATCATGCAAAGAGATAAAACTAAAGGTTGACACATAAATTTATGGTAAGAACCTGAAAACCTGTGGTTCTCGTTAACTGAACAAGAGTGTAGAGGGCAGGTTTACAAGGACAAGATGTGAGATGGCAATAAACGTTTGCTTTTTTGACATCATTTGCAATTCCTCTTAGACATTTACTAGATAGGTCAAGTAGAAGAGTAGGTAGAAGAGTGTGAAGATATGGGAAGGAATCTGGATTAAAGATAGAAATTTGGGAATTGTGCATAAAGTCACAAAACTAAATGGCATTATCCAGTGTGAAGGGCTATACAGAAAAGAGGAGATACTATACTGAGTTGTAGAGCATTTGACTATACAAGTATTTAAAGAGCAACCAGCAAAAATAAGAAGAGGTCAAGGAGGAAAGGAGAAGAAATAAGGTATTTGGTGACTTGGACGCCAAGAGTAAAAAGTGTCCCATGGAGGACTGATTTGTACATAAACTGCTGATAGTTAGGGTGACCTTATAATTTATCACCCAAAACTGGGTTCCCTGGAGAGTGAAAGTGGATGCTATAAATAATTAAAACAAGACAATAGACACAAACCAGGATTGTACCTAGAAAAGTGGGATGTATTGTCAAACTATAGATCAACTTAGATGGGCTGAGAATTCATCATTAGGTTCAGGAAAGTACAGATAATTAGTAACCATGAGAAGAGAAATTTCAGAGGATTGGTGGTGATTGGAGAATGCTCAGTAGAAAACAGAAGCCGAAGGAACTGGAAGGACAGTAAGTACAGACAACTCTCAGCAAATCAAGGAAGGAGAGAGAGAACAATGATAGAGGGGGTAGTGGAGACAAATGAAGAGTGCTTTAGTGTGCATGTGGGCACATATGTGTTTCTGTACGCCTCTTCATAGGAGAAATACTAAGCCATTATTCCCAATGTCCAAGTGGATATATGTTGCAACCATGCCAAAATCCAATCTGGATCTGGGACAGGGAGCATCCAAATGAAAAGCCTACAATGGCTTCAAATGGCTGGTGGGCCAAATTTTACTCAGATGCTTTAATGCTATGAGCCTGTGTAGCCATTTGGAATATTTTGTTGCTTACCTCTAGAAGCAGAATTTAGTACCTTCATGATATTAAAGTTCCCAGTATCTTCAAGACCTAAGATGCTACTAGTTTGACACAAAAACTTACCCCAATATCAATAAAATTCACCAGCATAACGGTGAATAAATCAGAAAAGGCTGGCCAGGCAAGATCACTTAAATTCTAGACACCAGACAATATTAGACATGCAAAGGAGACCGCATAGTCAAGAGCGTGACTAGTAGACTCTGCAGCCAAATTGCATAGATAGAGACAGGTTTGAATCCTGTCTCTACCACCAGTTATCTGTGTCATTTCAGATGAGTTTCCAAATCTCTGATTCAGTCTCTAAACTGCAACACAGAACTCTAACAACAACAACATGAAATTCTTGTGAGCAATAAAGGAGTTAATACCAATAAAGTGTTTGCAAAACTATCTGATAAATAATAAATGCTAATTAGAATGAGCTACAATAATTTGAATGATGGATTTTGAGCAATGAATTTAAAAAGGGACCTCCATCTTTATCATCAGAAAGTAAATAGGTTCTCATTTCTAGTCATAATTCAAGGCTGCTTAGTAGAAGAGTGTAATATAAGTGGTTAGAGCCCAGGTATTTGCAAATCCTGGCTGTGGTCTCAGTGGTGGGACTTTGAGTAACTTTAAGTTTAGTTTCCTGTTTAGTAACTTGAGAAAATAGTATACATTCTGCAGTGTTGTTGGGAAGATTATATGACAAACTTCATGGGTAGGGGTTTACTTCTTTGGTATTAAATTATGGGTTCCTATTTTTGATATTTACTTGTTTGTTTGTTTTTGCCTTATCTTCTTCCCATTAACTCCTGTCCCATCCCAGCATATGTGCAGTCATAAGATGCGAATGACCTTATGACTTCACATATGCTGAAATGGACAGGAGTTAAGAACCAGGAGTCCAATCTCATCTTTCAAGCTGCTACTGACACGTCCATAAATCTGGAGTCATTTTAAGAGTCAGGGGCTTGGGAACAAAATGTGTCATTCTTTCTCCTCTACATCCCAATTTTGTTTATATATCTTTAGTTTCAAAATTTGTTTTTTAACTATAAACAGCCAAATGCCTGCAAAACAGAATTTAAATGACAGGATACTAAGCGAGCAGCAAAATGAATAAAAAACAATTGCTGACCCAAAGGTCATAATTTTGAGGAGTCAGAGGGAAATAAATAATCAGAAGAAAGTGACCAGGGCTTAGAAGTTGGTGTTCTCTACACAGTAGACCATTACCCCACTCATATACACACTTCCCAAGATGAAAGAAACCACGTAGAAACATCATGAAGGTTTAGGGTATCACAAAACAGCACTGCAGGAGATAGCCCATCACTACATGGTCCAAACAGAAATGCTTCCTTTGGAATAGTGGATATGATTCATACTAAGAAAATATTCCTTGGCAATACTGGGGCAAAGTGAACTGTGTGAATAACTACAAACTAATTGAATCTTATGATAGAATATTATATACGCTTCATGCATTCAACAATATTTATTATGTTCCCACTGTGCATATATCAGGCACTTTGTTAGGGATGAAAGACATAGAAAAGAATAAAGTTATGTTCTCACTTTTAAAATAGAGAGCCAAACAGGTCAACATATGAGAACTTAACTTTCTTTGGGCCCTAGGCCTTTCTTAGAATCTGAGGAAACTGAAGAAACTATGAGATCTCTCACTAGAAAGTGTACTGATTCATATTTGCCCTGGAATTCTAATACATTTCAGGGAATCTCCTATTAAGGAATCATAAAAAATAGATAAATAAAAATATTTTGGATGTTTGACCCAAGGCATACACTTAAAGAATAATGAGAAGGTGTCCCTAGTATTCGTGAACATAAGCAAAGTTTCCCTAGACATGTCACTTAAACTGAGTCTTAAATTATAGGTAAGAGTTAGCCTGACAAAGAAAAGCATGAAGAGTATACCATAACAAGCCATAACGAGGAAAGACAAAGGATCTAACAACAACATGATAGGTCAATTAAGCTGGAGAAATAAATATAGGCTGGGGCTGGGGAGGGAGAAGAAAGACAAGTCACAGTGAACAATACAGCTCAAATTATTTTTATGTGTTGAGAATTTTGATCTAGTAAAATGTACACAGAATTTTAGTTTAGAAAACAGATTTTTAAAAAACAGTTTCTCTCGTTGAATTGGTGTGTTGTAGAGAAACACCGTGTTTATCTTTCAAAAATGTTAACTGTGGAGTGAGTGACAAGTGACAAGGGCAACTTTTTTTTTTTTAATAGAGCCCACTGGCATGGATTTGAAGGAAATACGATTGCAAGTAGAGAAAATACTAGGAGGCTCTGGTTGCCATTCAAGTAAGAGGTGGTAAGGTCTGGGGATGTGCTTTATCCTTTACTTATTTTTTAATGAATAACTAAGTCATAGTACCTCTTTCCTTCAATATTTAAAATCATATTACAGATGTCATACTACAAATATATGCACCTGAAACTTATCTAGTGTTATTATTAACTAATGTCACGCCTTGTATAAAATGTAATACATTTAATACATTTAAATGTATTAAACAATACATTTAATAAAAAGTACAATAAAAATGAAAAAAACCTCTAAAATACAATAAATATAATGATATTTTTTTCTTGAAAATGTCAATTTTCAGGTCTCTGATACTCAAAACCTGTGGAAGCCTAAATACGAATATCTGAATTTTCATATTAGTTGTATAAAGGCCAAACTTTGGCTATTCTCCATGACAGGAGATACTAATTTAAAAATCTGTTAATTTCAATTCTAGTGGAAACTAATCATAGTACGTGAAATTGGGGGAAGAAAATATATTTTGTACTAATTTAATGGCTAGAACTAAGTTTAGTAACACTTCTAATGAAGTATTGATGACTTAATTGTGTATCAAATTTTTGAATTATACTTTCCTGATAATAAAGCTGTTTCACTATTTCAAAAGTCTGTTTTACAGACCTGCTCTATTGACTGCCTGAGAAAGGAAACCAGTTCACATTTGCATTTCACCATATCATTAGCTATGTTCAAGCACATTTTGATCCCAGCAGTGAACACAACATAGACTCAAACTGAAGTTCCCCCTGCCTCAGTCTTCCTACCCCTGCACTTATCTTGATGTAGCCCCTTCATAATATACTATATTCAAAGAGACTTTGTTGAATTAAAAAACTGGTCTCTTTAAATAGTTGATTAATAAATCAATCACACTGAGGTTCCAATCTCAAATCACATTAATGATTACTGGAATACTTCATTTCACATAATAAATGAATGACATATTCTTGAAATTTACACATAAATTGATTTTTTGAATACACAATATTTTTAATGAACTCCAAAGAAGGTTGTGGCACATCCTTTGGGAAAATAAATGATCTATTTCTAAAGTATATAATTTATAAATTATTTTTATAGACTTTTTTTTTTCAATGATGCCAGCCATTGAGACCATTTGGTCAAGAGAACAGAATGTCATGTACTCAAAGGTTCCCATTTTCAATGGAGAAAAGATTGAAATGTGGGTCTGTTAAAAGTGGGGTTCCTAAAAAGACCTTACTTGATCTCATTTTTACAATTTACTTTTATTTTAGTCTCAATAGCTCACACAATGATTTCTTCAAAACTACAAAATTAAAATAGTTCCTGAATGTTAAGTAGTATTTCTGCTGTAATCTCCTACTATTTCTTCTGTGATTTTATAAGTTAACTGGAAAGAGAAGTTAATTGGAATGTATCCAGAGACTGTGAGAAGGCTGACAATGAAATTGTTTCCTACATGGAATAATTAATAGAATAAAAAGCATTTAGCTTAGGGAACAGAAGTTTCAATACAGATATAATAGCCCTTTACAAATATCTGAAGGACTGTCCAATGGGGAAAAAAGGGGTAAAGTCATTATATTTCTTCAGGAACTGAGACTCACATGTAGGAATTTAAAAAAAAGGAAGATTAGAACCCCCTCCCCCCAAAAAAATTACTAGATTTATTCTAAAGCTGAATAGGATGCTTCTTGAAGGAGTGAGTTTGTAATCATTTGAAGTGTTCAAAGAAAGCTGGGTAGTCATCTCTCCAGCACCTCTTACCTAAGGCCGTGAATCCTTAAACACTCCCAAGAAATTCCAGCTTAAGAGCCTGTATATGTAGTCAATTGTAATGATGGTCATAATATCTCCTAACTCTTTTCATCAAGGCATGGAGTCTATTTCCCATGACACACTAACTCTAGGCTTGGTTATATGACTTGAATTTGTCCAGTGTATTGTTAGTAAGTAGAGGGTTGAGAAGGACTTGAGCTGGTCCTATTTTGCTACTTTTGGTACCATCAACTGTGTGAACAGGGTCATGCTACCCTGTGAGATGCTGGTGTTTCTACATGGAAGAGATGAGCCATCCCAGGTCTAGAACCCCAGTACCATTGTCACAGTGGATCATCCTCCAGCTAAACTGGCATCTGGACACAAAGGCATGATTGAGCCCAACTTCCCAGATAAGCTCAGACAAATTTTCCAAACTACAGAATCTAGAGATAAAGAGTTATTCCTTTAAGACACTAAAAGCCAGACGTTGTTTGTTTGTCTGTTTTTAATGTTACAATAAAAAAATGATAAACATATCCAAAGCTAACCATACAGGTGAATATATGATACTTGAATAAGTGGTACAGCCAAAACATAAAAAAGATAATTATCTGCAGAATGGAATAGGTAATGGAGTCTTGTGATCGTCAGGAATTAGGAATTACTTGAAGAGGAAAAAAAGAAAACCATAAACTGGAGCTTAAAGAACGGGCAGAATGTGAATAAAAAGATGATTAAGAGGTGCAAAATAGGCAATATTTATAGCCCAGTTAGCGTTCTGTGATTGCAAGGACAGAAAGTAACTTTGATTGAAGTATTATTGATAGAGAAATTTATTGTATGGATATGGACAGTAGTTTAGAAAATCAAAGGAGAGGCTGAAGAGTCATTTAAAAGGTAAACACAGTAAAAGGACAATTCTGAGGATCTGAGTGGCAAAGAACATTTTCTTAAGAACACCATCCATGTTGTATATTAGCTTCAATCTGTTCTTCTAAAACGTGTCCTTGCATAACTGCCCAAGGTTTAAACTCTTGGGAGAGAAATTCTAAACTGCCTAAGAGGTCACTCATTCAACCCTTGCCTACGGAGGAAAGGCATCTTAACCGATGTTGTTAGGAGAGCCATATATAATGGAGAGGTAGTTCCAAAGAAAATTCAATGGACTGTTACCAAAGGAAGGAGGAAGAGATCCTCAAAGGCAATTTAACTGGGATCTACTACACATGATTATTCCAGGTTAACAAAAGTTAAATAATATAATAACGGATAAAGTATGCACAACACTATTATACATTCCTGAAATAGTAACTCAACCGTAGGAAGAATGGTATTAATATCAACCTTACTTTACAGATATGGAAAAGGGGGTTATGTGACTTACCCAAGGTCACAGAGGTATCAAGTGGCAGAGCTGGGGCATGATTCCGGCTGCCTGCCTCCAGAATCTACTATGATAAATGTCAATTCTATTCTGCCTATCAAATATGAAAAGTTTGTTAAGTAAGTGAAGTAGACCAGCAAATCTGGATGAAAGGGGAATGAGAAAAGAAGAGGTATAAATGCGATGTACTACCGTGTTTCCCTGAAAATAAGACCTAGCGAATCAGCTCTAATGTATCTTTTGGAGCAAAAATTGACATAAGACCCGGTATTATATTGTATTATATTACATTATGTTATATTAAACTTGGTCTTATAGTAAAATAAGACTGGGTCTTATATTAATTTTTGCTTCAAAAGACTCATTAGAGCTGATGGTCCAGCTAGGTCTTATTTTAAGGGAAACATGGTATTTCATCATACCATGTTAGTCTATTTATGGAAACGATTTTCCAAACCATTATTTTATAAATCAGAAATAAATCAACAATCTCCATTCCACACAAATCCTGGAAGACCCTTCCCCCCAACACACACACATGTAATTGGGAGTATAGAGTCTGTTCTTTCAAAAGTCCACTATCTTCTCCTTCAAAATACAGGACATTTAATGCTTAAATGTTATCAAAATATTTCATTTAATGTTTACTCAAAGATTAGAACTCCTATAGAGCAGGTGAGACTTCTAAAACCATGTCATTTTATGTATCTCATCATTATATTGAATAGAGTCACATAATTGGAAGCTTAGTTGAACATTACAGGTGATTAGAAAGTGATGATATAATCAATCAATTGGCTACTACCTTATCTTTGTCCTTGCAAATCGAGGCCATTTCATAGCGGGTAGAATTTCTCAGTCTGGATATAGGCAAAGAAAATTAAGTCTTTAAAAAGGGAAACTTCACAAAGGTAGTGATAACAACACAGCAAGTGATTACAGTAATAATTAGAATTGCATAATCTAAAATATATGCCACCTGATGTAAGATTACATCAAATCAGAGATTTTTATTGCATATGATTCAAAATGCACACATGTCCAACAGCAGAGCTGATGTAAAAATTAGTTTTCCACTAACAATTAAACAGATCAATGATCCATTAAGTTAGTCTTGCTAGCAAAGAGCTTTCATTATAATTTGTGACCTGTACTTTCGACAGCCTACTGCCAAATTCAAGCTTAGAATAAAATAATTATTTTCCAAACAGACAACACTGATGTGTTTGTCTCTAATTGAAGAATGAAATATTACAGCAACATGACTTTGCCCTTTAACTCAGATCATTTCAACTTTCAGAGTTTTCAATATCTTTACATATGAATATTCATAGTCAGCTTTTTCAGAATGCTTTCATAGCCAAAACCCTTAGTAGAGACTAAGATGATCTTTAGTAAATCCCCATACTTAAGAGTAAATATTATAAAGCTCTTTGTAGCAAAACACATTTTCAAAGTTATTTCCATAGCAGTGCAAATCTTTTCAGTCTTTCCATCCACCACCCACATATACCACCACGAGCAAAGCCAGCAGGAATAAAAAGAAAAAAAGAAATAAAAAAAGCAACTGTTAGAAAATTGTAGGGAAGGTGGGATTGAGACAGTTTATTCATAATAGCATTACATTATTGTTTTTCTCTTATTACTAGATTATAGAAAGCTTATATATAAAAATAAATGTGGATGCTGGATAAATATAAGCATATTTTCATTTTCTGTAATATTATTTCCTTCATATGACAATCTCCTTCAGGGTGAGGACAAATATCAGGCCTTGTTAGTAAAAGAGAATACAAACTATAGGGCGAATGCTCACTAGTAGGACAGATGGCAGGGAGATCATCCAGTCTTGGCATATTTTCTACCATGCTCATGAGGCAGTGTGTGGAATTTTCTTTCCACAACTATAACCCAAAGTTGCTGTTCTGGTATTTAGATTTATTCCAAGAAATAGCAGAAATCGGGAGGGTGATTTAGAACTTGGGCTTGAGAAGTCAAAGGAACGGAAGAATATAACTTTTGAAATAAATTTTACAAAAAAACAGACATTAATGAAAACAGGCTAAAATAAAGTCAAGAAAAAGATAAAGAAGAGAGATAAGTTAAGACTAGAAATAAGAGCTCTGTGACATTTGAATAAACACAATGTGGAGTTGTTCATGAAAAGTTTCATAAAACCACTGAGCTAATTAACAAATAATAGAGAAATGAAAAAAAAAAATGTTCAAGCTTTAAAATGAATCAGAGTATTTGTGAGGTCATTGGAAATTAAGGGAAAAGAAAGACAATAATCATTTACATTATAACAAATTATTGCACAGCAGAAATATTTAGGTACTTATTCAACATTTATTAAACCACACCTCGGCAGTTTACTAAATCCAATGAAAACCAGAGATAAAGAGAACATGCTAAAAGCAGCCAGAAGAAAAAAAATACCCATTGCATACAAAGGAAAAATAATAAGAATTATGGCTAACTTCTCACCAAAAACAATAAATGTTAAAAGACAATATAACTTCTTTAAAATAATTGGATGTGGGGGCAAGGTGTGGTAAACTAGAATTCCATATCCAGCAACATATTCTGTAAAAGGTGAAAGAAAAGAAAATATATATTTCCGATAAATAAAATCTCAGGTGATCCATCACCCGCCAATGTGAACTATGTAAGACCTAAAGCAAATTTGTTAAGCTGAAGAGAAATCAGATTGAAAGGGAATCTGTGTCTACAAGAAGAAATTAGGTAACTGAAAATGATAAATACATGGTTAAATTATCATATACTATCCGTCCCTCTTTTGTTAGTTTTTAAAAGACAATTGACTCTTTAAAGCAAAATTTAAAAGGGTGTACTTTGGGATTTATGATATATATAGAAGTAAAATGTATGACAAGCCACAAAATGATGGAAGGAGGTTGTAAAGGGAATTGCTGTACACTGTTTTAAGATTCTTTCATAATATGTAAAGTGGTATAACACTAATTCAAGATAGACTGGACAAATTAAGAATGCATATTATAACCAGAAAAGCAACAACAATAACAACATACAGAGAGGTATAGGTGAAATATTAATAAAGTAGGTAAAACTAAATAGCTGAAAGTAATCGACATGTAATAAAGGAGTATTGGAGAAATAGGGACAAATAGAAAACAAATAGCAAGATGGTGTGTGAAACCCAAATACAATAACAATATAGTAAATCTATAAATGGAGTATTTACTAAAATCAAAAGGGAAAAATTTTATGAATGAATTAAAAAAAATACCCAACTATATACTTTCCATATAAATGCTTAATAAGGGTTGAAGTAAAATAATGGGGAAACATAACCTACATAAACACTAAGAAATATTATATTATGAGAGATAAAGAGGAACATTTCAACATGACACAGTGGAAAATTCATCAAGAGACATAACAGTCTTAAATGTTTATTTAATAAGAGCAAAAATGGAATAAATAAATAAAGCAAAAGTAGAAAGAACTAAATGGGAGAAACAGACAAATTCAGTCACAGTTGGAATATAAAATGCTAAACACCTTGGAGAACTCTTTGGTAGTTTTCTCATAAATACACCTTTACATTATGACCCAATGATTCCACTTCTAGGGATTTAAATATAGGAATGTAAACTTATGTTTGCAACGTGTATGGTACGTATTCATCAGAGCTTTTATGGATAACATAATAGCCCTGAACTTAACCCAATCCAAATGTCTTATCAAGAGGAGAATGAACAAAAACTGGTATATCTTATCGTAGAATACATTCACTGACAAAAGGAATGTAAAGGGTGTGAACTACTGTTCTATCTGAAGCAACGAATCTCCAAATCATGACACTAAATGAAAGAAAAAAGTATGATCTGATTTAGATAAAAATTTAAGAACAAGGAAAGTAATCTACATTTATAGTGCAAATGGGACAAAGTAACTTTATGCATTAATGGAAAAAATGTTTTACATATTAATTGTATTTTGACTGTAGTTGCAGTCAAAATTAAATGTGCATTATATTTAAATTATACTTCAGTTAAAAAAAAAATAACAAACAGATGGTTAACCACTGCATTGTGTCATCTGCCATTAAAGAATGTGATTGTTTTGTCCCTGGTAAAACAGTGGATAGTTCAATTCTGTAATATGACTAACAAATCTGAGCATTTCCTTCTTACAGGAAGTGTACACTCTGTACATTCTGAACAATATAAAACGTGTTGTTTTGTTTTGTTTTTCCCCCCAATCTATTGTGAGTAAATCTCAATTCCAGTGACTGTCCCAAAAGAGAGAGGGGGGCAGGGATTATGGGAAGACTCCCAATGCTATTACATAGGATTTGATTTGGACTTTTATATCTTCTCCTCTGGATAATTTTTTTCCTTTTTAATGTTTATTCTTCTATACTGTTTTAGCAATACAATGGTTCACTTATGATTAAAATGTCCAATTGTGGGGTGGTAGGAATCCTGCTCTCTCTTCGAGAGTTAACAGTCTACACCAGGAACCACTCTAAGAGTTAAGTGAGGAGAGCTCTAGATGCTGGATGGAGGCAGCGGGCCACAGAAAAGAAGTGGAATGAACAAATGATTGAGAAAACCTTGAAACTGAGGCTATGCTGTACAGAAGCCAGAGCAATTGTACAAAACGTAAGTTAGATCATGCCCTCCAAGTTCTCATTTCTGTCAGGGTAAGTCAGCGTCCTTACATGACCTAGCCCACTGCAATCTCTCTGATCTCAGCTCTGGTTCCTCTACCCCTGGGTCACTCAGTGCAGTCACACTGGCTTCCTCATTGTTCTGGGTTATTTGTTCTGCCTAGACTTCTTTTCTGCAGATATCCCTCCCCATGGTTTACTTATTTACGTATGTAAAGTCAAATATCACCTGTAGTAAGATCTACCTTTATCACCTCATCTGAAGAGGCAGTATCTCCAATCATGTATTCCCTCTTACCCTGATATATTACTTTTGTTGCTGTTGATTTATTGTTTAAACAACAACAACAACAAACATTTATGACCGCCAAAAACACACCACATTTAAAATTGTCATGTGTCTTTTGTTCCCTGATGTAACCTCAGGCTCCTAGAACATTAGATGAGAACTGTATATCAGCCCTTCCCTGGTCTAGCATTTGGGAGAGTTCTGCATTTAGCACGGTTATATATGGCATTTGGGGTGTTTCTTCCTTAAGTATATTAAAAGCTCATAGCTTTTCCTATTCTTTCTATTTGATTTAAATTCTCTGTAAACACTGATGTTTCCTTTAGAAAACAGAGTTTAGGAGCTCCTATTAGTCCACTGAGAATGTGTTTATTTTAAATTGAATGTTCATACAGTAAAAACAGAAGTCTTTGGAGTCACACAAAGGTGAGACTGAATCCAGTTCTGTTCTTTACACGAGCAAGTTGCTTAAGTCTTTGAATCTTCAGTTGGCTAATCTTGATTTCGGGGGTGAAGAAACATCTATTTTATTATAAGGACAAAATAAGACAATATATACAATGGGCTGAGATAGTGTCTGTAACAAGAGACAATCAATAATATAACTGATCATATTAAATTTATTGTGTACTTATCATACTCCAAATATTCTAATGAGTATTTTACGTGTATCATCTCTTTTATTCCACAGAACAATCTAGTGAGGTAGGAATTGTTATCCACATTTTATGTGTGAGAGGGAAAAAAAAATAAAAAAGACTCCAGGGGTAAGTGAATTGCCCCAAATTCCAGATTAAGAAGCAGTCAAAAGGGTTGTTTAAATACTTTAACTCATGTATTTCTGTGACCAGCGGTGGAAGCAGTCACCCAAGTTTTATACTGTGCTCAGTGCTCTACACATGATTATATTGGTTCCTTTTCTTATTTCCCTCAGGTTCCAGAAAGATCTATACTGTCCTGAATTTGAACACAGATGAAATAAAACAATTTGACTCTACCAATTTTATTTATTCATTTTTAAGATGCTCAGAGAGTTCTCTATTTCTCCATTTTTCCTTTATTACCTTTCTCAAGTTCTCAAGGGAACTTCTAGTTTCTGAATTGAGCACACATAATGCTACAAAAATCAAGAAACAAAATCTTCCAAAAACTATGGAGTTGCTGTAGTTACACCAGCAGTCACAGATGCAGGCTGGCATGAAATCCAGGCAAAGGAGGTCAAAGAGGGGGCCTGAGGTATATTTCAGAGTGAGAAACAAAGGACTAGACAGAGCAAAGAGCCTCTGAAAGGTAGAGGCATTCTCCTGTTTGTGTGCCCAAGGAAAATACTGAAAAACAATTCTTGGCAATCAAAGCCACACATAAAAGTAAAATTTGAAAACATCGCACAATTGTCTCAACTCTGCTGAATGGAGATATAAAAGTAGAGAGGCTGTCCTGTATATAATGTGAGCATGAATTTTTTCAAAGAGATATGTAAATACACGCAGCAGATAAACAATCAAGTCCTCCATACACAGCCAGAACTTGTCTAAAACTGGTACAAAGAGGAAAAATAAAGACGAGGAAATAGAGGAGATGGAGACCATCAGTGTAAATCAGAAGAGTGTCACTAATTGCAAAATTTACTAACTCTTGCTAGATATCAGGTACTATTTATTATATATATATATATATATATATATATATATATATATATATATGTTTGTGCATATTTGTGTATACATGTAAATATATATATAGAGAGACAATCATATATATATATGTATACCTACTATATATTGTACGAGTTCTAACAATTAAGTTCGCGAACTTGTTGCAATGATGTTGCTAACCTTTTATGATATCAGAGGGATTATTCATTATGAATTTGTACCAACTGGACAGTTAACCAACTTTACTATTTGGAAGTGTTGTAAAGGCTGAATGAAAAAGTTAGATGACCTGAACTTTTCAACAACAATTC
Organism: Rhinolophus hipposideros; assembly: GCF_964194185.1. NCBI lineage: Eukaryota > Metazoa > Chordata > Mammalia > Chiroptera > Rhinolophidae > Rhinolophus > Rhinolophus hipposideros. The sequence continues at coordinate 17,985,416 of NC_138061.1, forward strand.
AAGGCTCTTGCATCACGACAATGCACCAGCTCACCTGACACTGACTGTGAAGGAGTTTTTAGCCAGTAAACAAATAACTGTATCGGAACACCCTCCCTACTCACCTGATCTGGCCCCCAGTGACTTCTTTCTTTACCCAAAGATAAAGGAAATATTGAAAGGAAAACATTTTGATGACATTCAGGACATCAAGGGTAATACAATGACAGCTCTGGTGGCCATTCCAGAGTTCCAAAATTGCTTTGAAGGGTGGACTAGGCACTGGCATCAGTACATAGCTTCTCAAGGGGAGTACTTCGAAGGTGACCTTAGTGATATTCAGCAATGAGGTATGTAGCACTTTTTCTAGGATGAGTTTGTGACCTTAATTGTCAGACCTCATATACTATGTATAATGCATTTGTGCATATATTTGTATATATCTATATCTATAATCTGATTAAATCCTCATAAACTCTATAAGAGAAGAATTATTACCCACTTTGTAGGGATTATGAGATTGAGGTTTTAATTAACATACATAAGACCTAATATTACACAGCTATTTAATTTAAAGATAGGATTTAAACTCAGATTTACATTATTTCTAATTCTTTATATTATTTACTATGCTGTCCTCTTAAAAACAAAAATATCTTTCCAGTTCTTATTGGAATTACTGTCTGAACCCTCCCAGCAGCACCTATACTGACCAATCTGGAAAAGAATGTTTCATTTTGCTATTTTCATCAATTTGCTGTTCATGATCACATAATGTTTAGCCATGGCCTATTAAATACAGATCACATTCTTCTGTGCCAGAAATGGGAATCCACTTAAACATGAAATTGAGTTTTATTTTCATTCCGCCTGACTTTCCACTCACACTTTTCTGTAAAGCAATAAGGCAAATACCACACTGGTGGGCTTTAGAGTATATAAAAATATCTCATTGTCAGAAAAATGTCTCCTCAAGTCCTCTGCCCATTTTTTAATTGGGTTGTTTGTTTTTTTGGAGTTGAGTTGAGTAAGTTTTTTATAGATTTGTGATATTAATCCCTTATCAGATATATCATTGGCAAATATCTTTTCCCATTCAGTAGGATCCCTTTTTGTTTTATTGATGGTTTCCTTTGCTGTGAAAAAAACTTTTTAGTTTGATGTAATCCCACATGTTTATTTTTTCTCTTACTTCCCTTGCTCGAGGGGATATATCAGTGAAAATCTTACTCCGGGTAATGTCCATGAAGTTTCTTCCTATGTTTTCTTCTAGATATTTTATGGTTTCAGATCTTACATTTAAGTCTTTAAGCCATTTTGAATTTATTTTTGTATATGGTGTAAGGAGGTGGTCCAGCTTCATTTTCTTGCATGTGTCTGTCCAGGTTTCCCAACACCACTTATTGAACAGACTGTGGATACCTGATCATGGCACTGTATACCAGAAGCTAAACAATAATGAATGCCAACTATAATTTTATATATATAATGTGATGGCTCGGTGCGAGGTCGGAGGGATAGTGGATGGGGGGAGGAGGGTCCACAGTGTGAGGGATATAAATGATGAACATCTAAGTATTACCTTGTCTTGTACACCTGAAACTAATAAAATAAAATAAAATAAAATAAAATAAAAATATCTCATTGTCAGGAGAATTTAACTAGAGCCAACAGACACATCGAGAGTTGCTGTTATGAAATTTCCTCCCTAGTTGGCCAAATCACTTCCTGAAAAGTGCTGGAGTGCCATATTTGTCTTACGATTTGAATTTATAGGGAGAATGCAAAGAAGGTCTGTTGGTTATACATACAGTTAACCATGAATGAATGAATGTACCATTCAGCCAGGAAGTTTAGGAGAGTGAACTGGACAGGACATCCGAACAATAAGTGTATATTGAGAACTACTTTGAGGCAATTTACCTAGTTATGTGTTGCTCCATCTCCTAGGAAGTGTGAACTGTTTTAGACATAATATAAAATTCCTGGACTTCTCCTATCTAGTCAAAGACTTACCTTGCACTATCAGTTACTATTTTGTAGCCCACTGATGCACTAGATTTCTCAAAAAAAGAAAGGCTGTTTTGCTCTAAATAGAAGACAAATGAATGCTGGATGTTAGGGTCCTATTTGACAGGAATCTAAACACGTCTTGGCAGATGACTCTAACTATTCTTTCCCTGCATAGGTGAGAATAATCAATAAGATGATTTTCTCTACTTATAACATGGTCTGAACTGCTTGGTTGTGCAAAAGCTGTAAGATCTCAAAGACACCAATGTCTTTTGCTCTTCTACTAACTCGCCCATGTATGTGATCGTTCCCCTCTGAAATGGGGCACCTTTACTTATTTCCTACATTATCAGCCACCCGTAACAAAGTCTTTATTTATATATCTTCATTATTACTTGTATGGACATTTTTGAAAAACTAGATTTCTTGGCATTATGTACCACACCTAATTTTTATGTAAAATGAAGAAAAATCACATAAGTCCTAGGTGTATATAAGACATGTGAACTCCTTAAAAACAAGAGGACACATTTTAGTGATAATTTATATATCCCCAATATGAGTTATAAAATTATATCAGTGTATCTAATTGAATCTATCTAATTATTTGTTTAAAATTAATGATGAAAAATGGAGGGGGTTTCTAATAACAACCATTTTCAGCAAAGGTATCACACAGGAAATCTATACCCATATCCTCACATTCCTGTTCCAGTACCTCCCAAATTCTTTTTATGGGGGAAAAAATCCATATTTGAAATGCCTAAATTATATAGCATTTTGCTTAAGAACTGAATGACATCTTCAGAGGCCCAGATGGGAGGATCAATTCATTTTATGGCAACTCATGAACAGCTGTCGGCAATAATTTCTAATGACTTCATTTGATTCTGACACATGATGCCCTGGCCCCATCATCTGGGTCCATCTGTGAGAATGGCAGGGAGCCTCAAGCATAGTGGCAGGCCACAGGCCACTGGCAGTCTGGCACAGGTAGGAGGAGCAGGGTGGGTAGAGAGAAGGTAATAGAAAACTCCTGCTATCAAGCCAAGGAACTCAAACAGCAGGCTGGCCACTTCTCAGATCTACCCTTCCTTCTGACAGTCTGGGACAAAGGAAATACTGCAAAGTGGAACCTAGTGAAAGCCATGAAATTAAAGGAACCAAACATGGCCTAAAGTTAGAATGGATTGGGACTGGGAACTGAAGGACACACACACACACACACACACACACACACACACACACACACACACACAAAGAAAATAATCCTCATGGTCATAGGGTAATAGAGCTAAATGATAACCTAGAGTAAAATGTTCTCATTCTATAGAAAACAAAACTGAGATCCAGAGAGAAGTAATGCATTTATCACTAATAAAACCCATTAAAACCTCTGATCTCTTTACTCTTACTATATAGTGAGCTCCAAGAAGATGGAGATTATCTGTTTAGTTCAAGGATGCAGACCCAGCATGTAGGGCAATGCCTCAAACATAATAGGCATTTATTAAACGTGTGTAAATAAATCTCACGGGTAAATAAATCTCACAGGTAAGTAATCTTGTTGAAGTGAATGTAACACTTTTAAGAGCTTAAAGTCACAGTCAAACATGATTCTGAATGCTGATTACTACCTACTGGGCATACAACTCTGGGCTAGTTAGGGTTTCGAGTGGATGGAGAAGGCACAAAGCTCTGGGTATGTAGAGTCAACATAGGTTGGAAAGAAAAAGGTAAAGGGGGAGAAAAAGGGAGACGATTGAAAAGGGAAGAGAATGAGAACAAAAAATTAAGAGAGAATAGCCAATGAAAAGATGGTCAGCATCAGCAGGCATTAGAAAAATTGGAATTAAAACCATGAAATTACCACTTCATACCTATTAAGGAAGCAATTATTAATATACATATACACACATATATATGTATGTAAAGTGCTGGGGAGGATATGGAGAAATTAGAAATTTTGGGTGTCGTTGTTCGGAGCGTAAAATAGTGTAGCTAACATGGAAAACACTTTAGTGGCTCCTCAAAAAATTAAACATAGAACATAGAATTACCATATAATCCAGCAATTCTACTTCTAGGTATATACACAAAATAATTGATAGCAAGGACTCAACCAAATACTTGTACACCAGTGTTCTTTGCAACATTATTCACAACAGTCAAAAGGTGGACACAATGTAAATGTCCACGGACAGATGAAGAGATAAAATACGGAATACACACACACACACACACACACACACACACACGAGGTTGGACAATTAAGTTCAAGAACTCATCCTAGAAAAAGTGCTATATACCTCATTGCTGAACATCACTACAGTCACCTTCGAAGTACTCCCCTTGGGAAGCTATGCACCGACGTCAGTGCCTAGTCCACCCTTCAAAGCAATTTTGGAACTCTTTTTTTGGAATGGCCATCAGAGCTGTCATCATGTTACCCTTGATGTCCTGAATGTCATCAAATTGTCTTTCTTTCAATATTTCCTTTATCTTTGGGTAAATAAAGAAGTCTTTGGGGGCCAGGTCAGGTGAGTAGGGACAGTGTTCCAATAGTTATTTGTTTACTGGCTAAAAACTCCCTCACAGACAGTGCTGTGTGAGCTGGTGCATTGTTGTGATGCAAGAGCCATGAACTGTTAGCAAAATTCAGGTCATTGTTGTCTTTTTCACACAGGCTTTTCAGCACTTCCAAATAGTAAAGTTGGTTAACTGTCCAGTTGGGACAAATTCATAATGAAAAATTTCACTGATACCAAAAAAGTTTAGCAACATTGTTGCGACAGGTTCACAAACTTAATTGTCAGACCTGGTGTGTGTGTAAGTGTATACATATATTATATGTATGTAATATATATACTATATATAATATAATTTATATATATAAATAAATATATATAATTTCATTATTTTTAAGGTTGAATAATATTCTCTCTCCATATATATATATATATATATATATATATATATATATATATATATATAGTTCAATCTTAAAAATAATGAAATTATAAGGCATGCTGCAATATGGACAAACCTTGAAAGCATTATGTTAAGTGAAATAAGTCAGACACACAAGGATACATATATGATTTCAGTTATAGAAGGTACCGAGAATAGGTACATTAAGTAGATAGAGTCTAATGGGATAGAGGAAGAAGGGAATGGGGAATTATTGCTTATTATATACAGAATTTCTGTTTGAGATGTGGAAAATTTCTGGAAATAGTTGTGATGGTTGCACAACACTGTGAATGTAGTTACTGTTACTGAATTGTACATGTAAAAATGGTTAAGGTCAGTTATGTCATGTGTATTTTCTCAGCATAGAGGAAGAAAGGGAGCAAGGAAGGAAAGGAGGCGCTAATATAGAAGACTATGGAACAAATGGAAGGAATTTTTATTTTTATTTTTAATGTAATGGACAGTGCTTTGTTGTCTACCCATTCTCCAGTCTTCCATGTTTCTCATCTCTCTCAGATTTTCCACTAGGTGATGGTTAAGGGGAAATGACTATAATTTCATCCAAATTGCCACAATGTTATTTTAAAAGATTGGTAATGCAGAGTGAAAACCATCAGGTAATTGAATTATTCTGGCCATATTTTTTTCTTTCCAATTATATTAAAATTCAGAACTTTTCTACTGCCCCAAGTGTGCACGAGGAAGAATACACCTAAGTCTCATGGGCAAGTTGCAACTTGAGACCCCTTAAGAAGTATGGAAGAGTTCTGCTGCATAAAACACCCAAAAAACTACAAATTTCCATTCACCAGCAAGATAAAACCCTTAAAATATAAATGGATTCCTATGAGAGGAAGGCTACCATCTCATTACTAAAATTTACATTTTAGGAAAACTCTTGGAGCCAGAATATTTCCTGAGAATGTGTTACAATTGTGGAGGGCTTAGGAAGAGAGAGCCCTGTACTGAAACAAAAACTTTGCGTTTAGGCAACCAACCCTCAGTTAAGATCTCACTCCAGCCCCTTGTGATCTTGGGGCCTCAGAAATCATTTAATCTTTCTGAGCCCTGCATGGCTGCTGTCATGCTTGGATGCAATTTAAAACACCTAGCAGAGTCTACCGTGTTTAAGAGTCAATAATTATTCAGAGAGAGCAGTGGGACTTTGACTACCTAAAGGTAAGAACGGAAGCGAGAACCTAGAGCACAGAGGATAGGAGAGGCTGGTGATGTGTAGAGAGGACAAACACACCCACTTATAAGTTCCATTTATTTCCTATTGTTGTCAAGGCCAGCGTTGAGAAGCATGACAGCCCACAGTGAGTCTGGGAAATCTTTCCAGTCCTGCACTCTTTTAGCTGACTTACTCAGTTTCACTGGTCATATGGTAATGACCTTCATTTTAATTTTTAATTGCCAACATTGGGCACTTAAGTGGCCCCTGCCAGGTGTTGTTAGAGTAAATGTCATTCAGTGAAAGCGATAGTTCTGTACATTTCCATTGCTAAAACAGAAAGAAGTGTAAGAATCGATTTGCCATGAAATGGAAGATAAGTTGTTATCTAAGTGTTGATCAGAATGTGTTTTAGGGACTGTCTATCAATGGCTAAATAGTATAAAGCAGAGAGCCTACACGATATTCGATTAGCAAAGCAATTCAAAGTCAAGCAGGTACCCACTAGCTTCTTTAAAAAAATTAAAAACGAAGAAATTAAAAAACAGTGGATCCAAAAATCATTATTTGGAAACAGCCTAATGATTAAGCGTTTGAATGCTGTCATCAGGTAAACACGAATCGAAGTATAAAACATGCTGTGGTTTTAATCTAGAAAAAGTTCTACTCTTTCAGTGAACTCATTTGCAAAATAGAGATAACTATAGTTTCAATCATATAGGATCATTGTAGAAATAAATGAAAAAATATAGAGGAAAATAATGTAGTATACAGACTGACACTGATATTAAATGTCAGTAACTTTAGCTATTCTTAATTCTCCCTTACCTATCAGTGCTGAAGACTGAAAACAAGCAGAAAGAAATTTGCTAAGCCTAGATCAGGAATAAAAACAAACCACTTTTTTAAGTTCATGGTCTCACACATGCAACATCTGCTAATGAAAGCTTAGTCCATTTTCATAGGTTGTCATTCTTAAGACTAATTTAAAGCAAATATTTGAATGCATTACTCCTTGATATTGACTTTGAGAAATGAAATGTTCTCCCAAAGTTGACTTTTTATTTATAAAAATACACAAAGGAAGTGTGTTTAAAATTAGCATTCTAAGATCTCATTTTACTAGCTGAATAGCCTGACAATTACCATTGTTTCTTGAGAAGCATGATTACTCCCAAGTTGCCCATACATTTAAACAGATAACATTGCCATAAAATCAGAGAACATTCGCATTCAAGGGTATGAAGATAAAAGATCTCTCTTGGGAGATGCAATTATTGAGTAGGTTCTTGGGTATATAATGGTGTGCTTCAACTTTAAGAAAATGATTCCCAAAACTTATGTTTACTAACTGCAATAAAATATAAGAAACTCTAGGGTTCCATTTACCTAGAAAGCTATAAAACCACTGAATGGGGGAAAAAAATGTCTTCTGGCCAGGACTGTCAGAAACTCCATATGGAGCAAGAAATGAGAAGGCCAGCTAGAGCATTTAACAAACAGCAGTTTGAAGAGTTGAAAAAAACACACAGAATCAGAATTGCTGTCTTGTTTGAAATAATGTTATTTTTTGTACAAATGATTAATTATAAATATTTTAAAAATTCAAAGAGTCTGTATTTGTCAATATATTTCAAATGAGTAAAAGGGAAGTTAAAATGTCATTTATAATCTCACCAGAATAACTGTATATTCTAGTTCAACATTATTCTAGATGTTTCTCTACTCAATCCCCATGAAGATGTATATATATAATTTTAAACACAGAGGACAATGCCATATGTGCTGTTTTGTGACCAGGTGTTTCTAAATAGCAGTCATCATGAACATGTATTCAGGTCAACAAACAGAGTTTTATATCATAATTTTAAAGGATAGGATTATATTCTTTTGTATTTATATTTTCTAATTTATTTGTAAATTTCCGTTTCCTACTGTTAGAAACTATACTTGTTGAACATGTAGATCTCCTTGCACTGGTGCAATCATTTCGTTGAGTCAAACAGCAGCCATTTTTTTCTCGAAGGTGAATGGGGCATGGCAGAACACCAGGTTACCCACATTCCAGATCCAAGTTGAGTTTCATATTCCCCCACATCGTTATCTCAGTTTATATTGGTAAGATGAGAAATTTGAGAATGAGCTGTGAAGCCTTCACCAGCTTCAAACTTGTAAGTATAGAAATAGAGGAGGGCTGAAACTGTGATAACTGGAAAGTGACCAATGCATAACGCAATGAAGTGTGCAAATGTAAATTCACTTTCCACGGTCATCAAAGATGCGTCAGAGGAACTGTCATAATCTCATTTAAAACAATGATATTTTGGCTATTTAAAATATATTGTACGAAGTCTTACATCCATTACTTAAATGGGAAACTAAGGCACAGAAATGAAAAGAATTTACCCTAAATTATATAGCAAGCCAGTGTCTGAGGTTTGTCTGAAGTTGGACTCCAAGTCTTTGATCTAGGATTTCAGTCATCCGAAAACCTGCTGAATTAAAGTATAGGTGCTAAATTCAAGCCAAACTGTATTACAGTTCAAAGGAGTATGGACAAGTAATTTAGAACCTGATGAAATCCAAATAAAAAGCATATAAATCCAAATGATGAAGCATAGTTATCAAATAAAATTGTAGAAATCAAATGTGTGTGCATGCATGTTTATATGTGGTCATCAAAGAAAGCCAGTGCCAAATACCACTTTAGGCCCATTAAATTTTCAAAATTACATTACTTAAAAAAAAATATATATATATATATATGTATGTATATATAAAATATGTTATATGTATATATTATACATAATATATACACACACACATATACGTGTGTGTGTGTGTGTGTGTGTGTGTGTGGTATATTGGTCATCGGGCAAGGGCATATGTACGTGTCAATATATTTGAATTGACTAAACACATCCAGGCCTTTGGGTCAATATTTCCTACTAAAGAAATATTTATAAAAGCACGTAAATGTATGAACAAAGATTATATTGAAAAATGGAAAACAGTTTAAATTCCTGTAACAGGTCATCGATTAAACAAAATGTAGATGGCCAAATTATATGCCTAATTAAAAATCAAGATTACAAAAATATTTAACATTAGTTAATATTTGATAGTGAGGTAGAGATTTTAAAAGATCTGTAGAGGTAGTGTGGCTCCAATTTTGTAAAATATAGCTATATCTAAATCAAGTATACACATTTGCATATAGAAAAGATGTGCACTTATTTTTTTTTCTTTTTTAACTCTTTTGTCCATTTCCCAAATTTATATAATGTATATATGTAGGTATAATCACAAAAATAAGCAATATTTTTTCCAGCCTCATTATCAGTAGTAGAAGTTAGGGAGCAAAATTATTACTGTCCTAATATAGTTACTTACAGTAGATTTAACACAACCAGTTGCTTCATCTCAGTTAGCAAATTTAAACCCAACTGTTTTCAATTGAGTCAGGATTAAAGAAGTTGCTCATCTTTGAGGAGTTTTCTAGCCATGCATCCTGCATATTTCAAAGGATGTTCCCTTTCTGATTTCCTTCAGTGTAGCAATGAATTAAAACAGAAATTCTAAATGTAAAGTGATGCCCTAAACTTTTAGGATATTGTCTCCAATAAGCCCAACAAAAGTCTATGGAAAGTAAAAGAGGTTTACCCTATCCAGAAAATGCCCTAACCTACAGAATTCTCAAAACACAATTGTTTCCTGGTGATCTCATCCTTCTCCTGTTGCCTAAATCCCTACCAACAGTTTCCCCAAACCATCCCTTAAGGTGTGGCTGGGTAGTATTTAAGTCATATCTTTTCTAATCATCAGAAGTAGAATACCTCTGAAAACAACAGAATATGGGAACACATACCATCCAGCAGGAATGAAGACTTCAGATATACAGTACTTTATTGAACTCAAACTGAAGTCCTACTTCACCCTAGTCTTGTGTTTTCAGGAATTCAGACAATTTTATAAATTCTCCTTATGTTACTCAATAAGATTTTGTCTTACTATTCAATGCAATGTATTCATACTAACTAATCTTGATACCTTTCTCTTGGTACAATAAATTTCCATTTAGATCAACGTTATTCTTATGACAATGCTTTTAGGAGTTAGCTCACAGTTCTCATCACTCTCCCCACCCATCAATCCACTTCACTGTATCATTTTATACCCTGCCATTACATAATGACCTTACCAACTAAGCAAAATGAAACAAAGTCCTCAGCAATCTGCTGTTTAGTAACACCCTAAAAAAATGTCCCCATCCCATTACTAGGTGACATTTACTACTACTTCCAAACTAACAGAAGACATATTGAGAGAAAGCGTTGGCACAGATTGGAAAATTTTAAAGATACTGACATATGAACATGATGAACATAGTGAAACAGACATCATTTCAGTATGATAATGCACTGGAAATTCAAGCTGTATTTAGTAAAAATATATAGAAAGGAATGTCTTGGTGTAGAATTAACCCCTGGTCATTCGCAGAATGTAAAAGTATTTACAAGAATCTACAAGAGTAAGATGATTTATTGAAAGTCAGAGAGAGAGAGAGAGAGAGAGAGAGAGAGAGAGAGAGAGAGAGAGAGAGAATGAGAATTCTGTTTGGAACTGGCAGGAGACTTGCTCTGAGAGGGAGAGCTGTAGAGACAGAGGGGTAAGAGAGATCCTGGCACAAGTTTGCCAGTGTAGAGTCTGATGGAGACAGTTGCATAAAGCATAAACAGAGGGGTAAGAGAGAAACACTGGCAGGAGTTTAGCCAGGACAGAGCCGTATAGGGGACAGATGGCCCAATGAGAAGGAGTGCTAGGGTTTTATGTTTTTCTAAGCAGGATGTAGGGCGCTTGTCAGCTTGCAGGGGGCTGCCGTTACAATTGTATTCTCGGGGGAGCTGTTCTGTTCCCATCCATGATGGGTGTTTGTTAGTGTGTAGGGGGTTACTGTTGTGACTGGGAACTGTTCTCACCTATGATGGATGTAAGGTGCTTGTCAGCTTGTAGGTGATGTTCTGGCCAGGGGAATCAGAGCCAAGCGGTTAATGTTTAAGCTTGTTCCTGTTAGCCCACAAGTCCGCTCCTGTTAACTCTTTATTTTTCTCATCAGGGAACATGTTTTATACGAATATAATTAAGCATTTCCAGTTTGAATATTTGAGATAAATCATACACTGAAATCACCCAATCCATATCCTTCCTTATTTACCACAAGTAGAACTACGCTATGTACAACAGAAGACAGACCTAAGGCTAATTAGAAGAGGATTTAATTTCCAAGTCTCTCATAAGAAAGTTTCTCTAAGGACTGCACAACAATGGAACAAATCAATTCAACTATAGAAATATTCAGTCTGAGTTAGAATGAGTAACTATCAGAGACACTGCAGGAAAACACTATATTCATGTATCCTAATGATGATATGAATACTTTCGCCTTGAGAGCCAAGGTCTATATTCCCTCTAGTCGATTGTGAACAACTGAAAATATCTGTGGCTACAACAGATATTAAGCTATGTCACTTGTAGGGCAAAGTCAGAACAGACCTACATCCTCCCCCCGCCCTTCCTCTTTCTCTCTGTGTGGGTGTGTGTTTGGAGCTCTGAGCTGCGATGTAATGAGATTCACTCCTTTGAAGGTACCATGCTGAAAAGAACCTGCAGGGACCTCACTGAGGCAGGGAGGTGCAAAGAACCCCAGCAGTTCTGGCCCCTAGCAGCTCAAGTCCTCCCTGCCCGGAGAACCAGACATGTGAATAAATGAGTGAACAGTCAAATAATTAGAGCCCCCAGCCTTTGAGACACCCTACGAAGCTGAGTGGAACAGAAGTCTGAATTCTGTACCAAATGAAGATGTGCAGGCATTGTAAACGTTTTCAGTAACTTTTTGGTTTGTTAAACATCCTTTGTAACTTGACCAGAGAGGTTTGTACAATGAGTTGGATGTTTGAGCTTATGTCTCTCAAAAACCATCCCAAATTGTAGAATTGGGGATATTATTCTGAAAGTTGCTTCCTGGCTTCTTTTGTGAATAAGGGATGATAGAATCTAAAGAAATTCACAAAAACTAACAAATCTTGCTTTCCTAATCAAGATGGAGCTACAGGAAGGAGATGGAAAATCAAGTTCATGCAGTTGGTGTTTTATCTCAATCAGTGCTTGTGATCTAGGTGATCCAACATATTACTGGAAAATAGAAAACAATGTCTAGAGTAATATTAACAGAGACTGGTTGCTTTCTTCACTGAGGACTCTATGACTTTGAATAGACACACACTCCATTTGACTCTCACATTTCTCACCAGATATATAAAAATAATACTACCTACCTGGCTCTTCTCCCAGGATTATTACTTTAAAACATCTATAAATTCACATAAAATGCAAAATTACAATTACATAAGATTTTTTTGGTTTTAATTAGCTCAGAGAAATATGATTCTTACCTATTAAAATTATTTTCCTAGCTCCAATCACCCAAGAAGTTACAAGAGCAATATCACAAATAGTTGAGAACACATCTCCTACTATCCAAGAGATGATTCACTCCTAGTCCATAGTACTGGATCTTGAAAAAAGAGATTTGTTTTCACGTAGTGAAGAATCCTCTGAAAAAGCCCATTTTCAATACTTGCTAAATTTTGTTGTTGGACTTCTATCCTGAAGTTCCCGTACAACATCTGCAAAAGTAATTACGGAAGCCATCTGGAATAAGAGCAGGGGGAGCAACTGGCACCATAATGAATGGCATGTCACAGGCACAATGATGTTAACAAACCCCCTCTTATTCAGAGAGGGAAGAAAGAGATTTACCTAAATGAAATTGCAATTGCTTCTCACCAGCCAAATGGAGTCATATGAGAATCCACTGCTAAAACAAAAAAGCTTCGTCTTTTTGCTTTACTGAGTCACAGACATGGGACCCTCAATTCATTCATCATGAAAAATAGTTCCATCTAATGGACTAAGAGGGACTGTGTTGGCTGATAACTCATTTAGTCACTTTGGACAAATGACTTGTCTTTAGGATACTAGAATCATTGGTAAAATATATAATTTCACCACCAGTGATCTTAGTATGTCAGTTTTATTGGTTGAAAGACAACAAATATTAATAGGTTAAAACTTACCATCTACTTGTGAGTGGGATAGTAAAGAAAGACAATAATCTGAGATTCAGAATCTTTCCCCCATGAATTCCAGACATGTTTTAGCTGCTAAACTCCAATCAGTGGGAGGACATATGTCCATGTAGCATCAATTTCAAGGTGACCTTCCACATTTGCTTTACTATCAGACCTATTTGACTAATTGCTTTACAAACACTTTTGTTTTGCTTTGTGTTTTTTTTTCCCCTGAGCACTGTGAGAAAACAGCAGAAGTAGCTATTTTCTTACATTAGAAATTTATTTTGATTTAAGGTGGTGACAGCCTTGTCCAGCTGGCTAAAAATACTATCAAAGCTGTATGTTAAGTCATTTCAAGCCTGGGGTCCCCTCTACCTGGTAGAGAGAACTGTAGATAAGAGACTTTTGGCTGAGGCAGACATTGCCCCTACTTCTGGTTCATATCATGCATTCAAATAACTGGGTTATTGACTCGATTTCTTATCTTTAATGACTTTGGAGTCTTCATCTTCAAAACATTTGATGTGGGGGCTGCCCCCCAAAATGGATTTTGCTTTCCTGACTTTCAGACACCTTCTTCTGACCTCTTACAACTACTCGTAGATGCTTCTGTACAACTTCCTTGCTCCCCAAACCCAATGCACACCAATGATACACAATAATTCCAAGCAAGACCTAAATTTTATTCATTCGTTGGCCCAACTGCCCATTTTGTATGGGAAGGAACTCACAAACCAGCATAGGACCAAATTATGGAATGTTTAATGAAAGATGAAGAATAGTTGAATAATTGAGGGAGATGCAACAAGATCTAAGGCTATTAATATGTCCTTGCTCATGAGTTTGTAAGCTGAAATACCCAAAGAGACCAGAAAGATAGCACAAAAAAGTGATATTGCAAAGATACTGGAGATAAGACGAAGACTGGCATCTGATAGAAGTGTCTTTTAAAACACTTTCAGCCAAGTAAAAGAGTCACACAAAACATGTCTGAGTCATTCATCTGCTTTATGTCCTGCCTGCTGCTCTCTTAAGTGTGGTTAGTAGTGAGGAGTTCACACTATGACACAGCTGCTCAGTCCAGAGGGAGTGCTAGCCCCTCAGTTTCTTCCATTAGCTCTTTCTGGATCACCACAAATGGAACCAGTGATTTCTGCATCTATGGGCTCAGAACTGCACCATATGTGAGACACTTCCGGGACTGAGGTAGAGAAGACTGTAGTGTCTCTAGCTTTCCTTCTTATACTTCTCTCCAAATCTACTGCATCTTGGTTAAGTCCCAACCTTCTTCCTGTTTGGTTTGACCAGAAATGCAGGACCCAGTACTGACTCATGGGCCTTCCCAGCCACCATCCTTGTTACCCATACCTTGCAATAAATGCCTTTCAGTTCCCAACATTTTTCCCCGCGTGTCCCAGTCTGCACCAAGCCCTTAAAAATTATACCGTGAACTTTCTCCCACCTAACCCTGCCCACTAACGCTGTTTCTCAAATTGAGCTTCTTAAGGGCCCTTTTAGAAATGTCACCTGAGCATTGTCCTCAAAATGTATGCCAAGCTTTCTTATACTCTTTAAACAAATAAAATGACTTCATGCAAACTTTCCTCCAAAAAGGATCTCTAAACCTACATCCTCCAAAGTCTGATTTATAAAACGTTTCTTTGTAATCTGGCTGCAGAAAAAAAGAAAATGCTGGAACAATCTTATCTAAAGCTCTTATTAATCTACCAGAATTCTTCTTCTTCTTCTTTTTTTTTTTTTCCTTCGGTGTTTTTAATTATACTAGACAAATCTGAAGAGAACTTTGTTTTCTTCCAATGAATTTTTTTTAGGCACCTACATGCTATTCTCTCAGCATTCTATTATGTGCTACAGAGATAGATATAGAAAAAAAAAAGTAAACTACAGTCTTGTCCTTAAAGGATACCTGTGGATCTCTTATAATGCAGCTGAAGCCACAAGGCAAACACTTATAAAACAACAGTGCAGAATATATGGCAGGATATAATTACGACGCTTAGCAGTATTGTGTTCCTACTGGTTTAAGCACACAGCATAAGCGACTTCCCAGTCTCACAACAGCCTGGAAATGTAATACTTATTGTCTCAGTTTTACAGAGGTCTCAGCCCAATGTCATCCAACTAATAAAATGGCACAACTAAGGCCCCCAAAGCTGGTGCCATTTCTATGAAGCCTTTGAAATGTCCACTAATATTACTTGAGTATATTTTAATAATACCAATACTGGGCCCCATCTTCAGGGATTTTGATTCAGATGAAGATGGATATGAGTAATTTTTAAAGGGCCACAGGTGATTACAATGGAGACCCAGGTGAAGAATCAGTGAACTATGAGGGATATAAATGATGAACGTCTAAGTAGTACCTTGTCTTATACACCTGAAACCAATAAATAAAAATTAAAAAAAACACAGGAAGAAATACTCTATAGAGTATTAGAAGTCAGGATTGGGTTTGCCCTCAGGAATGCAGGTAGTGATGAGGATCACAGAAAGGATTTTAGGCTGCTGATGGCATTTGATTTCTTGATATGGATGGTCTTTACATGGAAGTGTTCAGTTTGTGAAAATTCAGCAAACAGTACAGTTACAAATTATGGACTTTTGTATGTTACACTTCAGTTTTTAAAATTAACCTTAAAATGGTCTTTTTAGCAGTCAAATAAAAATAGCTTGTTTTCAAAAAAAAAAAAAAAAAGAATCAGTGAATTAAACCCTATAAGTAGCATCTTGCCTGAACTCTAAAAGGTGATTATTTTCAGAAATGTTCCGAAGGTGACAATTTATAGCAGGTGAACTGGATTGAGACGATTTGCTTATAAACTAGTTTTGCCATTTACTAAAACTTAACTTTGACTCCCACGACTACTTCAAGGTCACACAATTATTTCCATCCTTCATCAAATTCTGTTTTATGAAAGTAAGGAGACGGCAATGGATAATAGTGTATTACTCATTTCAGCTTACTACAGGATTTTATATATGTAATGTCTTATTTGAGCATTTCAACAACTAGGAAATGAGAACAGGTTGGGGTGCAGAGAAAGCATTCCATTTATCAATGACAAAACTGAGGCTCAGAATGGTTACATAACTTATCGAATGTCACACAACTAGCTAGTGAAACAACCCAGTACTCATTTCATTATACAACTCTGGCTTGGTAGTGTCACACCATTGTGACTTTGAGTCACTGAATCTCCTCAGCAAATTGATGTATTTGATCGATAATTCAAGGTGCTACTTATTGAACGGGGCAGAGGGTGGTAGGAAAGTATTGGATCACTTCTCTAAGAGTCACTATAAAAAGCTCAGAAAACAGATGCAACTCAGCTCACACTGTCTTAAATCGTCCTCAACGTGAGTTATTTAAATCAGAACACCTATGCCCATTGGCTTCTGGGGAAGTGCAGTAAACACATTTCTTCCCAAGCTACTTGCTCAAAATATTAATACATGTTTCCCAAACATAATGTAGCACTGACACACTTCAAGCCCTGACGAGGTTAAGGCATCAGGAAAAGTTCATTTCAGCAAAGAGAAAGCATCAGGTTAGCACTTTGCTTTCCACAAAACTATACTTTTTGGAATATGTTTTTAACATGTCTTTAGAACCAAGGGAAAAAGAAAAAGAAAGGAGAGTGTTTCACAGATGGTTACAGAGCAGAGCGAAGAGCTGAAATAAGCACCTGATAGTGCTATCAATGAAGAACAGATGTTTGCAGAGGAGCTGGGATCTGAGGTTTTAATTACCAGAGTAACATGATCTTCTGCAGCAGAGAAAAGACTGCTGTTATCAGTCACCCTTTTACAATCACTGAACACCACAGAGCTAATTGGACACGAGAATCAGCTGCAATATGTATGGGGCAGCAAAGAGAAACCAGAATATTCTTCTTGGTTTATGTTTGATAAGTTAACATGTCTAGAAAATCTGGAAAATGGGAATTCTGGTACTTGAACGTTTTTTTTTTTCAATCTTCCAACGGGGAAACAAATGTATTGGCAATTAAGAAGTAGAGGAGAAGGATCCCCATCTTGGTGACAGACCAATCTCCAAATGTTCCTAGAGACACTCTCCATGGGCCTGTCATCACCAAGGAGACTGGTGAGGGCTTCTTCACTAGCAATCTCAGGGCCACTAGAGGGCACAAGGCTTTGTGAGGCTCAGGCTTTGGCATTCTCATAATGTCACTTCTGCTAAGTTTTCTGGGTCAAAGCAAGCTACAACTTCACTTCTTAATGAGGGATCTGCAAAAATCATATGGAAAAGGGGAGCACGCAGGGAAATGTCTGATCATTACAATCTACCATACAACCCACCGATCATGGTGTTTGGTTTAGCCATCTAGTGACAAGCAAATTGTCCCCTTCTTCCCTTACTGCTCCATGTCCTCACTTCCCAAAGCTACTTGGCTGCTTATAGATGACAGCCCTGCTAAATTGAAAAGGCTAACTTGAACTAATAACTAAAATTATTTCAAAATGATCACACGATGTCCTTCATCTACTGAACAAGAGCTAACCAGAATAATTGCAAAATCATTCACTGAGGTTCGAAGAAAGCAACTACAAATATTTGGCATGGGGATTCACAGCTTCATAGCAGCACAGATGAAAATAACTAAGTAAATTATGAGATTTTATTTTTGTATCAGGGCTTCATCATGCAAGTAGAGCCACTTTTATTATCACAGGAATAAGAGATCCATAATGGCCATCAGACATTCTGTATATAAATATAGGAGGAGTTGGAGAAGTGAGCCTAAAACAGTGATTCAGTGAACCAGGAAAAGAATCATGAACCAGTCTACCTGAAATACTAGTGAGGGTGAATAAATTGAAACCTGTAGGGATGTCTTAGAAGCTGAGCATATCTAGGAGGGGGGATAGTATGGCGGTGGGGCTCATGGAGATGAAAACTGGCAGACTGCCTCCATGTGGCCTGTGCCTCTGTGAACCATCATCCATCGGCTGATAGGCTGGACCCAGATCTGGTTAGCAGTAGGGGAGACAGAAAGGGCATAGAAAGGAGGAAATAAGAAGATGCTTGTACTTGCAGAGTATCTCAACATTTTCTTGTCACATATCTAACTGGGATGACCTCCTGAGAATACTGACTTGCTTTACTATTGCCTGTTAAATCTCACATAACTTCCTCTTTTTGCCCAACATGAACATAGAACTACATAGAAAAACAGGGATTTAGAAAAAATGTAGTAGTGCTCAGCCTTAACCAAGCTGATGCAGCAAAGTCCTGCACACATTTTTCTAAGTCATATTTCTGTATTAACATTAATTATATTAAATATGAATTACATCTGCAACCAGGAAAAAAAGAATCAAAATAAGACTGTCTCTTCCAGAACAACATAAAGCATTTTAGATGGTTGTTTATTTCATGTTTGCTAACCTTGCATTGTCTCTAAGCCTTCAGTATTTTCTCTGTTCTCTACAGATGACCATGAGTGTGTGTGTGTGTGTGTGTGTGTGTGTGTGTGTGTGTGTTCTCATTATAGTAGCTGTGATGGTTAATTTTATGTGTCAACTTCACTTGGCCACAATGCCCAGACATTTGGCCAAACATTATTCTAGATAGTTCTGTGAAGGTAATTTCTGGATAAGATTAACATTTAAATATATGGACTCTGAGTAAAGCAGATTGCCTTCCATAATCTGGGTGAGCCACATCCACTCAGCCAAGGCCTTAATCAAACAAAGATTGACCACCCCTGAACAGAAAGAATTTGGACTTGGACTTGAACTACAGCTTTTTCTTAGGGCTCCAGCCTCCCAGCATACAGCATGCAACTTCCCTGCAGATTTTGTACTTATCGAGCCTCTACAACTGTGTGAGGCTATTCTCATTCACACACACACACACACACACACACACACACACACACACACACACACACACACACACTTCCCATATCGGTTCTGTTTCTCTGGAGAACCCTGACTAAAACAGTATCCCTTTGGTTCCTTATCCTAAACTTACAAATCATTGTCATTCATTTCATATTTTTATAACAACCAACCTTCTTCAGCCCCGAAAGTGACCAAAAGATTCTAGATCTAGTTGTCCAGTACAGTAGCTACAGTCACATGCATGTTTTCTTTCCATTTAAATCTAAAGTTAAAATTAATAGTATTATAAATTCATGTCTTTATGCACACTAGCTACATGATAAGTGATTGACAGTCATTTGTGACCAGTGGCGACCACACTGGACAGCACAGATGGAGGCACACTTCCATTGCTGCTGAATGTTCTATTGGGCATGACTACAATTCCAAAGTCAACTTCTATTTCCACAGATATCTCAGCTAGTAAGACAATTCTTTTTCTTAAAACAAAACAAAACAAAAAAAAGGAAGTGACCAGGGCCTAGTTTAGCAACTTTGAGAGACAGGCCACATGAAGCTCAGATGACAGATTAGCAAGTGTCACACAGTTACCACACACCAGGTGACTAGAGAGCTTCTGGCACTCTCTCAGCACTGGACAGGGGCATACTCGGGTTTATGTGCCTTCTAAGTGTGCATTGTTTGCAATCTCTGTTCTGTGTAGCTATCATCCATCTCCAAAATAGTGTCACCTTCTTGATGTATGAGACACTGTGTAACAAGCAGTCCTTACTTCAACATGAGGAACAGAGATCAGATAATGAGATAGAAAGCCAGGGAACATATCTATACTCTCCTCTAGAACATAAAACAGTTTTATTTACTTGGAGAATGGCTAGTATGACTTATAGCACGTGTTTTGCCAATGCTCAGGCATTCTTTCAAAGAGGCAATCTCCAGTTGAAGGGGAAAACTAATTTTAATTTTTATAATTGCCTCTCCCTGCCTTGGGGAAAATCATTTAGCCTTTTCTTCTGAGTATCTTTCCATCATTTCAATAGCAGACACTGAGTCAGGGAAAATTTAAAATTAAGTAAAGGACAAATAGATCAATATACGCATCATATGACATTTATAACATTATTTTCTTCTTTTTTCCTACTCTCTACCCTCATTTTATTGATGTTCAAAGATTTTTTATTTTTTTTAATTTTTTTTTGTCAGCACTCTGGATAAATGTAAAAGGAACAAAACTTTTTAAGGTCCAAGTTCTGAGTTGGCAATTCTATCTGTAAATTGGAATCTATGTCAGTTATTTCCTTTGATTAATCCTGTCTCCTTGCAATCATTTGGAACCATACAGACCCAACAATCCAAGTCAAAGCATTGCCACTTCAAATACCCATGGGTAATGGGAATATGGCAGGCTGAGAATAAACTAAAGGGGGGAAACTGAAGATCTCATGCCCATCTGTGCAGATAGCTGGGTCATAGTTCCAGCTGATTAGTGAAGGGATTAAAGTCCAATGTTGTCAGATTTTTCCAAACTTAAAAGGAAGCTTGAGATCCCATTGTCTGAATTCTCTCATTTTTAAAATGTTAGCAAATAGTTTAAAACAATAAACAAACAAAACAAACAAACTAACAAACAAAAACTTCAACTACATCTGAACCAAATAAAGTATTTCGGGTACAAATTAGATCCACAGGCTTCTAGTTTCTGTTCTCAGTGAGCCATAAACTCGTTGACAATGAAAATACAACTTCTGCTTCCCTTTCTTTTCACTGCAGCCTCCATTATAATATAGGTGAACATTAGACCTTTAATAAAGAGTAACTCACTTGGTAAGTCAGGAGTTCACAGCTCTCATCCTAGAGAAGGTCAAAGTCATGGCAGCCACTGATATAAATGAAAAACAATTATTGTGGTCCAAGACTGTGGATCTCTACTGGAGCATTAGGCAATGTTTGAGGACATTCTTCTTTGTCACAACCTGGTGGGGACTGTTACTGGCATCTAGTAGGTAGAGGCCTGGGATTCTGCTGAACATACAGTGCACAGCACAACCGCCCACACAAAGAACTATCAGGCCCCGAATGTGAACAATGCTGAGGTTGAGAAACCCTTCTCTAGATCCTGTTTTTGTTCTGCATAAAGGGTCAGCCAGTGTTTGTCTGCTCTTGCCATTGGTCACTTGAGCACTGACAATTTGTTCCCCCACATCCTCATTACACATATTTAGGACCTGCTTTCCCAGGCTCAGGTTGGAAGAGCCCAGAAACAGTTGCACTCCCAGAGGTAGTGGTCCGTAACTAATCAGCAAACATCAAATTGGCAAAAATTGGACAGTCTGAAAAGCCCATGTATTGGTGAGAAGGAGGGTAATTCAATTTATTCCTACACAATGGTGAAGTATACATTTAGAAAGCCAGAGAGACAGATAATCCAGAAGTGTTTATTTAAATTTTAAATATACAGACCCTTTGGAAAATAAAATTGCTGACCGCTGCTCTGTATCAATGAGTCTGAAAATGAAGTCCTCAAACATCAGGGTTACCTGGGAGCTTGTTGGGCAAAATTTTAGTCCCTCCACCAGACTCACCAAATCAGAAACTCTGACAATGTAACTCAGTAATCTGAGTTTTAACTAGCCCTCCAGACTATTCTGATGCTTATGTAATTTTGAGAACAACTGACGTAGAGAAGTATCTTTAAATTCCAGTCGTGCATTAAAATCACTTGGGGGCAATGATTAAAAATGCAGACACAGGATCCTATCTCTGCAGATTCTTTGCTCATCTGGGACCAATAAACATTTGGATATTCAGGGTTATTTTCTGGATTCTCTCAGTAAAAACATAAAGGTGCTGACATACCTCTAGACTGACTTCTATTACCCAGGTCTTCATATGTTACACTTTTCAGAAACATACGGCACAGACAACAGCTATCACTGGGCTGGTCTCTGAATTTTTACAAGTGAAAATCCAAGTCCACCTTTTCCCTGGACCTATTTCTCCAAGAGTGTCTGGAAACTCATGTCACGTGCAGGTGTATCTTAGAAAGCAGACAGAATCTCAAAGTACCTCTGTACAAAGTACTTCTGTACTATTTCTTCATCCTGAGTCTTCTTTAGATGAAAAAAAGCATTTTGTAATTGCTTCCACGAGGGAGGATAATTACTTCTCTGAGATGCTTTGAGTTTTTCTCTTTTAAGATCCGTGTGCAAGTTTTGGGTTTAGTCCTCAACTGGTCTAGAAGCTTCTGCTTCTGGCCACTTGAAAGCATTTGTCACGTTAGCAGTGTAGGTGTTCTGACACTGATAAACTATAGAAAGTTGAAGCTGTGTGGAGAACCCTGAAAGATGAGACAATTTGGAGAGGGAGATGAAAGACGGATAAATAGTTAGGGGGTGGGGTGGGGAGAGAGAGGCATTGCATTGTATTGCAGCTCAACTGGGTGAGATAACCCAATAAGAACAACCCGGTCTATACACAGGACTGTCAAAGATACATTGTTTTTAGTTTTGGGGTGATTTGGTATATAACAATAGGAAATGACACCAAGAGAGATATTGTTTTAGAAAATCCCCCCAGTTGATTCTAATTGGCAACTATAACTTCTTCCTTTGATAAGTGCTAATTTACAGTAGATTTAAACCATTTATACCAATTCATAAATTCACAGATTAAGCAATTATTAAGAGACTATTATCAATCAGGCTGGTTGTGCTTAGTTCTAGAGATTTAAAGAAGAATAAGACTTGGTCTCTTCCGATATTTCTGAATTTACAAGGGAGGTAGAAGTGAAGTGCTAGGGGCACATGGGGCCAACTGTGCCATAAGATTTGAATTATTTAACATTAACTGAGAGCTTGCTATATTTATTAGCTTATTTAAAATTCATGACTACACAGTGAGTATCATAGTATCATGTGTTAAGTTAAGCTCAGAGACATTAAATATGTTGCCAAAGATCCACTACCAATAAGTGCAAAGCCAATACACAGTGAATATAGATTGTGCAGTTCCAACTGAAGAGTTCACCATCTTCCATATATGGATTACCCCGTAAGTTACTGTTTACTTGTAATGTTGTAGAGGTCGTGGGTGGGCATTAGTTTTCATTGATAGTTCAACAAGGAACTTTAAAGCTGACACAATTTGAGGAACCACAGGACACTCACACATCTGCAGCATGTACCCTGCTTGAGCCAAATTATAGCATTTTTTTCTGAAGAAATATTTGCTTTGGCACCAAACTCTGGATTTCGCATTAAAAAGGTACAAACTTTGTTCTCACTATCACTTCTGCAATAGAACAAGAGAGAAGAGAGGACTAGTAAGAAAAACAAACCAACTGTGTCCAATTCAAAAACAGAACGATGCCTTTTTTATTAAAGTCTTTTGTAGTCTGAAAAGCAACCTAAATTATATAAAGAGAAAATGGCCCCCCGACATGGTCCTGTAGTCCATTAAAGGATTTTTCTGTTACTTAGCTATGATGCTGAACAAAGGTTATTGAGAATATTGGTGCCAGCTGAGTTCCTTTCACCAATATCAGGATGACAGATTTCCTGACTTGGGCTGGCTGGGAATGTGCCATAGATCAGGGACGTATCAGACACTCAACCAGAGATCATTTCATACACAGTAACATTTTCAATCTCAGAAGAGAAAAGCTGCCTTTTGCAATGAATAAAAAATCTCATTCTATTCTAGTGATGGGACTGCACAAACTCCTGGGTCCCCAAGAAGAACCCAGAATACAAAAAGATAGTGGGGGGAGATAGAACAGGGAGAAACAGGCTGGTCAGCGGTGCCCTTTGAGGAAGTGACTTTCTTCTATCCTGACTCACTCATAAAATTAGGAGAGTAAATGCTAATAATTCATGAACTAGTCTGGAGAATTTATGATCTGTTAGGATCAATGCTTGATACTGAAAATACCGAGGTGGGAAAAACAGATGTGGCCCTTGCCCTCATGGAATTGACAATGGGGGACATGGACAACAATCCAAAAAAACCAGATTGGGTTCCCCAGGTAGCAGACTCTGAGATTAGTGTGAAGATTTGCATTGTGACCACCCACTGTGGGAAAGTACAAAAGGAAGCAGGATGGGGTAAAATTGGGGTTGTAACATATCAACATATCAACAACAAAGGCCTCTATCATCCCTATGAGGAAGTCTGGCTCTAACATCACCTGCAGAGTTTTCCTGAGTTGGACAAGGCAGTCTGGACTTTCTATCCCTGTGTCAGCCAATCATTTCATGGAGAGTGTCCCAGCCACCAAGGTGACTCTCTTCATCCAAGGCATTTCTAAATGGGGCTGACATTTAAGATCCCAGGAAATAACTTATGTCCTGATGGTGGATCTGAGCATTTCACCCAAGAGCCCACCACATAGACGTATAATTACATACTGTGATATGTACAAGTATTGGGAACAAGTATTACCCATAGCTATGAACACGTGTAATAGGAGGATCTGAACTAGTTTGAAGGGAAGTCTTTCTGAAAAAGTTATAATTAAGTTGAAATTTGAAAAATGTAAGTAGGTGGATGGATGAGGGAAAACCATTCCCAGTAGAGAAATTAATGCTGCAAAGACCATGTGGCTTCAAGAACATGGTGCAAAACAGGGATTACAACAAGTAATAATAATAGAAGACAGAGAGGCTAGAATGCGGGAAAGTGATCCAGGAATCATTGGCAGAGACAAGGCCACAAAGGGCTTTGCAATGAAAGTAAAAAATTTAATCCTAAGGGCAGCGGAAAAGTCACTGAAATATATGGCATGGCAATGGGTGGGTAGGCATGGAGGCTGAAGTAATATGATCAGGTTTGCATTTTATAAACATTATACTAGGTCAGTTGGAGGATGGACTGAAAGGCAGAGTTGCTCTCTCAAACCCCCATCTAACTCTAAGTTTCTACAAAGACATAGAGCAGCCTCACTGACTCGGAAAATGCTTATCTTCTCCCACAGGGTACAGATTCCAAGATGCGATAATATGGCAGTCAGAATATTATTGACGATACCTAAACCATTTATATGTATCAACTAATAATCCTACCCGTGAGGTACGTAATGTGAGATTTCATTTCATAGAGAGGAAATAGATTATTAAGTAAACATCATGATCCCTACTTTCTACATAGAGATTTTGAGCCATAAAGAAGTTATGTATGTCACCCAATTTCCTACAGCTACTCAGTAATTTAAATCCAGGCAGCCTCACACTTGACTGTCTCAACCAAAGACAAAATAAAATACAATGCAATTGACATACATATATCAGCATATTCTCATATAACTTGTTAAACTAAAATTTACGTATAATTTGTTAAATGACAATAAGTTAAAACTTGTCCTTAAATGTAACAAAAAAACATATTGTATTTTGTACTTGATTTGTTATGCAATTTTAATGATATACTAATCTAAAGTACATTTCTTCATCAGATAACATTCAAAAGTAAAATATAAGTAATTTTTAAGGGACCCAAGGGTTTACAAACCTCTATTTTGTTATTTAGGGTAAATATCCCTATCTGCTATAACAAATATACCCCCCAAGTCCTTCTAGCTTAACACAATAAAAATGCATGACTAACTCATGAGTCCCCAATGACCATCTTTCTCTTTATTAGGTGCCCTGCCCTAGCCCAAATGGGGAGTCAGATTTCTCCCATCTTCAGGCTCTTCTAGGGTTCTTCATATTTGGCCCATATAAAAAGCCAGGGAGAAAGGGAAAGTATGGAAGTGGACTACTTCACTTCTGCCCACTTGCCATTGACCCAAGCTTAGTCCCACAGACACATCCAATGGAAGGGATCTGAAGAATACAGACTAGCTACGAGTATGTGCCCAAGAGGCAGAAGAAATGGATGCCCGTGACTGCATAACAATGTCTGTCACAATTATAAAATCTATTGACAAGTCAAGATCGTTGTGCAATACTCACCCATTAAGGCAGCTATTTGGTTCCAAAGTTCCTTTTTTTTTTTTTCCAGGACATTTTTTCTCTCAGAGGTATAGAAAAGTTTAAAATGAATCCTGATGTCAACCTCTCATTTGGCTACTGATAATGTATTCTCCAGCGTAGCCATTGAATCTAAAGTCCAAACTATGGCTAAAGTCCACAGTGAAGAAATGACAGTTAAGAAATTTCCCTTCATTAGTCGCTATCAGAGCTGATCCATTCTTTGATTTTAATAGCGTTTCTGCTTTGCTTAAAGCCCTTACCTAAAAATTGTTCATCAGACTCCTGGATGTGCCATACAAATGCACTTGCAGGTTTCAAATCTAGGATTCAGGAGTTCACCATAATGGTAGGATAGGTAATATGGACACAGATGCAGACAGTGATAATAATTGGTAATGAAGAGAAGTAAACTTTTGTCAATTATCACATACAGAGGGTACCAAAAAATTTTATACACATTTTAAGAAAAGAAAACTGTATCAAAATTGTAATACTCAATATATATGATAACAAAAGATGAATACAAGTCATGTTTGACTTCTACAATTACAAGAGGTGCTCAAAGTGGTTACCATCAGCATCTAGACACTTCTGAATATGGCGAACTACTGCTTGAGCAACGTTGATCAAAGTGGCCACTTGTATACGTGTTTTTGGCACCCCTGGTATTTCTCTTAAATTGTTTCAAGCCTTTATAACACAGTTTTCCTCATTTGTACATCATGTTAATAAGGCTTACAGAAATTCACTGTATCACTTTTTTTTTTTTTTAATTTCCCAAATATCCTCCATTCTGAACTAACTTTGGAGTTCCCTTTTCCCAAGATAACCTCAGAGAATACTTGACAGTGAACAGCAAGATCCAGGACTTTAAATTCACAAAATGACAACCGGTTGTAATCAGTACCACATATTCACAGTGTCCACAAGATAACAAATGCATTTGCTCCTTCAAATAGAAACACATGAAGCAGAGACTGAACTATTTTTTTCAAGTCTGAGCCTGCACTGATGGTTCAATCTGAGTTAACGATGATAAGAATAAATGAAAATAAAGGTGATAGAAAGTAGGGATTGGGTAGATCTGACAATAGAAACAGGTTATTCACCCATGCCATTCAAAGTTCTGTTCCAGTCCTAATTCTTTAACTCTTTTTGACACTTTTTTTAAAAAAAAAATTTAAGTGGATCTGAAGAAGGGTTCAGAATTGGTTAACCAGAAAGAAGAGAAATCTTACATTTAGATAAGAGAGCTTAAAGAAGAAAGAGCTCAAATCAAGCCTCAGTACAAGTCATTTATACTGGATATCTTTTTCCTTATCTTAATCTCCTATCCCTAACTATTTGATCTATTTCATGCAGTCATTTAACAATAAAATTATTGAACAAATTTCAAAGTGTTTTCAAAAACTAAATATACCCCCTAAAAGATAGCATTACTATTTTGTATTATTATGTACCTTCTATATGTAAAGTGTATGATAGTGGTCTATTACCACTTTCCAAAAATCAGAGGGTTTTATTTTAACTTTCATAAGCAGGCACATTTTACTCCAACTATTTTACCCCTGAATTCCTCTTATTTTGTTATGTTGTCATTGTTAGTTACTGTCATGTTTCTCTTCCTATCCTCTTCCTCTTCCTTCTATTCTTATTAAAATCTCACAAAATTATCTTTGCTAACTATCCTCTTGGTAAGACTCATACAGTAAATTGTATGTTCAGTGAAAGGTATGGTTTACATCCAAACAAAAATTATTTTTCTTCTGATTAGATCTCGTCTGTTGACAAGGGTATTCTCTTGGCTTTCTCTCCACTACTCATTAATGTGTATTCTTCTGTTACCTTCTCTGAGTCTTTTTCTCTACAACTTAAACAGTTCTTTTCACTTTTATTCATAAGAAATCTTTCTCCCTAATATCTCCAATTAGCCACAGGCTGACTACAGATGAAATTTGGGCAATGATTTATAGTAAGTCTCCATCCATTGCCCTAAGGAGACAAGAGAGTAATGCTGTATTTTTAAATATTTGGTTTAGAAAATCAACACCAAGTACTACAGGATAAAACAATGGGATTTATGCTGCATCTCATCTATTTTGACAGTAGTAAAATTCGAGGTCTGATTATATGTCTTGATGCTGTTAAGACACAGGCGAGGGTAGTAAAAAAGGGAAGATGTTATTGTCAAAGCAACTCTCACAGCATCTCAAAGATCATTTAATTTTTGCCTGAGACTGCTGGCCATGCAGGGGATTCTGAATGATTTTCCATGTCTTTCCCTACAATGAGATAAATTAATAAAAACACTGATAAATGGAACCCTCCATTTCCATTAGTCCCCATACCTGGGATCACGGTAGGACTTTTTGGTCCTGGACCAGTGTTTTCTTTGGATAGACATGAATGCTGAGGTGACCAGGGCACTGGAATGGGAGGCAGAGAGATCTGCATTTCCTCATTGCTCTCACTAAGTTTCTCTCTTTGGGCTCAATATTGAATTTTTTAAAAAAAGACATATAACAAGAAGGAAAGATGAGGAAAATATTTTAAATACTAAAGACTTCATCAATGGGTAAAGCAAGATACAGAGATATGAGCACATAAAAAAATGTGAGTTTACCACCAAAGCACTAGAATCAGAAATTATTAATAGCGGTTACATTTATGGTGGGAAGCAGTGGTATGAAAAAATGTTGCTTTTAATTATGAACTCATCACGCACATGCATGTATTTACTATAGGTATGCATAGTCTTGATAAAAACTGTAGTGATAATGGCTTAAAATGTGGCTGTAGATAAGACTAAATTTGACATGGAATATGAACTAAATCTAAAAATAATAAAGCCATCTTTCACACACAAACCATATAATAGGTCTTGGGGTGGGGGAGACGGGGTTGATGAATAAGGAAAAAAAATTGTTTAGAACACATTTATGGTCTTTTTGCTGCATGTTTGTTAAGTGGAGAAATAAAAAAAATCAATAATACAGAGCTGGTCAGTTAGAACTCCTGGAGCGAAAGAGAAACACATCTCATAGGTGTTAGAACAGATATAAAATTGGGAATTATTAATAAGGCATTTCGGTTTTGCTGTTGGCTTGGAACTGATAAGATTATAGGAGAAAGTCTTCATTTCACACCTGTTTTGCAGAGGTGGTGATATCTCAGAGGTTGTTTGTGAAGGGGACTTCGTATTTGCAAGTTTCCTGATGCCCGTGGATCTGATGTTGGCATCTGAAGCACCTTTTAGAGCACACAAGGCTGTGGCTGCTTTTTGGATGTGTTTATTCATAAGATGAACCAGCTTATATGATATGGTTTAAGGAGCACTTGCCTGTGTATCAAGGCCTGGTCCTGGGAGAGAGCTAGAGCTAGTCCCATTCATCCCTCCTTTGTGTACCTCTGGTTGTGGGAGTGGGTGGCAGCGGAGTGGATGGCCCGGGGTATGCATAGCCCCGGGGTGCCTGGAATGAGTGTGGGCAAGTACTGTCAGTTACTCCTTCAAAACTAAACGTTCATTAATGCTAGAAACAGATATTTTTTCTTGTTTCTAACCCCTTTGAAACACCCACAGTGATAGGCACAAAGGCTAGCAGTTAAGATTTTGTGAGTCTCAGAAGGAAGATTTCGCAAAGCTCCTAAACAAAGCAAAGCTTTTAAACAAAACTCCACTGGTTCTGATTCAGTGTGTCTGGGATGAAGCTGAAGAATGTCAATGTTTAACCATCATCTCAGATGAATCTGGTTGCCGGGAGCCACTTTTTGAGAAATACTAGAGTAAACAATACTCTTGGATTGATTTTTTGAAATACTCCCTGAGCTCACTTGTTTGTCAGTCTCTCTTTGAGTCCACACACTCCAGCTCCCCACTCAACACCTTTACAAAATCCTCTCTTAGTCTTTTGTTTGAGGATAAACTGGCCTCAGATGGAAAGGACACTGCAAGACTAAAAGCACCTGTCCGTGATCTTCCCAGAAAGTAAGTGATCATGATAGAAGACATAGTTCTGGACAAAGAACGTTTTGTTATCTTGTTATATTTACAATAGTATGAGAAGAAATATTTGACCTCCATCTTTTTGTAGTTGAGAAAACTGGTGTACAGAAAGCTTAAGTTACCGGTTCGAGGTCTCACAGTTCAGAGTAAGAGGGGAGCGTGGAAGGGGGCTGTAGAGAAAGGATATTATTACAAGAGTGCAGAGTACAGAGGTCACCACACATTGAAGGCTTTTGATTTTCACTGGGAGGGGTACATCTCTAGATAGCAACTAGTCATTACTCCTTTAGGGGCAAATGTCTGTCACAAACTTGACTGAGTTATACAGCATGGCTTTGGAAATAAAATGCACAAAAGCTTAATTTTAGATCACAAAATCACCAGTAAAAGCCATGCAAAATATATAAAATATGAGGGTTTGGTTTTTTATTTGCTGTCAGGTTATACCTAAGTGTAGGTATGAGAGAGAGAGAGGAAAAGAGAGAAGCAGGAAGACAAGGGGGAGAGAAGAGACACTCCCAGTAAATAGGTTTATTGTATTTTCAAGCAAAGACATGCCTGAGTTGGACTTTATCAAAAGCAGCTATATGACACACAGACTCAATTATTAAACTTGCTGTCTGTAACTTTGTTGAGAAGAGACACAAGATTCTCAGGTCACGTGAAAAAAAACTGCATATCATTTTAATTTCAAGTCTTGGTAACTCGCCAGCATATCCTTTCTCTATCTCTGAACGTCAAATTTGCAATTTCCCCCTATGAGGTCTGCTTCCTGTCTTCAACCAGACAGAATAGTGAAGGTGCTCTGTATAGGACCTCAGCCATAAAATATGAATCATATTTTAAGCCATCAACATAAACAGAAAAAAAATGTATTTCATCAATTTCAAGTTTAATCTGTAGGTAATTTTGGCCAATATATAATTCCCAGGTAGTTATGTTTAAACAGCTTGGCTCTGACATTTTTGAATGGTCTTAGGTAATGTTTTGGAAGCAGCATTGTTATATTTTATAAAATCAGGTTATTGATTGTGTAAGGACCATTTAAGATGAGGCTTGAAAGTCAAAGGGTTTGTGGCATCTAGAATGAGACTCTTCTCTGCTGTAGCTGGAGGGCAGAAAAACAGATGTTCTGGTCTAAAGAGGGAAGCTCCTATCAGGGGAGAAGGCAAACTTTAAGGTTTGGCTATTGCCCAGTTTACAGTAGGCTACTTGTGTGGAGAGACAAGTAGACAAAGAAAGGAATCGTGGATCTGTTAGGGGCAACTGATCTCATCATCAGAAGGAGGCAGGGCTGCTGTTACACCATGGGGACAGTGAAGAATAGTTTAGATTTCTGTCACATGATTGGGGCAGAGAAGATCATTCAGTTTCCACTTAGCAGTTCTGGGTACCGTCCTATCCAACTGACAAGCGTGTGACACCAGCAGGGAGTGGTGATCAGGGGTCTCACAGATCAGCAGGGAGGATCTGGGTCACCCATCCAAATAAGCCACTTAGACCAGCACAGGTACCCACCAGAGGGAGGGAAATCTAAATACGCATTATGGGCGGAAGATTCAGCATCATTTGCAGCCCTCATACCAGTTCTAGTCACAGCAGATACAATCTTTCCCAGTAATCTTTCTGATGAAAATTTCCCCAGGAAAGTCCTACAAGAATCCTAGAGAAGCTATTTTCAGTGGAGCTGAAAGGTACAAAAGATGGCATGTAGGACATGCTGTATTTTGCCCATAATACCTACAGGATTGAGCTACTCATTTCCTCAACTGCTGGGACGTTTGCTGGCTCAAAATTTACGGTTCAGTCCCTCACCAGGAATTGCTGTCAGCTGTGGAAATGGACTCATTTGATGTTAGACTCTCTTCCCCAGAGGGATTTCCTATCAGTGAATGGCCAATATGCCCTATTTGCCACTTTGAGACATCTTTGAAAGGCCATCCCAGCCTCAGACTCCCCTGTGGGGTTGGCTGAGGCTTCTGTTGTAACTGGTTCCCGCCCACGTTCTTTCTCTGCAGTGTCCCTTTCCTCACTCCAGGACAGGTGTGGTTTCTTGGATGACTCCTCAATAAATCCCCTGAAAGCAGAAATCAGCCTCAGAGTCTGATATACTTCCTTGGCTTTTTTCCTCCTTTTCCAGAGCTCTTGGCTTTTTTCTCCTTTTCCAGAGCTCTTGGCTTAAAAAGGAAGTTTCCACCTTCTACTCAGTTTGGTAAGTTTAACACCTGAAAATCATACTCAGTACCTTCTTCTCCCTGTCTTGGCCCTCCTTGTCCAACCTAGAAATGAGCCTTACCACTTTACTTCCAATTCCTTCTCAAAAAGATCTATTCTCCACTTACTCTGCCAAGACCCTAGTCGGAACTATCATTCTCTTTTTAGTGACTGTGAAACTTTCCTCCTCTTTTATCTATTGAAATCATTTTTCCATATTTTGGTGAGAGTGATCTTTCCAGTACACAATGGATGAGGCACAAATTCTTAACTTTTTCCTAGAGACCCTGCATGTGCCTATGAAATGCCCCAGGTCAGCTCTTCCTTCTCTTCCTCTGACTT
The DNA here is from genome assembly GCF_964194185.1 of Rhinolophus hipposideros. Lineage (NCBI taxonomy): Eukaryota > Metazoa > Chordata > Mammalia > Chiroptera > Rhinolophidae > Rhinolophus > Rhinolophus hipposideros. Next base: position 18,018,110 of record NC_138061.1, read on the forward strand.
GCCACTTTCCTTTCAGTTTGGGATCTTTACATATGCTGCCTCTCTGCGTGGAGCTCTTCCTCCAACCCAACATGTAGAAATACTAAATCTCAGTCTTCTCTTCTACAGAAAGGGAACAATCTGCCATTGAGCAGGGCTTTTAAAGGTAAAATAAGATAAATATGCCCGACATATGTTACTTTAAACACATTCACCTTGGCATTTTAAGTTTTGTCCTTTAATCTTTTAACCTGTGATTTCTCTGTGCCTCAATGGGAAGAACAAACTTTAAAGGATGGATTTATGTCAGTTAAGAAATACATAATATGTCCTGCTGTGAAGAATTCTCACTGAAGTTATTAGTTACTGTCAGGTGAATAATATACCCTAGAATTTTGTGTCTTTGTGAACTGGAGATGTCCTGCTATATTTTCAAAATGACTACTTTGTTCTACAACGTAGTTTAAAGAGCAGATAAAAGCCATTAAAGAAATGTATATACTTTCAGGAGCCCTGATATGAAGAAAAAGGAAAATTCCAAATAAATGAGCAAGTACAAAAACATTAATTAGCATCTAATTAGTAACAGCAGAGTGCAGGGCTCAATAATTTTAAAATAAATTGAATCTTTTGTAAACGTCTAAAGTGAAAGCATAGCCAAGTTCTCCTTGAAGTAAGATTAATACCAGCATAATGAAGTAAAAAAAAAAAAGCAACAAACTGTTTTGTTAAGAAAATAAAATTTACTTTATAAGGAACATAAATATCAGGGAATAACCAACTTATTACAGCAAGAAGAAAGGACTTTTAAAGGATTACATATGCCTGTGAAATGTAGAAGTGCAGTGAGATTCTGGAGATACATTACTTACACACACACACATACACACACACACACACACACACACACACACACACACACACACACACACCGGTCAGACAATTAAGTTCTCAAACTTCCCACTGTGCACTTACATGGTGGAAAGTTCACAAACTTAATTGTCTGACCTCCCTGGTATATATGTATGTATTTAAACCAGAAGCAAGAATGTGATTTAAATGAAGTCTGGAATCATTAGAAAATTCTATTAAGATACTATCATTGTTAAAATCAAAAGAAACAAATATTTGATTTTGAAAGTTAAAAAACCTGGGTATGTAACAGCTAATTTTTTTAAATGACGTCTTTAGCATCTTTAAGAAATTGAACAAACCTTTAAATTCAATATTCAGCAGCATATTAAATTTCCCTTGGGAGAGCCCTTATAATTTCCAGCTATGCATAAATAATATGAATTGTTCCAGCACACAGCATTCTGCTTTTAGCCAGAAAGACACTTCAGAATCGATGACCGTGACAAAGGTGAAGGAATATGAGCCAACAGGTCTGAGCACTGTCATTGCCCTCCGAAGGTCCTGGCCTTCGCACTCAGTGACAGCTGGTCCAAATCCCTCCATTTTTCTTTGCGGGCTGTGCACTTTAGGCTGGTTACTTGGCATTTCTAAGCCCCAGTTTCCTTATCATTAAATGGAGATAATAATACACACTCATTGGGTTGTTGTGAGAATGTAATCCGCATATAAAATGGAGAGCTAGATTCAAACTGAAGCTGTGTGACCCCACAGCCTACACATTTCCCCCCAAATTTATTGAGATCTGATTAACATTGTAGAAATTGAAGGTGTACAACATGATGCTTTGTAAAATCTACTCACTTACCAAATTTCAAGCATATGAGGTTTGACTATTAAGTTCGCAAACTCATTCTAGAAAAACTGCTACATACCTCATTGCTGAATATCACTATGTTCACTTTCAGAGTACTCCCCTTGGGAAGCTATGCACCGATGCCAGCACCTAGTCCACCCTTCAAAGCAATTTTGGAACTCTTTTTCTGGCATGGCCATCAGAGCTCTCGTCGTATCACCCTTATTGTTCTGAATGCCATCAAAATGTCTTCCCTTCACTATTTCCTTTATTTGGGGGTAAAGAGAGAAGTCATTGGAGGCCAGGTCAGGTGAGTAGGAGGGTGTTCCAATACAGTTATTTGTTTACTGGCTAAAAACTCCCTCACAGACAGTGCCATGTGAGCTGGTGCATTGTCATGATGAAAAAACCATGAATTGTTGGCGAAAAGTTCAGGTCATCTAACTTTTTCATGCAGCCTTTTCAGCACTTCTAAATAGTAAACTTGGTTCACTGTTTGACCAGTTGGTACAAATTCATAGTGAATAATCTCTCAGATATAAAAAAAGGTTAGCAAGATCGGTACAACAAAGTTCACAAAATTAATTGTCAGACTGTGTGTGTGTGTGTGTGTGTGTGTGTGTGTGTGTGTGTGAGATATTTTTTCTTTATCCTTTCATCTGTGGATGGACACTTCGGTTATTGACATGTTTTAGCTATTCTGAATAGTGCTGCAATCTCTTCAATATCATTTTTTCATTTCCTTTGGATATATACCCAGAAGTGGAACTGCTGAATTGATCATATGGTAGTCCTATTTTTAATTTTTTGAGAAATCTCCATATTGTTTTTTAGTTTACATCCCCCACAAACAGTGCACAAGTGTTCCCTTTTCTCCACATGCTTACGAGCACTTGTCACCCCTTGTCTTTTTGATGATGGCCATTCTAACAGGTGTCCCACTGAGGTTCTGATTTGTATTTTCCCAGGGGTCACACTCTCGACCCTTATGCTAGAGACTTACATAGTCCAGCTATACTGAGTCCAGCCTAACACTCAGGAACTGCTGGATAGAGGCAGATATCATTTAAACAATATATTGTTTCAGATATTTAAATAGTCATACTCAGAGACTGAAAAGAGTCTGGGAGAGAATCAGATAATCCTGAGTGAGGAGTCGGGAAAAGGGAAGAAGAAAGAATAAGATATTGAATAAGAAATCCAGTTGTTTGATGACCTTACAAAATCAATGTGCTATGAGCCCGTGCTATCTTTTTAAAATTGAGATAATTATGCAATAAAAAGCAGGTATCTTAAAATCTGATGAGCTCATTGAATGAGGAACTGACTGAAATGGGGCATGAGGGAAATATGAGGGGTGGAAATGTTTTAAACCTTGTTTCCTATAGTAGTTACCTGGGGGTATCCAGCTGATAAACTCGCTAAAATGAGTGAAGACGAGGACCCCAGGGACTGCATATGCTTTCCCTGAACACACTGATACACTAATGCATGTACAGCGTTTACAACAGCAGCTAGAATGCAGTGACTCCTCAATAACATTTGCTAAGACTATTCATAGGCCGGTATGGGTAGCATTCTAAGTGTACAGAGGTGAGGAATTAGTCTTGAAGAACAAGGGGTCAGATCATAGAGGAACAAAGGTCATACAAAGGACTTTGTACTATATGGCCAGATACCAGCAGAGAGCATTTTAGTCAGGGCATGACATAGTCGGATTTTGTATCACATGGTATCACTCTAGCAGCAGTTTGGAGGATAGTTAGGCAAAGTGGGAGACAAAATCAGGGTGAGCCATGTAAACACTCTTGAGCCTCACTTTCCTCATTTATAAAATGAAGATAATAAGTGACTACTATAACTCACAAAGTCGGAAATTACAGAGGAAATTGTGTACTGCCTAAGAAAGGATGCTGATAGACATAAGGTTCTCTGGGAATAAGTAAGGGTCAATATGTTGGATGTGTGATGATAGTGGGATGTATGTATCATGTTTGCTTAGAGATCAGGAGCAAGGAGCTCTGATCCAGAGGAAAATATTCAGTAGTGAATCAGCCCACCTCTTCTCATTTTCACTGGTGAATCACGAAGGAGGAGAATAATTACACAGTGGTGACTATATTGGCATATTCTACACACAAAAGGAGTAAAAACAGGAAATGTCTTCCCTGTGGGTTCACTAGCAGTCAAAGTGTAGGTCATTCCAGAACTTTGCAGAATTACACAAGTTAATGACTAAGTGATTTACAAGGATCACTGGAAAAGGGGAGTTTGCCCCAGGAGAGGCTCTGAAAATGCCATGCTGGGCCCCTTGCCCTTGGCTTGGTTGGGTCCGGGGGGCAGCTGTTATTTCTTCTAAACAAGATCTTAGTTGTGCTCTTTTCTTGTTTCAGAGAAGTGAAATGAAAGTTCCTATAGTTACAGCCTGAAGTGACTAAAAGTGATGAGTAATTTTCATCTCCATCTTAATTTAATTAAACAAATGGAAAACTGCCCCCTGGCCAAATACATTATCCCTTGCCGATTAAGTCATTAACAGTGGCTCTGTAGCTGAATTCTCCTTTAAGAGAAACAATTTTCTGACAATTCACTTTTGGATTGAGTGCTGATTAGCCTTTCACCTAAATTTAAACTGAACAAAGCTGCGTAGTTTAAAAAGCAAATCTGAAAAGCAAGAATACGGGGTATAGTTCTGTGCCCTCCTTGGTAGTAGCCGATAGCTACCTATGTCTACTGGGCCCTTGGAATATGGGTTAGTCCAAGCTGAGATGTACTATCGGGATCAATACAAACTGAATTCTGAAACTTGGTACAAAAACTAGGATGTGAAATATCTCCTAGATAATTTCAATAATGATTTTATGTTAAAGTAATATTCTGGATATATTGAGTTAGACAGTGTATTGTTAAAATTAAATTTACTTGTTTGTTTTGTTTTTTTTTTAACCTTACAAAGTAGCAACATGTCTTCATGTGGATACTAGAACATTTTAAATTACATATGTACGATGCATGTGACTCTCATAATTTCCATTGGATAGTGCTCGTGTAGACCTTCTATAGTTACATGAGATGTGTTTTAAAAGTCAGTACATACATCCAGGTATGTCAGGTTAGTAGACTAATGTAGGATAAAGCAAGGATAAACCTCGAGAGAAGATCTAGAAAGAATAAAAGACACTGGCAGGAGGGCTCTGGCAGGTAACCTGGGTACTGACAAAATTCTGACTTCAGGAAGGTCAGCTAAGAAAAGAAGAGTCATACGGTCTGGCATCTCTAAGTGGGCCACATCCAAAAGGCAGAGGATACTGTGATGTGTACCGCTTAGAACATCTGACATGTGAATGCTCAGTCTAGAGCTGAGGCACCTTTCTTTAGCTCCATTTCATTTTCCCTGTTGAAAGTGGTTTTCTTTTTTTAATAAAACTAATATCATTCCAGTGTGTCATTGGGTACCCTGATTTTGTTTCCCCCAATATCATATCCTGAACATCTTCATAGGACATAAATTGCCCTCAAAATTGCCATTTTAAATGACTGTGCAACTGTCCATTATATGGATATCCCATAATTTATATAACTCTTTTTATTACTGGTCACTTGTTATTGGCTAATATTTACTACTACAAAAAATACCACACTGTAGCAACATCGAACCTCCATTGCCTTTGTGAAAGTTGATCAAGTACTGCTCTTCGCAGATTATATAAGATAGTTTATATTGTAGATGGGATAGCATGTAGTGGAGATTTCATGAAGTTACTTAGCTGTTCCCTCTTCATATGGAATCAGTCATTTAAGAGCCAGAGGAACTTTCAGGAAACCTTTAATTAACCCTAATTCTTGATAGCCACAGATTACTGATGGTGATCTCTGAAGAATCTTCTTTCTCTTTCTTTTTTGAATTATAGTGTAACAATTAAGAGCACAGTTGCCAAAATCATATTCCCTGAATTCAAATTTGAATTCCACCATTTACTAACTACAGAATCATATTCACATGTGAAGTGTTAATAAGTCTCAGTAAATGTTTGCTTCAAAGATCACTTCAGTTCCTTGCATTATACTTATTTAAGCATATGTGTAAACCACTAGACTGATCGTGTCTAACCTGGATTATTGCCATAATCCCTTCATGAAGTTAGGCTGATTGTGACGATGAAATGAGATCAGGAATTTACAGATCTTAGCGTAGGGTTTGGCACATAATTGGTGATCATTATGAGTTAGTTAATAATATGATGATTAAAAAACAACAATAATAAAATGCAAAATGAAGTCATTTAGTATAACAAATGATTACCAAGTGAATAATATATTTAAGACAGGAAACAGGTACTGTGGGATATACTGAGCCTTCGCTATTCAGACACATAGATGCACGTTATATTTGAGGGAGACTATTAGGCGCAACGAGAGAAATTCCAAACAATTCATTATTTCAGACTAAGCAGATTTTTGCTATAGTCCTGACATTGAGTCACCTTTTAAAAAACTTCATTATGACAATCAAAAATGATTGCAAATTAATTAACATCAAGTTTGTGATCTCCCTATAAATACCACAGTGAGTTATTAAAACCACTCAAAATTTTCCTAAATTTATTTTTTCAAATCTCTCTCATACCTGTTTTCACACTCGTTGTGGCATATCCTCAATGTGCTCTCTTTTCCTTTATTTCAGGTTATTCTAATATGTATATATATATATATATATATATATACACATATATGTATATATATGTATATATATAATTATATATATGTGTGTGTGTGTATATATATATATATATATATATATATATATATATATATATAATTTCTTGTTAACTTAGCACAACACAAGCAGGTTCTTGTGTTGCCTCTCTATTTCTTCCATCTCTGGCTCAGTCATTTGTCACTTCACATCAACTTAGGCTCATGCATTTATTTCAACTTTTTCAACATCCAGACTCTGCACTATAAAAGATGATCCAGGCTCTGACACAGGAAAAAATAATTGTTCATTCAAAGAAGGAAATAGGATCGGGGGAGGATTTCAGACACACATAACATTAATAAGTGCGAATTAAAAAAAAATGGTACAAAGTGATACATGTCCTAATAGTTAGGAGGAAAAAAAAAAATCCTGCACGCTGAGACTGTCTGTGAAGTAGGGGTGGATAGGAGAGTAAGGGCAGTCATCTGTACCATCCACATAAGAAAAGAATGCTTGGGATTGGGTTCCCTTCAGGGAAGGCCATGGTTTCTAGTTGCATAGCAAATTACGTTTGCACTGATAAAAAAGTAAATTACGTTTGCACTGATAAGAGAGAAGCGGAAGATCATAGCACACCCAGTTCTCCGTAAATTAACAGCGAGCCTGAGAGAGAGGCACGACACTGCATACTGCAGACACTAGTTCCCTAGAGTAGAGTTAATACTCATTCCTCTTTGCCTTTGGGACAAGTGAACCATAGAAATATGATGGAAACACTGAGTCTGTGTGGAATAAATGGATTTTGCAAGAATGTAATACAGAATGTGGCTGAAGTTATGGCTCTGCAGGAACCACGGAAGACATGAAATGTGGTACTGTGTGTACGACCTGCCAAGGCTGGAGATGCTCCTTGAGCACTGTGGGGCAGAGCAGGTTTAGCACTGATGCCACGCACCTTTATAATGCCCCACTCTGGAGATGGAGTTGTCTTATGCCACGTGCATTTGTCAAAGATGAAAGGAACAGCATTCCCCTTTCCTTGGGGGACAGGTTTTTCCCCAACTCCAGCCAAATGGTTGCTTATGGAGCTGCCATTCACTTTGCATGGGTGGGCATGTGGCTCTTGAGAGACCACGCCTGACTTTTTGTTCCCCCACCACACTGCTCCCAGGTACAGTCCAGTGATACAAATAAGTCTCTGCAAATAGTCCTTCCCTGGGATTTTCTCACTTGAAGTGGTGGGAAAAGGTTATCTTTTAGGTTCTGAAGTCCTAAATCCTAAACCTGCAACTGCACGTTCAGGTTTATAGGAAAAGCAGCCTGAAACAGGAAAGTGATATATACAAAGCAGAGAAGAGTGAAAGAGAGGGACACGTGGTAATTCACTATTAACACCAACAGAATACAGTATTCACTGAAGCCAGTTGACCATTCTGTTTTCTGCTTATGTAAACCAACAAATTTGACCATTTTTGCTTACCCTTATTCCAACTCGAGTTTGGTTGCTTGTAATCAGGATGTAGCAGTATGAACACTAAAGCATTTACAGGTAAGAGAAGATTTGGTTGAGGAAATCAGGCTAGGTTTCTTAGAGAGGGTGATATTTAAAGCAAGGTGGGTTTTCCACAGGAGGAGATGGGAGATAACATATTGCTGGCTTAGGAAGTAGTATGGACAAAGGCAGGATAGCTAGGAAGAACAGAACATATTCAGGGCAGAGAGAAACTTGGTAAGCACATCGGAGAAAAGGAAACATCCTCCCATAGATGTTTCCATAACTGATGACTTTCTCATCTCTCTGATCTCAATTCAAAAGCCACGTCCTCAAAGGACCAGCTTATCTAACGTTCCCAGTCACTCAGGGTGACATATTTGTTTTGTTGAATTTGTAACACTTACGCATATTCTGATCTGACAAGTTTGAGTAGTGACTTAATGGAGAAGACATGAGATTGCATTGATTAGTGCTTTTTAAGACATGAAAGACGGCCACCTTCATAAAATTTAGAGTGGGCAATGGCCCTAGAGATTGTCAGTCCAGGCTTCTTATTTGATAGTTGAGAAAACGGGTGCACAGAAATATATAAGCATGTGTCTGGTCTCTCAGCAACTTAAGGACAGAACCAGGATGAGTTCTAATACTCATCTGTTACCTATGCCATATGTCCCGCTGCTTTACATTTTTTTTGAATGGCTTAAGTACATCTATTTAGAGTTGGATAGATTTATTGACCTCAGTATTTTTTGGTCATTGCAATTCCAAGAGATTCTGATGAACTATTTTTTTCAATAAAAACAACAACAACAACAACAACAAACAAACAAACAAACAAAAACCAACTATTTTTCTGTGAGCACCAAAAAGGATTCTTCCCTTCTTTCGATCCCATGGTTTATAATATCAGGAAATGCTTACGCACATGCACATGTGTACTTTAGCATGAATGCTCCACAACGGCCTCCATCACCTGTCTCTGTTTTGGTTCTCCCGTAGAGTGATAGAGCCCTGTGGGTAAATTGAGACATACCAGGTACCCTTGCACTACAATTCACTCTAATCTCTTCATGAAAGTGTGAAGCAAAATCAAACAAAAATATTTGCATATTTAGTGATGCCTAACAAACAGTTTAAAATAATGAAACGTTTATGTTTCATGCCACATATGTGCCTTTAAATCATGTTATCCCTGCATCTAAGGAAAGTAAACTACGAAATTGGCCAAGCTATCAAGGAGATCCAGCAGCCTTTTCTCAGACCACTATTTTTAGTTATCTGTCACACACCACATTTCCCCCCATACTTATCTCCATTTATTGATACCTGCCTTCAAAAAGGCAACTTACTGATAGAAATTCAGCTTTGTGAAGCAACAATTCAAGATTTCCAGACCCTGAAGATGAAGGAAAGTAAATGCCGGGTTATAAGTTGGTTGAGCTTAAAAGAGCTAATCAGTAAGTGACCATTAGAGCACTGTTATCAAGATTGCATCCTCTAGGAAGCAGTAAAATAGAAAAAGGAGAAAAAAATAGGACATGAAAGAAAAGAGTAAAAGGGGGAAAAAGAGTCACCCTAAAGTTTGTTCAGCTCTGAATTTAGGACTTTCAGACAGTGTGGTTCTGTGCAGCCTTTCCTCTCAATAAAAATTGAATTCTCAGGACGAAAAATGACTCAAAGGCTGCTTATTCCAACTTCTCCTCTTGAATACCCTTCCTGCCACATCCCCACAAGCAGTTGTCCAGCCTAAATTTAAAGATATCAGCATGTTGAAAATGTCACATTGCTCAACAGCTCATCCCTCTCTTAGATGTCTGCCTTAGTTCTTGTTTCATGAACAGAAATTCAACAGAATTCTCAACTGGTAAAAAAATGTATGGAAATATCATTTTTTTCCTCATATTCTGGGAAGTACAAACTAAAACAGGAAGATGCCTTTTTATTCATATAGCATATTAGGAAATTTATATCTTCTGCGTCTTAATCAGATTGGGCTGCTGTAATAAATCACCATAGACTAGCTCCTGCTTTGAAATCACTCTGAAACCCCAATCCTTGGCCCTTGCTCTCTAGGCTTGTGGTAGGGTGTGGCAACCCTGATGATCTCTGAATCGCCTTTGGGATCACTTTCCATTTTCCAGCATCCTGGGCAATAGGTCTTGGCTTCTATTTTGATGACTGACTCATATTCTTATCAAATTTGGTCACATCCTTCATGTTTTCTTCAGAGATAGCTCTCATTTTTTCCAATACGGATAGGCTGAGAATTTTATAACTTTTTTTTTTTTTTTTTTTTTTTTTTTTAGTTTTGGTTCCTTTTTAATTAACAATTCCAACTTTAAGTCATGTCTCTCTTCTCACACTTTATTAAAGTGACAAGGAGAAACAAGGCTGCTCCTTCAACACTTGGCTTAAAAATTTCTTCAGCCAAATATCTAGCTACATCTGGGAACTCAGAGGAGAAATATATTTGTCAAAATGGACTTCTGGTTTTCTGAACCCAAATTCATAACCAGAGTCTAGTGGCCACTGCTGACAGAGGCCTCTCACATCACACTTTCAACCTCCTGTGCTGTGCCCCTGTTGTTTATGCAGTCTGAGCAAAGCACTGTAGGGAAGCCCTGGTTTTGTTTTTCAACCAATGGACCAAGAACTGCCCCATCCAATGCACATATACCAATCAGAACTGCACAATTTGGACCAATCAGAACAGCACAATTTGGAAATCTCATGCACATGAAATTGACCAAAATGGGAACTATGGGTGGGAAGTTTCTCCATAAAAGGTGGCCTCTCCTTTGTCTAGGCAGAGCACAATGTAGGTTGCAACTTGAATCTGTGTCTTCTGGGCTACCACTCCTTTTGTGTGAAGAAATGTTTTTATTCTTCATTATAGTCTAAAATTAATTTTGGTTGACACATCACTCACAAGTTTTACCTTCCCTAAAATACTAGGACACAAACATAATTCAGCAAAATGCTTTGCCACTTTATAACAAGGGTCACCTTTCCTCCAGTTTTCAATAACATGTCCCTCTTTTTCCATCAGAGATCTCATCAGAATGGATTTTACTGTCCTTATTTCTACCAACATTCTGTTCATGACCACTTAGATATTCTCTAAAATGATGGAGGCTTTTGCTACAGCTTTCCTGTCTTTCTTCTGGGCTTTCACCAGGATCTCCCTTAACAGCCCCTCCATAGCAATGCATGTTTATTCAAGCATGCATTTATCTTCCAGTCTCTACCCACTACCCATTTCTAAAGCAAATTCCACATTTAAGGTATTTGTTACAGCAGCACCTCTATTTCTTGGTACTAATTTTCTGTCTTAGTCTGTTTGTCCTGCTCTAACAAAATACCATAGACTGGGTGGCTTATAGATAACAAAAATTTATTTCTCACAATTTTGGAGGTTGGCAAGTCCAAGATCAAGGTGCTAGCAGATTTCGTGTCTGGTGATGTCCTACTTTCTGTTTCATAGACATCACCTTCAAGCTGTTACCTTACATGGCAGAAGAGGTGAGAGAGCTCTCTTAGGACTCTTACATAAGAGCACTAATCCCATTCATGAGGGCTCTACCCTTTTGACCTAATCACCTCTTAATACCATCACCTTGGGGATTAAGTTTCAATATATGAATGTGGGGGGTAGGACATAAACATTCAGACCATAACAGGCATAGTTTAATCCAATGTTAAAAATAAATGTTTTATGTTACAACTAATGTGGGAAGGTTGGTAAATCATATACCTTCTCTCTAAGAAAAGTAGACAAGATATTGCTTGGGTACGAAATACTTGTTAAAAGGGGATCTTCTAATGATATCCTGGATGGTTCAGCTCATTGGTGATAATGATGCTTATCAACATTATGTTTGTTTTATACTTCTCTTTCTCCAGACTAAACAATATATACATCATGTAGCAATGAGTAAGCAGTCTTATATTTAGCCACATAACACATAAGAGGGGCTCTGACAGAAATAAATAGGTTTAAGCAGGGGTGAAACTGAAAATCAAGTTGCTGGCATCTTGAACTGTCACAAAAAAAAAAAAAAAAACAACACACACAAAAAAACAAACAGAAAAACTTTTGGTGAGATGTGGAAGGATTATAAAAAGTGGAGATGGCAATTCAAGTTATGTTTGTTTCAACTGAAGCTTTCATTGAAATGACTTTAAGCAGAGACATCATACAAATCCTAGCTCAGCAAACAGTTTTCAAGAAGAGAGAAAAACACAGTATTCCACAAACTGTGAAATTACATCCTTCATGCTTTGCATGCCTTCCTATACCCTTCCTCTGCTTTCCTACTCATCTTCCCAGAAGCACTGTCCTAGAATATGCAAACTTCTAGTCAAACAGGAGTCTAGAAACTCCAGGTGGGTATCATGCTGTTAGAATCAGTGTATGGATTCTAACCCCCCTGGTCTGATGCATTCATAGAAAATGTGTCATTTTCTAAATAGCCAAATATTGCTTTTAAAAAATATGTAAGTCACCTTATCATTTATTTTTAATTGTGATAGTATATGCATAATTTAAAACTCATCATCCTATTTTTAAGTGTACAGCTCAGAATCACTAAGTGCATTCCATTATTGTTCAACCATCACCCCCCTCCATCTTCAGAACTCTTTTCATCTTGCAAAACTGGAATTCTATATCCATGAAACAATTCCCCGTTCTCCCTCCCTCAGCCCCTGGGAAACACCCTGCTATTTTCTGTCTTTATGAATTTGACCACTCTAGGTACCTCACATAAATGGAATCATATACAGTAGTCTTTGTCTTTTTGTGACTGGCTTATTTCACTTAGCATAATATCCTCAAGGTTCATCCATGTTGCAGCATATGTCCCTAATGTCCCTTGTAAAGTAGGTTTTCCCCTGCTGTAACTTGCTGGCTTAGAGAGATAGAGATCAAAATTAGGGCAGATCCATCAGAAAATAATGGGCTGGTACATGACCAATGCCAGAATACCAAGTCCCCAATCATTTCCAGCACAACTCCTCCAGAAATTTCTTCAAACTCCAATGACCTTGAGGGGGACAAGTTTTTGAATACCCTTGTAACGAAACAGTTCTATGTGTAGCCGAATTCTTCACTATGGCTGGAAAGCTTCTACCACAAGTAATAAACTCATGTCCCATAGGCAAGATCTTCATTTTAGGATCCAGCAAGATGTTATTGCACATTCTAAGAGCAAGCAGGATGGTAGATCTAAGTTTTAGAGCTGAGAACTTATACGTAGACATTTCTACTTGAATAATTTCTGCCAGACTTCTACTTATAAGAGGTTTGTGAAAAGCTTCCTTTGAGTCCTTTATCTACAAAGGGGCACTTCCCATTGGGTTTTGTGGGCCAACTGGCAAGCACACACAAGGATGAGGAATACTAAAAGGTTAGAATTCAATGTTATGGCTGAAGTGACTGATAGCCTTCCAATATTTTCTGTCTCCCAAAGCATTCACACCAGCCTGATAAACCATCACTGCATATCAAATACAGCAAGTGAGTATCTAGCTCCACTGAGAATCCCACTTTCTTTGTCCTCTTCTTGTGCTAGTTTCCACTCAACATCCAGCTCTTGAACCAACCTTTCCCAGGTTCCTCCATCTCTAGGATCAGAGATGTTAAAGGGTAAATTCAACATCATTCAGTCATTGAGGATGGATTCGGGATTTGAACACACATCTGTCTGACTGATGCCAATGTTCATTCACAAACATAAATTCCTGTCTTAGTAAGAGACAGAGCTGGGATTTTAGTGCAGGCAGCTAAGGGCAGCATTCATGTCCTTAATCACTTTACCACTGTAACTTCCAGAAAACCCTCTCAAGTAGTTGGTTGGACTCTGGATGGTAAAATTACATCCTTTCACACACAGCCTTTTTTTCCCCTCAGAATTAAATAACTAATATTGTTTGTGAGAGAAGGTGACAGATATTTGAAAGCAGATAGAAAGAACCGACACAACTGACTCACCAAGTGATAATTTCCCCATAAAAGAGACAGTCAACCCATGGTTTCATTGGCTTTTTCAAACTTGTATTCCAGAAATGTTCTAGGCAAGGAGATACTATCATGTTAGATTCAAAAGCCAATTAAACTAGAGTCAAAGTTTTTTCCACATGCTTTCCTTCCTCCTCTTTCTTTTCCCTGACTTTTCCTGAATATTTGTTGGAGGTGGTTGATGAAATTCAGAGATAAAACAGGAAGGCAGCTGAGTATGGTGGCGGCCTGATATGATTCAGAACAGAGTGGGAAAGGACGCTAAGAAAAACAGAAGCATGGCGGGATTTGGAGCCACATAAGGGAGGTGGCTGAGTAAGGGAGTGGACTACCAGAATGTGGAGCTGAGAAAAGGGGGTGTTTGAGCAAGCTGTACTCTGGGTGTTCAGCACACAGCAAGAACACATGTAAGTAAGGTGGCTAGGCTGGGGAGGAGCTGGTCAGGTGGATTAGTAATATACAAGGGAAATGAGCAAATAAGAAAATACATTGAGGAACATTGGATATTGGTTTCTTACTATCAGAAAAAGAAGTTATAAATACAGGAAAGAGGAGCCTACAGCGAACCACAAGTTGTTAGATTTGAAGTGGAAGTGTTGATGCCAACGGATAATTTTCATGCAATACAGACAGATTTAGAAATAACCATAGAAAGTGCATATAATATACACACGTTATTTCCAGCTCCGCCCACTGAAATGTCAATAGCAATGGGCACACCTGGCACTCAGCTCTTGATTTCTAAATACGATTCTCCATTAAAATAAATCGGAGATTTTTAGAGAAACGACATTAAGACAGTGACAGTGAAAGTACAAGATTAAACTGAAATAACTCATTGTGCCAACCCAAAAAGAGTGTTCAGAGATTAATAGAAAGAATATGCAAAGAACATAGAAGTCCCCTTAAAAGAGGTCTCCACTGGTAAATTTGGGTAATTTGAGCATAAGAATAAATAATGACATAATAGATCAAAACCTGAGTAAAACAGAAATTCGAGTCCATACTGATATAAACACATGATCAATAGGTGAACAGAAAATTCTTCCTTAGAGCAAAATGCCCGCTATTAAATGTAAGAAGGGTGATAATTACAAAAGTAATCATCGCTGTCCTTCATAGTAATAATTGATTCAGGCAATGAAATCAATGTCAAAATTAATGGGAAATGTAATGAGAAAAAAGATATTTACGTAGTTTCACAGTATGATCCCCAAAATATTTTTTTTCAAAGAGAAAATTGTATAGAGGAGAAATCTGATAGATGCAAATTTCAGTAAGTGACACTAACATTAACAGCACTAAGTATTGGACAAACCCATATCTGGGGCAGTACCAGATAGGATTGTACAAGAACTCAGTACACTTTCTTAACTGTTTGGAACAAAAGTATGTAACCGGGGTTCAATGAGAAAATTCAGATTGAACACTGAGCAACACTTGGTACAATAACTTGCTTATAATCTTAATCATGAAAGATTAGAAAAAACTGAGAACATATCCCAAAGACACTAATAAAACATGACAACTAAATTAAATATATTATCTTGGACTGGGTCATTTCTGAAAGCAATACTGAAAACTTCTGGTTTCCAGTTCCACTGGGGAAGACCTTGAAATTCGTCACTTCCTCCTAACAACAAATAAAAAGCTAAATGGACTGAGAATCAACAGTTCTTCTTAGATCTATAACAAAGAGGAGTAAACAGGACAAGTCACTGCCCCCAAGACTGGAAGAACAGGCATATACAGAAAGTTACAGCTTACCAGAGCAGAGACTATGAGTTAAATATGCTGTGGGAACCATGCCTGCATAGGAACACCAAAACTGTAGTTGAGATTACTGGATTACTTGAGAGGGTGTTCAATCATAGGAGGGGCCCCACAATTTTGTGAAATTTACCTCCGGGAATTCAATCAGGTTCTCACAGTAAATAGCAGGGAAATCTTCCCTCATTCTTCCTGCAGGAGGCAGGGAAAAGGAACCATTTTCAAATACTCCAGAGTGCTCAGTTCTTAACAAGACCTGTCCTCAGAGGAAACTAATTCAACCAGAGCCTTGGGCTATAATCAGATTCTACTTGACCTAGGGAAAGGGAGATACTCAACTCCAGTCCCCTCTAGCCTTCCTGTTCTACATAAAAGTGTAGGGGAAAAACAAAATGAAACAAACAAACAAATAAAGCCACAGCAACAACAAATAAGAAACACTTGTGAAGTTCTTAGTCCAGAGGTATGGGCTTATTAAGAACTGAGAGATCTAATCATAGAGCTATAAAATGGTTCCCCTTCCCCAACACCGCACCACCACATTACAAAAGACCTACTTACAGAAATTACTTTTACCTGGTTTATCATACCCAGCTGTGGAAAAAAAAAATTACAAGGCCCACCAAAGGGGCAGGAGGGTACAATGTCAAGAGACAGAACAAGCATCAGAAAAAGACATAGCAGTGATCTTGAAATTATCAGACCAGATATTTAAAACAACTATGATTAATAAGCTAAGGGCTCTGATAGATCAAGTAAACTACATGCAAGAACAGATTTCATTGTACACGGAGAGAAGGACATCCTAAGAATGAAACAAAAAGAAATACTAAAGATTAAAAAGCACTGTAACAGAAATAAAGAATGCTTTCTATTTGTTTATTGGTAGACTGGCCATGGCAGAATAAAGAATCTGTGTACTAGAGGATATATCAGTAGAATCCTTAAAAACCAAAGAACAAAGAAAACAAAGAGTGGGAGAAAGAACAACAGAATATCTAAGGGCTGTGAGGAAACTACAAAAGGTGTAACAATGCATATGATAATACCAGGAGCAAAAAGAGAGGAAGAAACAGAAGAAATCTTTAAAACAATGTCTATGAATTTCCCTAAATTAATGTCAGACACCAAACCACAGATGCAGGAAGCTTAGAGAACACCAAGACAGTGACATTGTCAAACCCAGTGAGGATGTGGAGTGGCAGCAACTCTCATTCATTGCTGGTGGGGATGGAGAATAGTACAGATGGTTTGGGAGACTTTTTTAGGTCGTTTCTCATGAAACTCTACGTGCTCTTACAATAAGATTCAGCAGTCAAGCTCCTTGGTATTTCTCCAAAAGGAACTGATAGCATGCCCACACAAAAACCTGCACGAGGATGTTTATAGATTTATTCATAATTGTCAAAACATGGAAGCAACCAAGATGTCCTTTGGTAGGTGAGTGCATAAACTGTGGTACATCCAGAAAATGGAATAGTATTCAGCATTAAAAATAAATGACCTATCAAATTATGAAAGACATGGAGAAATCTTTAATGTATATTACTAAGCGAAAGAAGCCAATCTCAAAAGGCTACATACTGCATGAGTCCCACTATATGACCTGCTGGTAAAGAAAAACTATGGAGACAGTGTAAAGACTAGTGTTTGCTGGGGCAGAGGAAGAATAGTGAAATAGGCAGAGCACAGAATTTTTACGGAATTAGAAATATTCTTATAACATTATAGTTGGGGACACACATATATCATCATAGATTTGTCCAAACTCATAGAATGCACAACACCAAGTTAACCCTAAGGTAAACTATGGACTTTGGGTGACTTTGATGTGTTAGAGTAGGTTCATTCTAGGTAAAAAGTGGTCCATTCTGGTGAGTAAGGCTGATAATGGGGAGGCTGTGTATGCGTGGAGGAAAAGGATATATGGGAAATCCCTATACCTCCCTCTCAATTTTGTTGTAAATCTAAAACTTCTCTAAAAAATAAAGTCCTAAAACAATATAGCACTCTCCTTGTTAAACAGACTTCTGATATTTACTTGTGGATTTTTTAGAAGGCTTTTTGTCAGCCCTGCAAATAGTATAAAACTCCAAAATTAAAGAAATACCAAGATAATTGATATTTCCTCAAAAAATAATATTGGATAAAATTGGCCAAGTAATGAATAGATGGTAGTAATTATTAATATCAAGTTCTTAATTTTAATGGGTTTTGTGGGTATGTAGGAAAATATCCTAATATCCTTTGATGTAAAGAATGCACATAAAAGTATACAGGGTAGTAAATATCATGTCTGTTGCAACTTTAAATGATTCAAAAATATTGCACCTACACATATGTATCCATTTATGTCAGATTTAGGGAATTTTCAAGTAAAAGGTTGTAAATGTCAAGAGTTCCAGAATCGAGGTAAAAGTTTTAGGTAATTTTGTTGTACCATTCTTACATTTTTCTATAACTTTGAAATTGTTTAAAAATAAGAAGTAAAATAAAAGTTATTGAAAGTGCTACCATATTGATAGCTGACACCTCGTTCTTGTGGAGTAATAGTCATAAAATGAAATATGCAGGGAAACAGCATCTTTTGTATTTTTTTTTCCCTGACAAATAACAGCTTCTTAACACAAGTTGCTATTCTCTGAAAGATGATAGATGATGCCTCACTAAGGGAAAGCCGAACTTCTTTCCTTGGAGAAGGTAGCAAAGCCACTACTCTTAGACTAAATTTGGGTCAGGCCACATTTTAAATCTATAGTGTAAGAACCATTTTCATCTATGTTCACACTCTAGGGATGTTAATTTCTGTGTTAAAAATTAAAACACACACACAGAACTAGAATAAGGGTTTAAAAAACTTCCACAGAAATTCGTAAGAGATACTGAACTGTCACTGATACATAATTTAGCTGTCTCATAGGACACTGGCCTCGCAGGAAATCCCTTGCAAAGCTTTTAATTCTGCATTAACTCTCTGGCACCAGCTCATTTTATCTTCATAACAGCTGTCTTAGCTATCAATATATCTATTAATTTACCTTCAGGAAAGAAAAGGTCCTCCAACTTTTTAAATGACAATATTTAAGATCATACGTAACTTCTAAAGGCTATGTTGAAATCTCTTTTGTCCATTTTCACAATTGCGTGTCTCTCTTTGCTGCTCTCCCCAAATCCCATCCATCCTATAAGGCTAATTAAAAAAATCTTGTCTCACCTTTCAGAAGAAATCCATCCCCAATTCCAACAACCATTGCCCATTGCTGATTCTTATCATATGTGCTGCATTCTAGAGTTACTTACTTACATCTTATCTTCTTTACTAGAGTGAAACTGCAAGTTTCTCAAATCATGTTGGGGCTTGCTCATCTCTCTAGCCTCCATTTTGTTGAGAAAGATCCCAAAACACGTATGGAACTAATTCACTACATTCCTGCTAAATCAATATAATAGTCCAAAGATCAATAATTTAATAGGTGTGATGGACGTATTTAGGGTGATCTCCACCATCCTTGCCTCCTAGTATCACACCTTTGTATAATTTTATTCCCTGGAATATAAGTAAAGCTCACTTTACTTATTTTCAAGGCCACTTGATTCTAACAGAATATGGCAAAGGTGGCACAATGTATATAATTATGTATACTGGAATACAATACATAAAGTTATGATGTCCATCATAAAGGCAGACCCTCTTCCTGGCTGGCTCTGAGGAAGCAAGCAGTCATGTTGACAAGGCTTCAGAAAGGGATTGAGACTGGCCTCTGGCAAACAATCTGCAAGAAAATGAGGCCCTTAATTTCACAGGCTGCACAAATTAAATACTGCCAACAGTCATGGAAATTAGGAAGCAAATCTTTTCGGAGTTGAGCTTCAGATAAGACCACAGCTCCACTTGACACCCTGATTGTAATTAAAGACTGGTAGAGCTGATCCTTTGTTTCCCATTTCTATGTTTATTGTCCCCTACTCTCCTTCATGAGATCAAGGCTCTCAACTTATTTTCATATCCTCATCTCCCTCCCCCAAGGTACTTGGACTCACAGAATTCAGATGCATTAGCAGATGTGCTTTGCCATTAGAACTAAATTTCCAGACAAAACTCTGGGAATGTGATAGATAATATCTCCCTCTGGTTTGAATCTCAAGCTCGCTCTCTACCTTTGAAACTCTTTTCTTTCATTTGAAATATACATTTTTTGTTCTTGTTCACTCTTTAGTTTGTCTGTTTGTTATGGCTTCTCTTTTCAGAGAGGGAAAGTGACTCTTCTGTCTTAAAGTCACTGTCCTCCATAAATATTTTCCAGGTGAATATTCAGGGGCCAGAAGCCTTGAAATCACATAACAATGTTGCCTAATCCATCCTCTGTTACTGAGACAAAAAACGTAGTCCTGAAGTTGGCACCTAAACTCTCCAGATTCAAGAGAGTTTCTGGAATTGCTTATTAACAAATAGAAAATGACTGTTCTTTTATAATGCATCAGAAGATTAAGGAGGCCCAGTGCCCTAATAAAGCTAGCAAACCCAGACCCATATGTGCGTGAAGCATTTGCCACAGGCTAAATGGTCTTTGCTGAGGTCCTGTTCTGTATGGTCCTTGCTTGTGACTCAGGAAGAATCACTTTTCCCTAAGATATTTTGTTCTGTCTTTCAAGGTCAGCAATCCCACCTTAAGTTAGTGTTCAAACTCATCCCTGATTCTCATCGAGCTAAGGGATTCACTTTGGGAAAAAAACAGTAAAGAAGATCTAAATAAATTGGCCATTCTGCCTGTGTTTCATGTTAGCAAATAGAGCTGCATGTGTCTCTGTAAAGTGAAAATAAAATGTCACGATGTCTACATGCCTGGTAACCTATAAAAGAGTAGACACGTATGGTGGTTTTTGTTAATGTTAATTATCCCTAGTGAGTACTAGATGCTAGCACTATGCTGGAAACTTAAACGCTTATCTCACTTTACCTTCCCCCCAAATTTTATGAGGTTAAGTATTATTATCAACATGTTACAGATGAAAAACTGGGGTTCGGAAAGACTATGTGATTTTTAAACTTGTTCCAGATTTAGTCACCACCAGAGCCAGGTTCACACTCCTCTCTCTGATTTCCAAATGCATGTTCTATAAATAGCTTATTTCTTGTGTCCTATTATCTGCCTTTGGATTCATACTTACCAGATAAAATCCACTAACAAGATTTTCTTTTTTAATTTTTAGTAAAGTTTTAGAAATGAAACCAATATCTTCTTATGTGCATTTTCACACCCATTCATAAAATAAAACCATGACCATGACAGTCTCAGTGGGATGTGGCCAATAACTCACTGAGATGAAGGAGTGGAACAAGGGACAGTTGTGTTGCCTAAGGTGTTGATTTCACATGGTGCCATCCACCTTGGAATGTAACTACTATACTCCCTGCAATGCCTTCCCATTCCTCACCTGTGGAGGTGTGGGAGTGAAGAGGAACTCATTAATGCAAGCCAGTGTTCCTGCCTGCTGAAAAATGATGCTCAGAAACTGCAGGCTAGGTCTCTATTTTAAAAATGGGATGAGAGCCCATGACTCCCCTGAGAAGTCTGAGGAACAGGTCTTGATCTATTTATTTGAAGGACACTCAAAGCATTCTGAGGAAATATCCTTTCCTGGCCAAAAGCTACATTCTCTGAAATGAGATGATCGTGTATCTTTTTTTTTTTTTTTTTTGGTTTTTATTTCTTTTTTTTCTTTTTTTTATTTTATTTTTTTAAATTTTTTTTATTAGTTTCAGGTGTACAAGACAAGGTAATACTTAGACGCCCACCATCTACATCCCTCACACTGTGAACCCCCCTCCCCCCACCCACCATCCCTCCGATCTCACACCCAGCCATCACATCACACACATAAAATTATAGTTGGCATTCATTAATGTTTAGCCTCTGGTGCACAACGCCACGATCAGGCATCCACACCATCCCTGAGGTGGTCTCCCAAATAGGACGCATGCCCATCGGATACCCAACAAAACCCCTACAACATTATTGAATAAGTTCCCCAAATTAATTTCCAGAAAACCCTGAGACACACAGGAAAGTGTGTGCAAGGGTACACAACAACAATCACATAGAGTGGCACACCATGTATAAGCGTCCTAATATTACCTCGGAAAAATGGAAGCTCTGACAGGCACCATCTCCCAGAAAGTGAATATAAAAGAATCAGGCCTTAAAGCATAAGGAGGGGCCGGTCTCAGTCTAACAGACTGGAATTCAAATGGTGGTAGTCCTTTTACATATTATTAGTAAAATCTTGGAAAATTACTTTTTCTCTTTGATTCTTAATTTACCATCTAAAAAAATGAGGATAAGCCTACCTACTTCTTTGTTTTGCCATGATAAAGTGCATGTTAAAAAAATATTTAGCATAGAAGCTGGCATGCAATGAGTCCTCAACAACTGTTTTTCTTAGAGTGCGTGAGATTCTAGATTCCCAATGAAGAGAGAGACATCCTTCCATTAGTGTGGAAGGGAAAAGGCTAGATTTTTAGTTCAAAAGAGGAAAAATGGTGGCAAGGTTCCAGGTTGTGTGTTCTGTGCATGAATCTTTTCTTGCTTTCTGAACCAGTTCATTTCAGCGAACATGTATTGAGAAGCTAGCTTAAGCAAATTATGGTTTTTATTTCTTGCACTTCTTTTCTCTCAAGCCTCCCTCCTATCTATCCCCATGACTACATTCTGGGGAAATCCCATTTGACTCCTTCTTCAGGAAATTAGACCTTTTAACAAAGTTGCATAAGTGTATACATCATAATATTTTTTTCCACAGACATAGACGTTTTTCATTATAGGCCCCCATTCACTTGGGATGCCATAGAGAGGAAGGAGAAACCCAGAGCAGACAGAGGGCAAGGTAGAAAGGAAGGGACAATAAAACAGGATAAATGGTGGGAGGAGACAGAGGTGCCCAGAATTATCATCCCCCATCAGCTCCAGGAAGGCAGAACCCACATTTATAATACTATGTCCATCCCTGCCCCTTAGTCCCTGGAGCTGGGTCTCACAGATATCTATTGAATGAATAATAAATAATAAAGTTGAGAAGAACAAGGCACTGCCAGAAATTGCAAAAAGCAATTTCAGTAAACTAACTTATTTTTCAGCAATTATGACCATTGTATCCATGACTATTTACTTTTTCTTGAAAATTATCTAAGACTTGAATTTAAAGAAAGGACACGAGCACCGGGCCCTGGCTAGAGGCAGCCAGCGTTGTATGCAGTAGAGGAGAAAGAATTGAAACATCAGAATCCCAGGCATATTTTGGCCCACTGGGGATGCCTTTTCCCATAAATCTTCACTTCCAGGGACAAGTCACTCCCAGGGGCCAAACACCTGGATATAGTTTACATTTTTGTTTCTCCTATAAAAAAATATGCATGTTTCCTCTTACCTATATTTTTTATTATTTTTTTATTTGTTTTGTTTTTAACACACAGGCAGAGTTTTTTGAAGAGCAAGGGCTGTAGGAAACTGGTCTGAGTTGTATGCAAAGAGACATCTTCTGAAGCTAATATCCCAGAAAAGAATGATTCATTAAACTCAGTTTACCCCATCAAGTGTGTCCTCTAAACCAAAGAAGGGTTTTATTTTAATATGTAGCTCATGTTTTTCCTTGCACAGGTGTCTTCTGTGAAACACAGTATGAAAGCAGGGGACCAAACACATTTCCACAAAATAGGAACTCTGAGTTTGCTATCACTAATGTCAGATAGCCAATTAGGTTCCTGGACAGACCTCAGCAGCATATGCTGTGATAATGAAAAAAAAAAAAAAAAAAGTAGAAAATAGCAGAGAATTCCAGCATCTGATACATTAACCTGCAAATTAACCCTGCATTAGATACCCCTGGCCTTTTCCGGGGGCAAATCTAAGCTCACATCCTTTATCATGACTCATAATTACCAAAGCCATCTTCCATGCAATGTGAATTAATTCAATGGCCCTGGAGCCCAATGGTAGGTGGCACTTCTGTATCAACCAGTGATTGGTGTCAGACAGCTGGACTATGACTCAAGCAGCATACAGGTGAGCCTTCATTTTAATGACTGCAATTAAATTACAACATTCATTCACCTGGAACTTTTGACCAGCCACTAACTGCATTTTCCTGTACCACAGTTTGCACTGAGGTTTGTCTCTGGCTTCTTTTCTCTTCTTTTTTCTTTCTTTCTTTCTTTTTTCTTTTTTTCTTTCTTTTTTTTTGCATTAATTCAACTGATGGGTGTTGGGCATCTATCATATACTAGGAATTGTGTTGAATGCTGGAGGAGTGTGTTAGAAAGAAGCCATAGTCCTTAGTCTTTGGGAGTTTATATTTTAGGAGGACTGGAGGAGTGAGGAGAGACCAACACTAAAATAGGAGCAGAGGAGAGGAAGAGGAAGAGGGGGAGAAGGAGGAATACAGATAATTATGTAGTTACTGACAATAACTTCGAATCAACCCCACTTATATCTTGCTTTAGGCTTCTTTCAAATCATGATTTAGTGACCATTATGCGCCCAGCATTTAGAAAGGGTCTTTCAATAAATCCACCCAATATCCCTAGCAAGTGATTACCAGTCCCATTTTACACAGTCTGAGATTATGTTTCAGAATATGAAAAAAATAACAACAGCAATCACAATCTTAATACAATCTAAGATGTACCGAGCCTGTAAAATAAGCTGAGCCTTTACTCACATAATCTCTTTCCACTCAAGATCATCTTATGAGGCGGCATTATTACGACCCCCCTTTTACAGTTGAGGAATGGAAGCTCTGAGAAGTTAGCAATTCTCCTGAAGGCACAAAGCTATCCATTAGGAGAGCCAGAGCATAAAACCAAGTCATACTATCCCCAGAGTCCCTGTTCTTAAGCACAGATGAAATAAAACTGAGGCTTGGGATGGTTAGCTCTTGCCTATAATCCACAAATAGAAAAAGGTCTGAAGCTACACTCATCGGGCCCCAAAGTCTCTATTCCTCCTCTCACCTGCGAAAGACTAATCTCCAAATTCTAAGGTATGTGCTAAATGTATTCCTACTGTGCTCATTTATACCCTGATTATATCCAGTATGGAGACTTGTCTCTCAGAAAACAGTCGTGCTGGCTGACACCTCCCTCAGTCTTCTCCCCTAAAGGACATCCTTTCCTCTCACCTGTGCCAGACTCTTATTGCCTTGCTGCTGAGCCCCTTCTCCTCTGTACAGCTTTCTTTCATTTCAGCACATGGCTGGACATTCCCTACTCCACATGCTTTGAGGTCTCAGCAGTTCCTGGGATAATGTATTCCTCGGTACCTATATATGCCACTGGTAATGTTGCTCAGTCATGTTGGTGCATGTACGTGCCTGCACTTGCACAAAACAAGCCACAACAAACTTCCACAGCCAAAAACAACAGAGGCAGGGAGATAAGCAGAGATACTGAAAGCAGCAATTGGCCAAAAGGGAGACGAGGATGTATCACGGGAACAGGAGGAGACTGTGGGAGGTCATCAGAGCCAAGGGACAAGAGCTTTCCAGGAATACAAGACAACAGGGCACAGTTTCCTCTTACTGTGCCAGGCATCATGCCAATTTCATTGTAAACTGTACTTTTGAACCCTTTCGTCCATCCTGTAAGGAAGGTATTATCATTTCCTACAGAAGAAAAAATATACAGGTGTTATGCATGTTTTCCCAAGTCACGCAGCTAATAAGTGAAGAAGCTATGATTTAAATCTGTTGTCAAAAACCATTTTCTAAAAAAATGTAAAATGCTAGAACGCTTATGTACAGTAAAGGAAACCATCAACAGAACAAAAAGGCAACCTACTGAATGGGAGATGTTCACAAATAATGCATCTGATAAGGGGTTACTATCCAAAATATATATAGAACTCCTACTCAACATCAAAACAAACAATCTAATTTAAAAATGACCAGAGGACCTAAATAAACATTTATTCAAAGAAGACATACAGATGGCCAATAGACATATGAAAAATGTTCAACATCATTAATCATTAGGGAGCTGCAAATCAAAACCTCAATGAGATATCTCCTCAAACCTGTCAAGAATGGATATCATTAAAAAAGATAATAAATAACAAGTGTTGGCAAGGATGTGGAGAAGAGAAAAACCCTTAAGCACTCTTAGTAAGATGGTAAATTGGTGCAGACACTATGGAAAACAGTATGGAGGTTCCTCGAAAAATTAAAAATAGAACTACCGTGTGACCCAGCAATTCCACTTCTGGGTATTTATCCAAAGAAATCCAAAACACTAATGGGAAAAGATACATGCATCTTATAGTCCACTGCAATATTATTGGCAATGGCCAGGATATGGAAAGAACCAGGATGTCCATCAATAGGTGAATGGATAAAGAAGAGGTGGTATATATATACAAAGGCATATTACTCAGCCATAAAAAAGAACGAAATCTTGCCATTTGCTACATCATGGATGGACCTAGAGGGTATTAAGTAAAATAACTCAGACAGAGAAAGACAAATACCGTGCGATTTCATTTATACATGGAATCTGAAATAAAAACAAATACACAAAACAAGACAGAAACAGACTCATAGATGCAGAGAACAAACTGATGGTTGCCAGAAGAGGGGAGGTAGTGGGATGGGTGGAAAAGGTGAAGGGGATGGAAAGGTACAAACCTCCAATTACAAAATAAGTCACAGGGATGTAATGTACACCATAGGGAATATAGTCAATAATATCGTAATCACTTTATGTGGTGACGGATGGTTACTAGACTTACTGTGATGCTCATTTTGTTAGGTATATAAATGCTGAATCACCATATTGTAAACCTGAAACTAATAAACGTCGACTATATTTTAATAAAAATGTAAAAACATGTTTTCTACATCAGTATTCTTCACTGTGGCACACACGTTGTTGGTGACTCAGATATAGGTGACCCTATAAGTTATTATCCATACAGAATACTTTGGAGATCAAAAGCAAGTGCTCTTATTCTGCCAAAACAATAGGTGAGAAAGAGATGAACAGTCATCTTCCTAAGGCGGCACTACTGACTTCCTGAAAAAAGGTATTAGTACGACAATGAGGTGGAAAGCAGATAGCAGTGGACTAAATAGGTAAGAGGGGATCAAAGACAATAGAAAATGAGAAAAGTGGAAAACAGCTTGGCCCTTTGGAGGTGAGATTTAAAATCTATAAAGCATGTTAAGGTCATTTTTAGTCAAGCCAGAGATTAAGCTTTGGGATGCTGTTCGTCTTCCACATCAAACTGTAACTATGCAACCACCACACCATTATTCTTGATTCCTTGTAAACTTCCAATAAAAGAACCTATAAGTAGGATTAAACTCATGTCCCCTAACTCTTTAGGAATTTATGAGTCTGAGAATCTGAGCAAAATGTAAACTTGACTCTGGGGAGCTTGCAAACCCCGAAGGAGCATAAAAATGTAAAAATACATAGTGGCTATAATTGCAGTATTAAAATTCTTCCTGGCTGACCCAGAATCATTTATGGGCTTCTGAATTAAACACGAACCTAGTGCAGCATCAGGGACCTCTAGAGGCTGTTTCTCATTTTGTCAAACTGCACTTGCAACTATGGAAGCAAGTCCAGAAACTGAAAACATTGCCCTGTGATGCAGGGGGCAAATTGAAGCTCCGTCTTAACTAGCCCAAGCTGCCCTTCTCAAAGATGTCAGGGCTGACATGCAGCATTTCATTTCACGTAATCCTTATTACAACCATGGAAGATAGGTACTATTCTTATCTCTATTTTACAGATGGAATATTTGGAGCTCAGGGAAGTTTAGATTATCTGCCCAATGTCACACAGCTGGTAATTACTGGAGGTTCTGCACAATTTCATCACAATTCTATAAGTATGTTAGAAACTTTGTTCATTAATTTTAAAATAATTATTTATTAAGTATCTTCTGTATCTCAGACCCAGTGGTATTTCTTGTCTTGGTACCCAAGGACTTACTTTTGTCATTGCAGAAACTTGGAAACATTACGTGATCGTATAAAGGGATGGTTAGTTAAGATTCAAAAGGAAAGTACAAGCTAAGAGTTTTAGGCAAGTTCCAATTCAAATGATCACAAAAGATTTTAAACACACATGTGAGACTTGAAATAGACTCTAGGAAGGATTATGAAAGATAAGTAGTAGTAAGTTGTCTGCCAGGAGGAGGATTAGAGGTAGGGAATGTACCTGCTTGCAAGACACGTTTGGGGATTTTAGGGCTAAATGAGCATCACTGTTTGCTGGAAAGAGTCCTTCATGCAGAGTCAGGAGACATATTGTAGACAATATTACACTGAGCTACATCTGCTGTCCTGACCTCAGTTTTCTCATCTGTAACATAAGGAGACTGACTAGATGACGCATAGCGTCCCTCTTAACTCCAAAGCACACTGTTGTTTAGAGACCAGCATTGCAGTCAGAGCACAAGACATTCCAGCTTGAAATGAATTCCCCTGCTCTGGGATGGGCTATAATGGTCAAAGTATCCTTCCAAAGATACTGTGATCAGAATGACTAACCCTTAGTGGTCACCACCCACCACTTTGGTTGCTTCTTAATAACTCACTCACATTTGGAAAAGATTCACTCAGCATCATGTGTAACAGGCCTTGGGGAACGACAGGTAGGTATGCACCTCTTTCCAAGAAACTTGCAATCTGAGAGGCCATTACCTGGAGCCCACAGGCCAAATTCATTATATTATCACATTACCCAGCTTTTAAAATGTTGATCAGTTACCAACATTTAAAAATTGCACAATTTCTCATAAAAGACCCTGTCACTATAGCTGGAGAAGCACTGATAAGGAAGGGGTTAGGGGAAGGAACTCTCACATGTTTCATGGGTGGGCAGTTTTAGGAGAGGTAGAACTTTCTGACTCCCCAGAAATTAGAAACTGGTATGTTGATGGAATGCATCTCTATATCTGAACCTCATTGTGAAAACTCACTTCAGTAGATATAAATTTCACAATAAGGATAAAGAAAGCAAACCAAATAAATAAAATCTACCCCCATGGGGTTGCTCTCTAACTTCAGTCTACTGCCTACCTTTTCCATCCAAAAATTTGTATCATTTATATAAAGTGAGAAAGACTGTTTATTTTGACCCCCATTTTTATTACCAATCTTCCCTCTGTGGTCTTGTGAAATTAAATTTTTATTCTGGTTCTCAGTTTTTATGGAGCCATAAACTACGGGGCCCTAGTTTATTGCTCTTGAACTTCAATGGCAAGCCAAGGTAGGTCCAATCCTGAAACTTCAGGCACAAGGCACCCAGAAATTTTTGTTTCTTGGGCTTGGCCAATGAAATTAAATTTTACTCTAAAGGTGACTTGGTAAGTGACTAGGCCTTAATGGCCTAGTGAACAAACATTGGAGTAGTGAACAAACACTTGAGTTATGGTCTGTTTAAACTACAAATTGGCTGCAATTTATAGCTTGTAGTTCCTAGGAAAGAGACATCTTCAGGATATCACAGATGAGGTAACAGCTGAGTTCTAAAGAGGAAGCCTCTAGGTTTACTGGGAAAGAGGAAAAGTAACTGATGAATGATAAGGTTGCTGTGTGTCTGATCATTGAAGGAGAAACCTTTCTTTAAGCCCACTTTTATGGAACACATTAAAAATACAAGCAATTGTAAACCAAAGGCATCCAACAATTGATCTCTAGAGAATCAAACATACCAGGGTGCCAAAAAAAAGTCTACAAGTGGACACTTCTGTTATCATTGCTCAAGCAGTAGTTCACTATAATCAGAAGTGTCTGGATGCTGTTGGTAACCACTAGAGAGCATGTCCTATAATTGCAGAAGTCAAACATGACTTGTATTCATCTTTTGTTATCGGTATATGTTGAGTATTACAATTTTAATACAGTTTTTTTTTCCTTTCTTAAAAAGTTCACACATTTTTTTGGCACCCTCTGTATACTGCGAATTTGAATTATCATTTCCATTCTTTCTTGTCCTGATTACAAATATAACTGAGAACTACCTCTGAACCTGGGCAGCAAGATAGAATCAAGGATTCTTGGAAGGAGGGAAAAAGTAAAACAATTTGGTGAAATTATGTTTAAGTAGTTATATAAGATTAAATTCATATTTTTAGCACAACCAATGTTACTTCCATTATTCATTGATCTGGATGGTAAATACACTTTATCTGCGGTACATAAATAAAGCATTTTATTTTCTTTTTTTTCCCCCAGATTTTTTGAACATTCTTTACTAAAAGTATTTATAGTATGTTTTTCAGATTGCAATCTTGTTTTAAATTTAGAAATACATAAAATGAAGAGATTGAAGAAAAACATATTCAACACATTATTTCAAAGTATAACATGCTGTTTAAAAATTAGTTTATCCCAGGTCTCCTGATTTTTGGACTTCTAGTAGATTAGTTAATTTCACTTTCTGGAATTCCAGTTAGAGCAAGCAACAGACATGGCCAATCTTGCTTTAGTGAACAACCAAAGGTAATTTTTGGTTTACTCACATTTTAAAATAATTCAAATTAAAGATAGAGTTAAAGCTTTAATGAAGATAGTTAAACAAATAAGTTTATTTAATGGAATTGTACACTATAGTCACTAAAAATAGAATGAGGTAATGTCAATATGGAAAGATGGACAAAAAATAATACCAAGTGAAAAATCAGGTTGTATGAAATGTATATTATAATCTGGTTTCTCTCTCTTTCTCTCTCTCTCTTTTTCACTCTATGTGTGTAAGTATATGTATATATATTCATCATTTAAATATATACTCACATGCAATATATTTATCCATCAACAGAAAAAAGTCAGGAAGATACATGTAAGTTATATGAGAGTTATATTAAAGGTTTCACAGTATAATTTGTATACATTATTTGTTTAATTTATATCATGCATATTGTTTTCTTTTGAATTTTATTTTTAAATTATTACATGTCAAAATTTGTATTTTGGGTTGACAGTTCTACAAATTTTAACACATGAATAAATCTGTGTAACTGTCCTCACAAAAATATGTAATAAAAACTATTCACCAAGAATTATTTTTTATAATGAAAAGGAAAAGAGGTTACAATACACCCATGTGAAGTGCTGGAATTCTTGAGGCCTGCCCCCAAGGCTCCTCTGGAGGCCACAGCAGCAGCAGTGGCTCCAGCACTTTCCACCCCAGGCCTGGAAACAGCGCTCCTGACACACACAGACACAGCTCTGTGGAGAAGAGATGACTGGGGGATACACAGCTTTGATATGTTTTTCATCAATCATAAATATAGTTTCATGACAATAAATATGCCATGAATACTCCATTCGCAGCTGGAATTTGATCATGTGAGACACTGACTGCTTTGCCATCATGGGCCAGGGAGCCCTGATTCTCATGGCTGGAGTTTTCAACTCAGTGCGGCACATGATTTTGGTGCAGCAACAATTATTTCTGGATCATTCTACAACAATTAAAATAATAAGATCAAAGTGATGCATGCAATACTAAGAAGATTTGGGAATTCTTCATAGAGTCCAAAAACAAGAACAATAACAGCAACAAAAAGTCAGGTGCAAAGAGAGGAAAAGGAGGAAGGATAGAACATATCCTTTCACCCGAGCATATAAAAAAATGAATGAATGAATAAATGAATGAATGAATGAATGAATAAATAAAATAGGAGGGTCAGTGTTGTCTGGAGATAAGTTTGGTTTCTCTAATGAGGCACCAAGAGCCCCTGGTGGCCTTGTTTCTGCAGTTCCTTCCTGAGTATGTCTGTACAAGAGATCCCCAAATTGCTGGGTCATTGACACTGCAGAAGGCGGAGAGCAGACCCAGTATTCACTATCATATCTTTATTGGAAAGTGTAGGTGACACACTGAGAACAACATCCTGGCACTGAAATGACAAGCATCAAAGAGGTAAGGTCCCTGACCTTGTTCTGCGACCATCAGGGAGCTGGGTCAGCTGATAGAGTTTCCAGCTGAGAGAATCCATACAATGGCTGCCCTAGGAGAGCGCCAATGGCAGAGTCTTCATTACACCTCATTCCTCAGAGGTATTTTATTACCACTCGAAAGGCCCAATCAGGCCCCAATTAAGGATAAATCCCCACCATAAGAGGTACGCACATACTCCTGGGCTAAAACAGCAAGTAGTTTCCTCATGTAAACAAAGATTTAACTTCATTTTTCTAGGAGTACCTATTTTTCAGGTTCTGCTCCTTTACTTCCTGCCAGACATCTGAGTTTTTCCAGAAATTTTAACTACCTGCCTTGCTCTGTCATTAGGAATTAGTGTCCATATGGTCCCCATCTGTCTGATTTGGGACTCAGATTGTCTGACTTGTGCTATGAGTATCTCTCCCAGTTGTGACCCATGGCTCTGATCTAACCTCAAGCAACCACCTTCGTGATCCTTCGAGCCGTTCTCCAGGTCCCTGGGCTTCCTCATTTGGCATTCTGAACTCTTACACACATACCAGCGTAACAGACATCGGGACTTGGCTTCTGGTCCCCTGTTTTTTTATCAAAAGGTCTAGACTTCCCCTGGGAGGCTATCGTGGTTATCAGAGCGTACCAGTACCACCCCTGTCCTCACCTGCAGGGGAACTGGCGTACTATATAGAACTCTACTTCTGAGTTTTAAATGCTTCACGGAATACAGGAAGACTAGGGCATTCTCTTAAGTACAGTGTCATTTGGAGGCCCAAATGTCCATCTGGTGTTTTGTACAAAGTCACATGTTGCTGTTTTTGTTACATACGTCTCAGTGGAGCAGCCCGCGCTCATCTGTTCTGATTCCTTATCACTCCCAGTTGCAAAATTTAAGAGCTCCACAATGGCTGGGGGAGAAAGGGCTTTCTAGATGATGGCCCAACAAATAAAAGATATCCTCTCCTCATGTGACCGAATACTTTTAATTGACTTATCAGAGCCTCTAAATTTTAAAAATGAGAATGGTGTAGAGAACCATGCCACTCTTTCAACCACAACCCAACTACCTCATACTTTTTCTCTAAACTCCTTTTCCCCAGGAGAATATACCTTTATCATTGTGTTCTGTACTGGAACCGAAGTTAGAGATTCAAACATTGAAAATTTCTGGGTTTTAAAAATATATAGAGGGTTAAGAGGAAGCATGTTATATGGCTCTTTACCCCAATTAACTACCCAAAACTCCAGTTTCCCAGAGATGAACTTCCATCAGTATTAATACACAAAGAACAGTTGTAAATAGAAACCAACAGAGAGTGTTTCACCAATTAGAGAGGGTGCATGAGGTATATGACTAATACAGCTAATCATATCATTCACAATACCAGGAAACCATGCACAACATGTGTGCAGGGGATTGCTGTACCGGGACTCACAAAATGAATATCAACATATGCTGAAGAAAAAGCAGTGCCTGAGTCTGACTGATCTATGTTATTGGTTCCTGAGAGCCATTCAGGGTTAAACCTCCAGAAGCATTTTTCTTCTTTTAAAAGTAACCACATGCCCTGCCTTTATAACAATCACAGCTCCCCAGGTGTAGGATAAGCTACCTCCTGAGGCAGTCTGCTCCCCAGACAGGATGGTGTTGTCAGAAACCAGAGGATCACGTGTTCAGGTGCTAACAGGTGCAGGGATCCCTGTGTCAGAGAGGGTTGTGTTAGATGACCTCTAATTTTATTTCTGCTCACTCAGATCTAAGCTTCCAGAGTCACACGCTGTGATTTAATAGCCACTCATAACAACATTATAAGCAATGAGAGGCCATGAGCACTCCCATCATTTGGAGGAAACTGATTTTCAGAGATAACAAATGACTTATCCTGTCATGAACCATTAGTGGCAAAACCAGGGACAGCCAACACCTTAACTTTCATCTCAATGTTCCATCTGCCACCTTCAAGCCAAAGGCAATGTTTCCAAAGCTGAGATGTTTATAAAATAAAACCTAAGAAAGATTAAGAAAAGCGGCACTGGCCCGGTGTTGGAGGAGACACAGGGGACGGGTGGCAGCTTCCACTGGTCCCTCGGACCCCGTGTCTGATTTTTTTTTTTTTCTCTCCAGGATCATAGTCTCATGTCTCATCCACCACGATTTCTCAGAAAGAAGACACCAGTGAGGCCACATCCCAATCCCAAGTCCCTGGCAGTTCCTCTCAGTTCAGTCACTCCATGAAATACCTCCCCTTGGCCTGGCTAGTTCAAAGGCAGGCTGGGGACAGACACAGGAGGCAAAGGGCCTGCTTCCACTCCAAATTATACGACAGTGCATTCCATGAATTGGAAAATGACCCCGGTGCAGGAGAAACCACCTACCTCTGGTTCCAGTTGGAGAGAAGCCGTCTGTACCCATAGCTCTGTGGACTCTGAAGACACAGGTGTCATGTTCCTGTCAAAAAATCCACAGCCACATTTATATATCAGAGGATAATCATCATCATCCCTTCCTCCTCTCCCTCCTCCTCGTTTTCCTTCTATTCCTCCTTCTGCTCTTCCATTTTCTCTTCCTCATCTTTCTTTCTTTCCCCCTTTGGCAGTCCATCCTCTACATATATAGTATTTACAAAGCATTTTCAAGTATTTTTCTCTGTCACACAGATAACCAGGGAAAATGAAACAAACCATGAGACAGATTCCCTAAATCTTCTAAAAGGGAACTTGGTAAAGAGAGAGCTGTCTCTTATATGACCCCACAGTACCTTAAAGCACATGGGCGATTTTGCCTTGGATAAACTAATTTGAGGGAAAGGAAATCATACCAATGAAGACTTTTTGATCACCCTATGTGCCATATACTCTAAATATTTTACTTGCATTGATGCATGTCTCCCTCAAAGCCACCCTGTGAGGTAGGTTTATTATGCTCACTTTGCAGAGAAGGGAACTGAGGCACACCTAGTTTATGTCCTTGTCTAAGGTTACCTAGAATGAAACAAAGCTAAGAGTCAACCCAAGTTGCCTTACTTGGAGTATACCCAAACCACACTGAAAGTGATATGGTTATTTGTCAAACAAGGAATCGACACTCAAAAGTAGTTATCTAATTTGCTCCAAATCACACTGATAATTTGAGCAGAGTCAGACAAAACTTTATTCTCCTGAACCTGGCCCAGTGTTTCTTCCTCAGCATTAAAACTATATGCAATACAAAGTCCAAGCTCCTTTAAAATGCTGGATCCCACATACAGCTCAAAGATGGGCTGAGAATCATAGATTTGTGCTGCTGGCAAATATGAGACCTCCTTACTTGGAGATACTGTCTGAAATTAGTCTTTTGGAATAAAAAAAATTACTTAGAGATTTGACCTATAAACAAGGTGTACCTAGTATGAGCCAGGAATCCTGGGTCAGCTGCTCTCCTATCTTGACATCCTTGCAAGCTCCTGAGGAAGTAGGCAATAGTATACCGATTTTTCACAGATGGGAAGAGAGATGGTTTCTCCCTTTCGGTCTAGAACACATCAGAATCTGAACAGTTTATGCCAATGAAAAAGATGTGACTGAAGATACCTTCAGAAAGTTGGATCTATAATGAGGAAACTGGGTTTGAAAGAAGAACAAAGGGGTTTTTTCAATCTGGTCCTGTTACTGTAGAGCAACCAGTCCTTCCCCTTATCCTGCATTATGGAATAGAGAGTTCCAGTATTCAGACAAAGACTGAAGTTGTTTAAACTTGAATCTTCTCCACCTTGACCTTAACAGAACGCTTTTACAATTTCTGTGAATGTCTTACCCTATAAGAACTAATTACACAGACCTCTTAAACTGGATAAGCCTGACTCCACACTAATGTGCTGCGTTACTGCCCTAAGATTTTACTGATTCTTACAAACTTGTATTGTAATAGTAATGCTCTGCTTGAGAAAGAGTGAGCTCTGAGGGCTTGCCCCCACTTTGCATTCTGTAGGCTGGGGGTGGGCGGTCCCACAAATACATAATCAGGTACTGTTAGATATGCCAACTCTTAAAAAGAAAAAAAGACAAAATTGTTTTAAGTCAAAATAAGCCCATGTTGAAGAAAGAAGAAAGGGAAACTAAGTGTAAAGTGCACTGGGTGATCTGATATGGTAGAAAGGAACTCAGCCAGCCTCTGACACTGACTCTTTGGCTTTAATGGGTAAATTGTTTCTTGGAAGATGCTGTCCCTAAAATCATCCGGTAGGCTCTTGTAGTTTCAAGTAAAAGTAAAGAGAACTCTGTTTTGAACAAAGTGGACGAAGTCTTATAACCTGAATTCTGGTTTCATGGAGGGGAGAAATTTATGAGGCAGAGACCTTGAGGCCACTGCATGCTGTGCCATCCCTTATAACCCTGTATTCAAGCTCCCTGCAACAGAAAGTATATTTTGGTATTTTGCCATAATTTATATATGAACAAAAGTTCAATTTCCTAAATGACCCTATTATTTTTGGTGAATCTGTGCCTGTTAATAACAGAAGTCCATCTATCCATCCATTCAATGACTAAGTGGTAGTTTCCACACAATTAGTTAAACTCGGCTCCTAATTAGGTTCTCCATTAGCACACTGCTAACTTAACATTAAAAGTCATAGCTCTGGGCCATCTGTCAAAGCACTCACAATGTGCCACACATGCTGTTTTCCCTCCTTAGTTATATACCTGTTCTTTCTGCCTCTCACTGGCTTGCATATCAAGACTCATTTCCAACCCTACATTTTTCCTCATGATCCTATCATGGAAGATGATTGAAAAAAGCAAGATGTGAGACAAATGAAGCAATTAAAGAGTAGTCATCCATTTTTGTTCTTTCATTTATTTAATCAAACTTGAATAAATGAATCCTCCATTTCACAAGGGTGCAAGACAGTTACAGGAACAAGGAGCAGACTGATAATAGATAGACTGAAGCAAAAGCCTTTAAAATGGCTTCTATTAGCCTGCTTTACTGAAACAATTCCTCGCTAGGAATAAACATTTATGTCAAACAGTCATCTATGGAAACAGAAGCATAAAATGGTTGGGATTTACATCAGACCCAGCTCACTTTCTTATACTGGGCAACTGAATTGATGTGGTCTACTTCACGTAGGGACCAAGGGACAGAGCCTCTAGATTGTCCCAAGAAACGTTAATTAAACTTAATTAATTCAACTATTCTTACTCTCCTACTGTACAAAGAACCAGTCAAGTTATCTCTCCAACTAGATGGAAAACTCAAATGAAAGTGTGATGACATTTATTTATTTATATCTTCATAACTGTATGCCTAAATCAAATCAAGGACACACACAAAATTAAACTGTAGGATCTCCTTAAAAACAAACAAACAAACAAACAACAAAAAAAAAACAACTCAGCTAATTTGAGCTAATTTGTCATGGGACCAGGGAACAAAGATGACTGAATTGCCAGTCTGCTTCTGGCAATCCCAGGTTGCAGCCAAAGCCTCCTTCTCCCTCCTTTAGCTTTGACCCCACAGATGTTTTCCAGGCAACCGCATAGGAAATATGTGAATTATTTTCCCACTTTGACCACTAGAGTGGTAGAATGATTTTAGTCTGCTGAAAAGCAAGTGAGTCACTTTCATGTTAGGATACATTTTTCAACATTTCAAAAGCACTTTTAAGAGTGATCCTCTTTTCTCATGCTATTTCCCAAACCATATCACTGAGTAGGTATAGATAGCATCACAAAAGACAAGAGAAACAGAAAAAGAGATACCATGCAAATATGAACTCGAGTACACATTAAAATAAGCTTAACTAATGAAATGAAAATAAAATAGCACATCTAAGTATAGTATTATTGTACCACCTAAAATCATCTCACGCACCATGGCATTTCATGTACCACATGTGGAAAATACTGAGTTTTATGATTTTCTAAAGACCTCTTAGCTCTAAATTCTCAGTTTGTCTTACCTAAGAATATAGCCTAACGGACTCATTCAGGTAAAATGGCTGTTTTGATGTGACAAGTATTTCTGGGAATCTGGCTAACCAGACAATCCATTCTGGGGTTTTAAAGCTAAGGTCTGATGATGCAAGACCTGAAAAGCCTATGGAAGCACTGTTAGCCACAGTAGGAAGGTTGGGAGCGTATAGGTGGCCATAAAAGAGATACTGGATTTGAGAATGGCCTCAACTCATGGCACAGCTCACCCTTTTCACTTTTCTTTCAAGAAAAGATCAGTGCATCATACTTTAGAATTACTCAACAAAGGACTTATAAAGATCACTTGAATTTTGTAATGACTATCAGATGACTAACAGTTAATGACTAGGGAGTAATATGTAACTTCACTTTTCAACATTTTAGCCACTGACTACATATGGCTATTGATTAAATGTAAATTAGTTAAAATTAAATAAAACTAAAAATGACATTTCTCTGTTGCACTAGCCACATTTGAATGATCAACAGCCACATGTGGCTAGAAGCTACTGTGAAGAGCAGAGCAGAGGTGTATTCCCATCAATGCAGAAAGTTCTATTGGAAAGGACTGCTCCATGGTCTCTACTGATGGACAGTCTGCAGAGGAGCCATGTACTGGAAGAGAATAAGGTCCTGTGAGAAGGTGCAGTCCAACAGAAATTTCATGCAAGTTCATGCATGTGAGCAAGCAAACACACACACACACACACACACACACATATACACACACTTACATAGATGACCTCTGTAGTCCAAGATCTCTATCTTTATGACAAAATCAATCTAAAGCAAAAGTCGTGTATCATTTTCTTCCTCTCCCATCCCCAAGTCCAAGATCTCTATCTTTATGACAAAATCAATCTAAAGCAAAAGTCGTGTATCATTTTCTTCCTCTCCCATCCCCAAGTCTTGATCCCCTACTTGTGTTTCTATTACCCAAAACTTGTTGTGCCAATAGGGTCAGGTATGCTGCAAGTAAGGAGCTGAGAGCAATACACATATAGATTGTTTGGGAAATGCTAATAGAAAATTTCCCTGCCTGAAAACTTTTACTTCTTCCTACTTTGCCTAAAACCAACCATGTTTATATATGTGAGAGTAACACGGGGCAGACCACCAACCCCATCCAAAAGTATAAAGAATGGCCATAAAAAATAGCCAACCAAAATTAAATGGAACATATCCATTGAGTTATTTGGATTATCATAAAGACTTGAGTTCCCATTACCAGCTTCTTTGGCCTCAGGAAACCTGGGGTGTCTAGAATGGAAGCCACTGTGCAGGTGAACAACAAGGTCCCTTCACTTGACAGATGAGAAAACTCAGGTTCTTGCTTTTACGTTGCTTTTAAAATATTTTGATTTAATGCATTCTGTCAGGAAATAAAAGATGGTCTATGTACTTTACTAAGGATGACTGCACAGTGAATTGAATCTTTTTCTTCCCACTGAGGGAGATTTTAACCAATGAAAGAATGAAATTGCCATCAACTGAACCCAGCAACTCGGACTTCCTGCTCAGCCAGACAATGTCATGACAGTGGAACTGGTTTCAGTAAAGGGATAAGTGCACTGAGAACAGCCTCTCATGGAAAGTATTTAATCATTCGAGCCCCATTGACAATGAGGTTTCCTACACCTGAGATACAGGGAATAGTGAATGTTTTAAACACCTACTGCAGTTTGAGCTCCCCCGTATTTTATGTATGTATATATTTACTACCTGCCAGGAATAAGCTTATATGCTACTAACTAGCTATTGCACACTGAGTATCACTAATAGAATTTTAAAGTGGGTTATTAACCAAAAGAGCTAACTTTTATTGACTTCTTACTATATTCTACGCATTGTGCTAAGTGCATTATTTGGATATTTCATTTAATCCTCGTAATGACTCTAGATACAGATACTATTTTTATACCATTTTACAGCTCGGAGACCTGAAGATTGGAAATACTAAGAAATTTGTCCAGAATTACAATGTTATTTGGAGGCAGAGTCAGGCCTTCAACTCAGGCTGTCTGATTCCTGAGCCTGGACTTTGATATACTGACCCATAAAGTTATACATGTTGTTAAAGCCTAGCTCAAATAGATTTTCTTGTCTCACCTATCCAGTGTAGAGAGGAATGAAGTTAGTGATTTGATAATAAGAAGTGCTCCTTTCCTTTAAGATACTAATCAAAGGGAGGTGACTATGAGGAGAAAATGGAGAACACTGAAGCAGTGTTCAATTTGTTTCATTAACATGCTGAAGAGGATCAGTGATTCTGAATATATGTAACCTCAAGTTCCCTGACCCACCAAACTAGCAGGTCACCCTATCAAATTGCCGATGATACTTAACTCAGATTTAATGTTTCTCCCAGAGCCACTTCAACCTGTCATTTTTATTTCCCTCAAATTACTGTTATAAATAATAAAAATAATAAAAATGTTAGTAACTTTTTTTGTATAAAGATATGTGAAGATTAAAGTGTTGAGAGATGTTAATTCATTAACTTTGTATAACCACTGACTCTTATTTGCATATATAAACCAGATGATTAAAGCAAACACTATTTGGGAAATCAGCAACATAATACAAGTGGTTGCCAACCAACTTGGCTTAATGCCCTCCATCATGTAGGGCATTAGGCTGCTTGACCAAAAAGATGATCAAAACACTCACCTTCTCCTTCTTCAAAAACAGAAGCATAGTGAATATTGTAGAAAACTCTCATCACAATCTAAATAACCAAATTCTACTTTACATGAATGAACATTAAATTTTATATATTTATTTTTGTATATATACATATAGATTATAATGTACTATGGAGGTCTGACATTTAAATTCATGAACTCATCCTAGAAAAAGTGCTACATACCTCATTGCTGAATATCACTATGGTCACTTTTGAAGTACTCCCTTTGGGAAGCTATGCACTGATGCCAGCTCCTAGTCCACCCTTCAAAGCAATTTTGGAACTCTTTTTCTGGAATGGCCATCAGAGCTGTCTTTGTATTATCTTTGATGTTCCGAATGTCATCAAAATGTTTTCCTTTCAATATTTCCTTTATCTTCAGGTAAAAAAAGAAATCATTAGGGGCCAGATCAGGTGAGCAGGGAGGGTGTTCCAATACAGATATTTGTTTATTGGCTAAAAACTCCCTCACAGACAGTGTGGTGTGCGTTGGTGCTTTGTCATGATGCAAGAGCCATGAATTGTTGGTGAAAACTTCAGATTGTTAATTTTTTTCATGCAGCCTTTTCAGCACTTCCGAATAGTAAACGTGGTTAACTATTTGTCCAGCTGGTACAAATTCATAATGAATAATCCCTCTGATATTAAGAAAGGTTAGTAACATTGTTGCAACAAATTCACAAACTTAATTGTCAGACCTCATATATATGTATGTATGCATGTGTGTATGTGTATGTATGTATATTTATAGCATGTGTATAGTGTGTGTTTATATATATATGTGTGGACACACACACACACACACACATACACACATACTATAAAGATAATGTTCAAGACAAGCTTTTGTTTTGTGACTCTATTCTGTAGACTTAGTTTGCATGTTGGGAAATGTTGATAGAATTAGGAGAACATGCGTGGAATCTTTTGGCCTGAAAGACAATGTGTATAATAATGTACATAATAATAAAGTTTTATTATAATATAGCCATGTTCATTGATTCATGTACTGCCTATGGCTGCTTTTATACCAAAATGACAGAGTTAAGTACTTGTGACAAAGCCTGTGGCCTGCAAAGCCTAATATATTTACTATCTAGCATTTTACAAATAATTTTCTGACCTCTGTTTTATACTATGGTGTTCAGTCATTTCTTATTGGTTTTGTCTGATAATTTGATGAAGAGTTGTCACTTTCACAATACTTTTAACTGCACGGTAGCAAAAAACATTTTTTTTCTTTTCTTCTTTTTTTTTTAACCCTCGTTGTTTTATCTCTAGTTCCTAACACATTATCTCAAACCCAGTTAGAAGCTTCATACATCATTTTCAATAAACAAAACACCTATTATCTATAAATAATTTGATTCTATAGGTTTGAGAAAGAAAAACAGAAAAGTAATAATTTTTGAATAAGAAAAAAGGAGAGAACATATGATTTAAAGAGAAAAATGAGTAAAACATAAAGGAACATAAACAGAGTTTCAGCAATCTACAAAGGAAGGGATCCTGACATCTTCCATTTTAAGCAATGCCTACAACGAGCTACTTGTTACTCCCAAGAACTAAGAATTTATTGATCCAGCTGGCTCTTTCATTGAGACACCAAAATAGTAGGGGAGTTGCTCAAAACTTTGTAAAATTCACCTTAAACACATTTTATTAATTTAGCAATAGTTTTTTAGAAATATCCTTTTGTGAGGTAGCCATATTCTATAAGGAACAGCAGGAATCTAGACAATTTCTACAGCCAAAAGACAGAATATGTTTAAATGGTTGTCGGAAAGTGTTGCAATCAGATTTATTTTTGCCTTTTAAAAAGTGTCTAGAAAACATCTTTCACAATAAAAAGTTAAAATCTCCTGATAAAGGAGCACGGTTAAGGAAAGGTTTGTTTGTACTAACATGAGCACTTGAAAGCATCAATTTGAGTGTCTGAATCCATAATTTACTCAACTGTTGAGTAAATTACTATGCTATAGTAATATACTATACATCATCTGTCCTGAGTGTGGCATTATAAATACAATTGACCCTTGAACAACATGATTTTGAATAGCACAGGTGCACTTATATATGGATTTTTAAAAATAAATATACAGTTGGCCCTCTATTTCGCCGGTATCACATCCACAGATTCAACCAACACTGGATCTAAAACAGTATTTTCTATCAGCATTTGGAAACTCGTCTACGTGGAGGGCTGACTTAAGTTACACACAAATTTTTGACCATGCAGAGGTCAACTGTATCTCATGGCTTTAAAATTTTATTATGGTTAAAAGTGTAGGTGTTTGTGTACAACCTGATAATGTTTTAAACCGTAAAATGAAATAATTGTTTACTTCAGCAAATCGCTAACTGTCTCTCATGCGACAGGATCAACACTAAGCTCTCCTCATGACACTAGTATAGCCTGAGTCTTGGTCGTCTGGACAACCAGAGGTATTAAAAAAAAAAAAAGGTATGAAGTTCTCAGTTCATATGACAAATTAGTTTTTATATTAGATAATTAATTACAAACCACACTACTCAGTATTTTAAATTTTAAATAGGTTAACAGTTGTGAAAGCATTGGACTCATAGACCAACAAATAATCATATTTAACAAATATGTTTGTGTTCTTACTCTCTAGAAAGCTCTTTACTTTCCAATTGTATGTAATTCTTTGGAATGTCATTTGGCATGTACTGGCCTTACGGTAATCCAGGTAAAATTGCAGTATGTGGTATATGAACAGGAGGGTTTAGGATTAGTATTCAAAAAGGTTAGAGAAGGCCAGATAATTGATGGCCCTGAAAGTCAAGATAAAGATCTAATTTTTATCCTGTAGTCCAAAGAGAAATTACTCAGACATATTATAACATGAAGTCTTTTCTTATCCCCTGACAACCAAAGTTAACGTGAGCACTTTATTCTGACAGGGAGCTACCAGGCAGATAAAATCCAGGTGGTTTGAAAGCCCCTTCACAGCAAATTGAGAAGTCTTTAGAGAAGGCTAATGATGAATTCCCGTAAGCCAGAAGCTTTCATACCCTGTTCTTCCAGGCAGAGATATCTGTACTGATTTTCAACCCATTTTATGAACTGCATCCGGTATGTAGCGGTTATGATCTCCGTGTCATTTTTTACTCAGCGATTAATAATCTACATGGGTTAGAATGTCAGGTTGCATTCACTTGAACATGGCCACCTTAGGGAGAATTGTAGCCAACTCCCTCCTAGAAATGACTGCATTTTGCCCAAACAGCCACCAAAGATCTTTCACTTCAGCTGCTCCAAGGAGCTGAAGATAATACTGACACATGTGGCCCTCACTGGGAAGTGTCTATGGCACCTCAGACCATTCCAAAGATACAAGCATGAGTTTCTCATCAGCTTCTCAAGATGGAGATGGGGGGAGAACATTACAGATATTTCAGTCAGGCAAATGAGGTTTAGATAGATGAGGTCAGTGAAATACCACAGTTAAAATCCATAACAGGGGAATTATTATTAAAATGGGATACATGGTACAAAAAAATAGACACCCAAATATGTGATGGCTCAAAGAAAATCAACACCTATTTCATATTCCCATAACAGTATTGAGAAACTAAACAGGTTAGTGGTGACAACCTGCTCCTCAGTCCTT
The DNA here is from genome assembly GCF_964194185.1 of Rhinolophus hipposideros. Lineage (NCBI taxonomy): Eukaryota > Metazoa > Chordata > Mammalia > Chiroptera > Rhinolophidae > Rhinolophus > Rhinolophus hipposideros. The sequence continues at coordinate 18,062,002 of NC_138061.1, forward strand.
CAGCAGCATGGGATGATAGAGCTGTCACCTTTTTCAACACGTGCCCTTCAAGATTTTCTGGATTTCCACCAGCCCACTGAATGACAAGAATATGGAGGACAATGCTTCAGAGGGCATTTTATGTGCTAATTCCAAAAGTTGTTTACATCACTTTGCTCACATTCCACTGTCCAGAACTCTGCCAAATGGCCACATCCAACTAAACAGAATGGAGTAATGTGCTCAAGAAGATAAGCAGGACTTGCATTATGGTAATGGTTTCTGATAAAGTAACACAACAATTACCTTTTCCAATAACACTTTTCTCCATATTGGGAGACACAGACTATAGCTGGCACTTATGTTTAAACTAAGCACCACTACGTGACTTAGAAATTCTCTTGGGGTGGCCGGTTATCTCAGTTGGTTAGAGCATGGTGCTAATAACACCAAGGTTGCAGGTTCGATCCCTGCATGGGCCATTATGAGCTGTGCCCTCCTTCAAAAAACAAAAACAATTCGCTTAATCTTCCTGGCCTCTGTTTTCTCACTTATAAAGTGGTGATGAATACAAACATGACCATCAAGGTTACTCTGCAAGTTAAAAGAAATAAAGTCTTGGTGCTTCGGATCCTCAATAAATGCATTATTAGAGGAACATGGGCACAGAGTCCATGTCAGTATCTTGTTTCAGTCTTAGAGAAAACCATTTTTCTTTACTCATAACATACTCAAAACTTGATATCACTTTACCATCTCCGCAAGCTACATAAATGAGTACCCCATAGTTGGAATAAGTTATAAGACATGATTTTCAGTTTGAATACACTTTGCTTCTCTTTTTCCCACCCCCAAGGAAGAATTTCCTCCATTTAAGAACCCCTATTTATGTACCTTTGTTACTTGCAATTCAGAAGAAACTGACATTTGCAAATACTAAACCAGAATATAGATACCGATGTCTACATTTGTGGTTGCCCTGTTGTTGTATTAACAGAAAAATGTGTTGCACCTTGGTCTGCTTTTAAAGCAATAAACAGGTTCAAGGTTTATGAAATAAAAGACTTTATAATCAGTTGCAAAAAAAAAAAAATCAGGAAAAAGCAATACCAGTTCTTCATTTTTTTCCTGCTTTTAACTCAAACTTCATACCTAATGGTTACTGAAAAACACGTAACTCTCATCACTGTATAAGTCAAGGCTCTTCAGAGACACAGAACAAATTTATATACATAAGGAGATTTATCATAAGGACTTGGCTTGTGCAATTGTGGGGCTGCAAGTCCCATTGTTTGGAGGGTGAGTTGGCAAAATGAAGACCCAAGAGAGCTGATGGTTTAGTTCTAGTCTGAGCACGAAGTCCTGAGAGCCAAGAGAGCCAGTGGTGTAGACTGGCAGGCTTGAGCCCCAGGGCAGGAAACATCTGATGTCCCAATTCCAAGGCAGTCAGGCAGAAAAAATTATCTTACTCATGAGAGGTTAAGCCTTTTTTTTGTTGTATTCAAACGTACAGCTAATTGGGTGAGGCCAGTCCACATTAAAGACAATCTGCTTTACTCAGTCTACCTATTTAAAATGTTAATCTCATCTAAAATCACCCACACAGAAACACCCGGAATAAGTTTGATTAGATATGTGGGTACTTTGTGGCACAGTCAAGATGGCCTCCAAAATTAACCATTATAAGCACCAACATTATCACCATCATGACAGTAATAAAGTACTATTAGAGTAAATCTTTCAAGACACACTGTTATTTGTAATATCTGTAATTCATTTTTTGATTTAATGACGAGAGAAGGCACACATATTATTTTCTCATTTGTGAGTACCGTACATGGTATCTTTTTTCAGAAATATTTTGTGTGTATAGCTTAAATGTCAAAATGTTGTATAAATGTCACCTGCTTTGTATATAGATATAGGGCTTAGGAAGTGCAAATGCATGCCACTGCCACCCCATCTCTTATAGGAAAGGTCAAAATCAGTTAAGAGGAAAGAATAGGTTTTTTGTTTTTGTTTTTGTTTTTTTTGTCTAAAATGTAAGTTAATTTACATTTATTTTAGTAAAAGCACTACTTACTACTCCACAAAAGTTATACTGATACAATTTGGCAGAAGACAAACTGTCTACTTTAAAGCATGATGGAAGACCAGATTAATCAAGTTGCCATTCCCCATGCAGTTATTTTCATTTTTCTATGAAACATATATTGAGGGTCTATTATTGTCAAGCCCAGTATAGTGCTGAGGTTGCAAAAATGAATGAGACGGACATGACGTTCTTGTTCGCATAAAACTGACATTATAACTAAGCAGATGAGATATTTTGTTACTCAGCATTTTATCTGAACATGCCCACCCATCCTGAGTGCATATATGCATATAGTCCCCAACAATTTTTTAATATGAAGTCAAATATCACTTATGTACTAGTCTTCTTGGGATGACATAGTAAAACATATAGACTTCTTAAAGAACAGAAATGTATTTGTCACACTTCTGGAGGATGGGAATTCCAAGACCACAGCTCCAGCAAGGTTGGTTACATCGTGAGACTTCTCTGGCGTTGTAAGTGGCCGTTATCATGCTCTGAGTTCACATGACGTCTTCTTTGTGCATGTGTGAGAAGAGAGAGCAAGCTCTCTAGTGTCTCTCCTTATAAGGGCACTAATCCCATCATGAGGATCTAAACTTCATGATCTTATGTAACCCTTATCTAACCTTAATAACCTTCCAAGAGCTCTTTCCAAATACCATCACATTTGGGAGGTGATAACATATGAACTTGGGTGGGACATAACAATCAAGTACTAACAACTTCATGAAATATTTCCTGATGCCTATGGAAAGAAATTAGGGCCTCCCTGCAAAACATCTCTCTTGTGTTCATAGTTAATTTTATCAAAGAGATCATAAATTTCTTGCAGGTAGAATTATAATAAATTATTTCTGATTACAAAACAGAGCCCAGCAGGGACTCACACATATTAGATATTCTACAATGTTTAATGAATGAGTTCAAAAACTCTCTTAGTAGGTTCATCTTTAGGCCATTAGGCATTCCATGTCGTATATCCAAAATCACAGAAAGTTTCACCAGATTGGTATTAGCATGAATCAACCAATAGTTTTCCAAACTAACCAGGATGTCATGATTTCTACATGTATTATTTTCATTGATTTTCAAGTTATAAATGATACACTGGCCTCTTTACTTTTTCCTACCTAGTACCTTGTACCAACCATCTTAGACCTGAAGTAAATTTTAGAACCCTCCTTTCTTAATAGTTCTAAAACCTGAATGTCTATGACCAGACGTCCTTCAGAGATTCTGATTTAATTATTTTGCTAAAACCTAGGCATCCCTTTTTATTTCACACTTAACAGGTGGTTCTATTATACAGCCAGGTTTGGGAATCAAGACTCTAGAGCAACTTCCTTGAATCATATATGTGAGAAAACTCATTGTGTATTGCAGTGAAGAAACTCCAGTCCATAGATGTCAAGTGATTTACAAGGCGTCGGGGGTTGTCATCACCTAGATGATCCAAGTAGCTGAGCAACTTTCCTGGTTTGTACTGACTTTTAATGAACGCATGCATTCGTTTTCCTCACATTACCAAGCAATGATGTACTCAGTCAGTGCTTTCTGAAGGCCTCAACACATACACACACACACACACACACACACACACACACACACACTCACACTCACACACTCACACACCACACACACAACCTCCCAAGGGAATACGTGTTTTTCTGAACTAGCTCTATGGTTTTCATTAAACACATCATATATCTATATACCTATATATATACATATATATTTGATAAATATTTATTTATTTATTTGATTTGAGAACAGTGTTTCTTTCCATGACACAACTTAACACCATTTCCCAGCACAAATGCACCTATTGGTCGGTCCATCCTCGAAACAAACTGGCCATAAACCCAATCCTAGAGTAACCACATGGAAAATCTCTACAAAGACAAATCTGTACTGGATATTCCTCCTCTCAGGGTTGGGGTAAGGATTAAATAATAGAATACATAGAAAATCTTAAGCATGATGCTCATGATGCGTTTTAATCATTGTTCAATTAACAATAATAATCATTATCATTATAAGGTACTTTTACATTTTCTATGAGAATGATCAGTGATGTGTTTCAGCGCTGACTGACAGCAATGTGGATCCACCATTTTGCACTGAGGGGAAAAAAATCACTTTCACTTAAAGGCTTTGAGGAATTGTACTAGGGACACTAAATTTAGAGATTCACTTAATTTTCACCCTACATCAATGTAGTACGCTTCATTTTCTCTAGTTTACAGATGAAAACACTTCACTTTAGTGAAGGGATATACTCAGTATCACATACCTCATGCGACATGGATTTGGGTTTTAAGCCCCAAACTAGGTCTCCTCAACATTTATATGCTTTTCTCCATACCAGACTCTCATTTATGTTATAATATTTTGCAGAAGAGGTCAGGTTAAATGCATGGGTATCCAACTATTAATAGGAAGTTCAGGCTGTCACTGTTGCAATCCTGACCTTTTGAGGCAAACATGACAACTGGCAACAATCATGACTTAACAAAAAAATGAACATTTCTTATGTTTTAGATACATGAGTATAAACATTTATATCAAACAATCTAAGTAAGTTAGTGCTGCTATAACAATAAATATTATAGACTAGATGGCTTAAACAATAATCATTTATTTCTGAAAGTTATGGGCTCTGGGAGTCCAAGGTCAAGGAGCCAACAGATTTGATTATCTGACAATAATCCTCTTCCTGGTTTGCAGAATCTTCATGCTTACACAGCTTAGAGATCACCTCTCTCTTGTCTCTTCCTGTAAGTGCACTAGTCCCATTTAGGAGGTCTCCACCCTCATGATCTATTTACTTCCCAAAGATTCTCCCTTTAAATACCATCTGGAAGACTTCAGGAAGCCCGGATGCTACTCTCTCTCTCTCCTCTCCCTCTTTCTCTCTTTTTCCCTTAGTGCTCATCTCTACAGAAATAACAGCTATACCCAACTTAGCAAGGACAACGAGTGACAGTCCAGCACTATGTAAGAAGGATGGAAGCAGACAGATTCATTTGAGTATAGCTCGTGTAGGTAACTGTCTCCTGCAAGCACCACTGACATACCTGCACATATACTGCCCATTTTCATTGTTTCATGGCTCTTCAATTCTGTGTGGCAAAGCTAGCAGTGCAAGGTTTATATTCCAAGTTTTAATATCCAATTTGAAGTGAATACACTTAAAAGCAATCATCTCTTTGGTGATTTGAAAGCTTCTTTGTGTTTCTAAAATACACTACAGAGAGGTCTCTTTACATAAAGGGACCACTAGATAGACTGAAGGAAAGAGAGAGAAACATGCTTGAGAGAAATATGGCACATTTTCCCCCATCCCATTTCACAAGATTTTATTGAATTTCTATTATACATCAGGAGGAGAACGTTGTCGGATACAGAGAGATAAATGACAGAGTCTCCTCTCCAAAATCTCACAATCTAATGGAGAAAAGAAACATGAGCCTAAGTAGTACTAATTTGTGGTAGGCTATGAAACATGCTTAGATGCAGGGGAGAAGGTGAGAATAATCCCACAAGGACTCTTCCTACTCGGGGAAGAAGAAAGCCTTCTCACCAAACACTGAGAAACACAGAATTGAGATGATCTTGAAATCTAAAGTACTTTTTCCCAAAGCAAGACTAGTAAAGTCCTCAAGTGCCAAAGTTGTATGTATACCTATCACATACTATGTAGACACCTTTATTAAATGCTTATTTGAGGTTTCATTATATGCTCACTTGTAAGAGTGAGCATGGTGTTTCATCAATGTTCTTAAGGCATTTCACCAATCTCAACTGTGACTACAAAATAAAGAAATTGAATTTTTATCTATAAAATGGGAGTGTGAAACCTTCTGTTTAGAGATCATGTATTATATAAAGCTCTTGGATATAGGTCTAGTAAAAAAAAAAAGGCTCTCAGTAAAATATATGTGCAAATATTACTGTCTTTATAGAGGGCTCTTTCCTGGGACCTAAGGGCAGTTAGATAGACTTTAAGGAGTTTCAGTAACAAAACAAAGCACACTTATTTGTGTCACTTTCCTTTATGCTTTTGTCTGGCATCCCCTCAAATTATCCCATTCTCACCATGGGACCTACCCCATCAACTGTCTTCAGACTCCTTGGACTATTGCTTGCTATACTTTCTAAACTTTGTCATCTCCTTTTCAAAATATAGTGTCTTTGGTGTTTTCTTTTTTCTTTTTTTTTTTTTTTCTGTTGGACTGGCCCTGTCCTCTGGGTTGAATGAAATATTTCTCTTTAATTCCAAAGTTGAGATCCTTACCTCTAAATTAAACTCAGAACTTTATATCTATCATTTGCCTATTTCAATATCATCAAACCTCTTGCACACAATGTGTTTGACATATTCTAAATTGGGAAACATCTGGATGAAGAAAACATAAGTCCCTTGAATGTGTTTGTCATGCTGAGACATTATTGCTAAGAATTGTATAAGCTGACAATGGTCAGAGAATGTAGGGACTAAGCACCACGTGGCCACTAAAAGGAACAGGAAGTGTCATTTTGGATTTTATATTCTGTAGTGGTAAGTCAGAGACTTTAGCCTATACTGAAAAACTAGAAGCAGGGAAAGAGGCAAAATAGACTCCCAAATCTTCACCCCAAATAGGTATCTCCAGGTTTTTCCATGTACATTTGTAAAAAGAAAACAATTTAGTTATTTTTTTAAAAATCTAACATAGTCTATTAACTTCAAATAGGTAAAGATTCACTAGTCATCCTCTCTGACATACTTTCTCCTATGATCTTGAGATAAAACACAACGTTACTTTTCATTCCTCTTGTTGACACTATTGTCATTTCCTGTTTTTAAGATGGATTGTTCTTATTTACTTAAAAGTTCTTAAATTTCGATTGTTCCTGTCGATGAGACCAGGACACTGGAGGTTAAGCCATCAGGACAATTGAAGGTTTTCAGAATAAGAGCAAAAGAAAGACTTTTGCCCTTTTCTTTCTTAAAACTCTCTAATTAGGAAGCTTAGAAGATTTCCAAACCCAGAAATGGCCTTGTTATTACTACTAAGTAGGGGGTAAGGAATGAGGGTAGGAGAATGGGGTTGAACCTGTGTACTGTGCCTTTAAGTCTTAAGAAGTGTTTATTTGTTAGGAAAATAGTTTATTGAGAAAAATCTTACACTGAGAGGCTTCCCATTTTGGAAATGTTCAATGGGCCTCGTGTGGAAAGGCAAAAGCTGGAATATTCTGCTGCTTTCTCTAGATGGGCAAACCACCAAAAATGAATGAGAAATTAGGAAGAGAGAAGTTCTATCCCAGTTTGCTGGTGGGATGCCATTGAACCAATGAGTGCTTGCCTCTTACAGGAACATAGGCGGGACGTGCATAATAATAATAAGTGATTGGTCACTATTAGCTGTGCCCATGTAGAGTGGGAGACAGGCAAACCTGGTCTCCCACCAGTGGTACCAAGAGAAGACCAGTGAGAGCTCAACTGTGTCAACCCAAACCCACAAGCTTATATGATTCCAAAATCATCTTAAATAAATTCACAATCTAAGCAAAAATAATGTCCTTCATATCCAAATACAGTTTCAAAACAAGTGTTTAGCTTCTACTTAGATTGTCCTCTCTCTGTATAGAAAAATCAATGACATTCATTGTTTTTAACATCATAAAAATTATTAGAGCATCCAAAATATGACCAAGAGACTGAACCTTCTAACCAGCTTCCCTCAAAAACACAATAAGAGGTCTGAGATGATGAGCTAATTACTGCTCAAAAGATAACTCACTAATAAATTTACACTAAATCAATCTGGGCCCAACAGTGATAATATTTTACTATAAAGCATCTATCCTTCATTATTTTAGCCCTGGCTAGTTTGCGTATGATCAGAAAAACTTGGCTGGTTTTCCTTTCCAATTGGAGATGAGTGCAGAGAGATAAACTGCCAAACAAAATCAGATTTTAGAGAGCAATTTATTATAGCTTTCAGAGAATCAAAGTTCATTAAGCTTAAATGCCCAGTACAATAGTCAAATACAATATAATAATAAATTGGTGTACTTTCATTTAATTACATTTGATTAAAATACATGAAGCAAAACTGACTGGGTTGAAGTGAAAAATAAAAATGTAACAATAACAGTTTGAGATATCAATACCTACTTTCAATAATTGACAAAAATATCTAGTCAGAAGACCTGCAAGGAAATAGAAGACTTGAACACTAAAAACCAACAAGACCTAACAGGTATCTATAGAAAAAAAAAATCAGCCAATATTAGCAGAATAACTATTTTCCTCTATGGTATTTGAAACACTATCTGGAGCAGACAATGTGCTAGGCCATAAAACAAACTTCAGTAAATTCAAAATTATTAAAATAATATATGTTCTCTGACCATAGAGGAATAAAGTTAGAAATCAACAACATAAGCAAGTTTGGAATAACCACTAATATATGGAAATTAAATAAATAACACATGCCTACATAACCAATGGGTCAAAGAAGAAATCAAAAGGACATTAGAAAAATACTGCAAGATGAATTTAAATGAAGACACAACATAAAATTTATGAAATGCTGTGATATCAGTGCTCAGAGGAAACTGATAGTTATAAATGCCTATAGTAGCAAAAAAGACAATAGTATCTGAGAGAATTTTCCACTGGAAAGTAGGAAGAGAAAATTAAACTCAAAGAAAGCAAAAAGAAGGAAATAATTATGATTAGAACAGAAATAAATAAAATATAAGCTTTTCCTTCGTCTTTTTCGTGCTCGAAGCTTTCCAAGTGATTCTAGTGTGTATTTAGCATAAAGAACATTAGTCTACACATGACCTATCCTGTGAATAAGGTGAAAACTATTTAAAGTCCATAGGCTGAGAGCAGGGAAGCAATGATCACCTAGGAAATTCAGGCTACTATTTTACCTCCTTAAGGATTAATTGACATTGAAAGTAAACACGCCCACTGTTTCGAGGTGAACAAATTTGGACCCCTAACTCTTGATATACTTGCATATTCTACCGTCTGTGCACATAAGGAAGGATCAGTTCTCCTATGGACTTCAATTAACAAACTATTCAGAAAGTCAAATATAATATTGATCAACTTTGTGGATTAGTTCAAACTCTTCCTCTTTTACTTTGACCTTGGCTCTGCCTGGTCTAGCCACTTTCCATCCCACAGACTATTTTGATGTTTTCTCTCTGCCTCACCCCTCTGAACAGATGACTCTACTGAGCAGTAGTTTGCATGATTTTTCTGTTTGCAACTCCTCATCTTAATCATGAGCTTCATCCACTTCATTTTATTCACAGAACTTGCTCATCATGGTGGCGAAAATGAGAGAGAATCTGACACAACTGACTCACAAAACACCACTAACTATGAAAGCCAGCCAGGCACACACACCTGCCGGGTAGCCATTGCTAGGGCTTCAGAGTCAGACTTTGTCTGTAAAAGGCATTTTCAGAAAGACATATAGTCGTCTAAGAACCAGATTTGTCATGTGAAAAAAGGAAGATAACAGTACATGCTTGATGGGGTTGATATGAGAAATAATTGAGCAGATGTGCTAATGTTCATATTATAGTCCTAGTCATAAAAAATAATAAAATTATGTGCTATTATTAAGATGTGTTATTCTGTCATTACTCTTACAACTAGAATAGAATATTAAATCAATCCCAGATGCTCATTATCTTTTTCATTCTGGAGAACATAAAGTTGTTACCTGCTGGCTTGTTCTGTCCTGCCCTCTGATCTGATCTGTGATCTGTGTCTATTGGTTTGTTTATATTTTAATAGAATGGCAGCTCTTTTCTCAGAAGATCCAAATGAACATTATAAAAACAATGGAAAAATCAAAGCAGGTTTTTGGAATTTTTTTCATCTAATTTGAATTTTGTTAACCAAGACTTATAACTCAGGATGTGAGCCTGCTAAGACAGACAACAGAATGTAGGTGAAGACATATCATAAAGTATACCAAAAACACAGATCCTACTGATAAATGAAGACTTTGGAGGTGACAAAGAAAGAATTTGATCAGAGCAACAAGCGGAACGAAGAGAAAACCTCAGCCTTGAAGGCTACTGAAAGGACTTAAGATCTTTTTAGAAGCATCTGTTTTTTTCCTGTGCTGTTATTCACATAACTCAGAGCATGAATTCCTTGTTCACTAATTTGTACCTGTCATTTCTTATTGACCTTATTGCTTTGAGCCTTTGATGATTCCCTGGCTTTGATATCATCTTGTTTGTCCTTCCTTTTACACGTAATAAATGATTAATTGTTTCTATTCCCATATTCTACTTTCTCAGAGCACATGCATATCCCTTGGTGCCCTGGTCTGGGGAAGAAGGGACAGAGAAAGCTGGTAACAACTGGGGTCAAAGGGCTCTCCCTGCAAGGTGAGTAAAGAGAATGACTAAGATCCTTGATTGGTCAAATGAAGGGTTAATTCCTTCAATCAAGAGGCATAAAATCCAAGAGGATTTCCAGGATGATTTCCTCATGAATGAAAAAATTGTATAAAAGTAGACAATAGCATCGTATGTTATCTCTTTGTGGTCTTTTGGCCTGGCATATACGAAGGCAGACAGAGTACAAGTACTTAGGGAGGGTTTACCGTATAAAATTCATCATCTGAATGATATTAGAGGTTGAGGCCCTAAAAAAAGAAAAAGGAAGAGGAGGAGAAGGAGGTGAAGAAGAAGAAAACTTGAGAAGAGCAGAGTATAGTAGAATTAAAGATATGGGACTCTGGAATCAACAAATCTAGTCCTGAATTATAGTCTGCCACTCACCAGCTCTGTGAAAAGGAGCCAATTTATTTCCCCATTCTGGGCTACAGTTTCCTCATTAGTAAATGTAGTTATTAATATTTAAACTGAAGATACTAAAGAAGATTTTTGTCAATGTGCTTCATAAAGTACAAGTATTATATTTGGTTTATAAAAGAACAGGTGTTTTTAACATTTTGGAGAGGTTTAGCTTTCTGATGAGGTCAGCAGAGGAGGTCTTAGTATCTTTCCTTGGGCCTTACAGTCCTACCTCAATGTAGCAATGCATATCTTCCACATTTTCTTAGGTTAGGCAAATGCTTTATAATACTTTATAAGGTGTGTATATAAACAAACATACAAGTAAACAAGCAAAGAAACCTTAGAAATGTTGCCTTGACTTAGGAGGAGAAAATTTTCACGGAGATGGAAGCTTTGCTTTTTGGTCAACGGAAATGATGCTTAGACACTTTAGATTTGATGGATGAAGAGGTAAGTTTCAGCATGAAATATCAACAAGAAAACTATTGTGCTATTTTCAGACAATTTTCCTTTTATTCACAGAATAAGGGGCAAACCAAGAAATAAGACCACAGATTTTATAACACCAAATTCTGACTTTAGCCCATGGGACCAAACTGATTTTTTTGTTTCTTTTGTTTCTTTTAAGGGCTTCCCTAGTATCTCGTTTTCTTTTTGTTCCCATTCCTTATCAATTCTGTCACAGAAGAGCAGTGAATCTTGCTGACTATAGATATAGTTGATTTCAGTGAGAGTTAAAAGAAATCAGCGTAGAGAAAACTTGGAGAGAAAGAGGGAAAAACATTTTGGCTTTAAACAATAATAATAATTCTCTTTCTACCTGTTTAGCTGAAATTGGGGAATTCTAGCAGCCCATCGTGGAAGACTACATATAAGGCCAGTTGAGTTTTAAAATGTCAGGTGACTGCCTCTCTCATATAAGGAAGACAAATGTATGGAAGTCTTTCTTATTACATTTCTGTGTTCAATTTCTTTTCATGAATTTTTCTCAATTTCACTAAAGAAATCAATCAAAGTTTTACAAGTGATGAAAAGAAATTAAGAGGTGGGACTGCTTGTCATTGAGAGAAAAGTTTAGCAGTAGACAGTAGCAGAATATCTTAAAAAGAAACAAGGACTACAGGAGGAAAAATTAACAGTGATCATGAATAAGAACTAATCTGAGGAAGAAGCAGTAGTCCATGTTGACAGCAAATTTTTCTGGGCTCTTCCTGAGCTGAAGTGTGCCTCAAAACACTGATTTCAGTAATCTCTATTGATATGGTCAATTCTCAGGTAGTTGGTGTCAAATTGATATTTAATCCATTAAAAATATCTATTGCTATCCGTGTTATCCACATAACCAAGGTTTGAACAAAAGCCCAGTGGGAGGGCTGTTGAGGCAAGTGAACCAAGAAAGTGGTTTGACATTGCTAGGCATTGTAAAATAGTTGTTCCTTTCCTGCTGCCCCCATACTCCCTGCCCCTACTTCTGCCTCCCTCCAGGGTGATCGGTTTTTGAAACAGGGCCCCTCGGAGAAATAGATTTCTGAAACTACAACAAGACTTCAGAAAGGCAGCCCACAGAGTATTCTGCAATCTACAGAACTAAAAGAAAATCAAATTACTCCCCATCCAACGTGTCCAGGTGGACAACAGCAGAAATGCTATGTGAGTGTTTTAAGTTTAAAAGCATTAGATGCAATTTTTTCAGGGCCTTTGGGAGATGGGTTCCAAAGAAGGAGGGACATTACAAGTATTACTTGCTTTGTGTCATAAGACTGCCCTAGTCCTTACCCTTTAGCAGTTATAACTAAAGACATTCACCCAAGTAAATATGTCATTCCAATTAGACTGTAAACTCTGAGAATAGAAACCTTTTCTCTTTTGTACACATAGACTACAACTTGACACATAATGTCTATATTATGAATTTTTGTTAGATAAATGACTGTGTATGTTGTTGAAAATAGGCTCATCATAAGGTTCTATCAGGCACTGAAAGTGACCAAATGGAAACTGTTCAAATTCAGAGACCTGTGGACAGTTTTTCTAGACTATAAGAATTTTCACTACCTACCTGCTCCATGATAAAGTTAAAAAAAAAAATCCAAGTGAAAGCAGATTTGTTGCATTTTTTTTTAAGCAATGCACATGTTCTAAGAGTCTCACAAGTGCCTTCTAATGGGCTTTGAATGTTGTAATAGCACCTTTTTAGAAACATACCCCCTTCATGCACAACATACATCCCCTAGCTAATAATGTAATAATTGCTCTTTCCCAGGCCAGTCTTCCTATTTTTCTCCTTGGGCTTTTCCTCGCTTCTCAGCATGAGTGTGTACGTGTGTATATATACAGAAATATATACACACACACGTATATTTGGAAGTGCATACACATCTTTTCAAAACATAAACTCACTAAGCAGCATCCCACATCTTTGTCTATGTTTTTTTTCCCTGCAGCTTGTGTACTGTTAAATACTGCTTACACTAATACTTGAGAATAACAACCATAATAGGAGCACCTAAATATATAAAGCAAATATTAAATGGTGTAAAGGCAGAGATCAATAGCATCACAGTCATAGTAGGGGAATTTAACACCCCACTGACACCAATGGACAGATCCTCCAGACACAAAATCAACATGGTAACAGTGGCTTTAAATGACACATTAGACCAGATGATTTAGTTGCTATTTTTAGAGTATTTCACCCCAAAGCAGCAGAACATACATTCTTTCAAGTGCTCCTGGAACATTTTCCAAGATAGATCACATGTTAGGGCACAAAACAAGTCTCAATCAATTTAAAATGATTGAAAAAAGAGAATAACAACCAAAGCAAATGAAGAGGTCTTCAGATTACATCTTCCCCTTATAGAACACATTTTTCTAACTTTGATGTTTAAACTCAAGTTTACTTTTGGATTATAAAAGAGATTTCCTGGTTTTATAGTGGTCAGCAGACTACTTCAATCATTCAGAAGCTGCTTCATTCAAAGTCATGAGTAAATGAATTAGTAGAGAATCCAATGGTTGCAGGTATCACTGTAATAAATGAACAATTCCTTTTGAGTGAAAAGAGACTGTTCCTGAGGAACCATAGGGGAGAGACATATAAACACTGCAAAAACATATGTACTTGGAAAACATAAAAAAGACTGTAACTATGATCATTGTGTTAAGGTTAAGTTGGTGAAATTTCTCATACAAACTAGGAGAGAGAGGTGAAGACACATGGCAACAGAATCAGAAACTTGTTTGCGACTTTTTCTAAACATTTTGTGTTGAATGTACATTTTGACAGCAGATGATAAAATAATGGCTTAAATTGAACTGCCAAGTTCAAGATCCAAGAGGAAGTGACATAAAAGGGAAAGAGAATTAGGCCTGGTCCAGATATGCTAAGTGAACTGAACCCTGTCTCACCTCCTACATGCTGTCCTTCTTCACCACTTCCTCCCCAAACGCCTGCAGTCTCTTCTCTCTTGAAGTCGGTTTCACTCACAAGATTTTATAGCTTTGCATAACCGTTATGGATGAAATTATTTCACTGGGAAATAATGAAGCTGAAACTTTGGTTCCTAAATTTGCATTTATAATTTTGTAATCTTCTTTAAACTAAGGATATCCATATTCACAAGCTTTAGGCCTCAAACCTGGATACCCTACCATGTTCCCACCTAAAAGGTTTTTTTTTTTTTTTCTCATAGCAACTGCAGGGAACACACAAATGTACCAGTGAAAGTATTTCCTTGCCTTCCTTCTGGATTTTTAAGCTTCCAACTCGAATACCCTTGGAAAGGACACAAGGAGAACACAGATGGCAGAATCCTCATCTTCTTCAAGTGGTTTTGCCTGTTTAAATATGAGAGAGAAGTAGAAGCACAAATGATAGAATTCTTTGAAGAGGCTGTAAAGGATTAAAATCTTTGCAGTTCCATAAATCGAGATAGAACTGGAGAATACTACTCTTCAAGGGGAAAATGTTAGGTAGATAAATTAGATGATGAAGAAATTCTAAAAGCCAGCAGAAACACAGATGATTGACCACCCAAGGTTACTGAGATGTTTTAAATGGACAGTAGTGCAAAACATACTAAATTACTGGCCTTGTCCCTTAGAAGTCGGCAAAACCTAAAACAGGTTATTTCTTGTTCGGTTGTCTGACTTCTATTTAAAATAAACAGTTGATAAGAGCTAACAAAATGTGTAAAACCACTGACAGCAGCAAGATAGTAAACTGAAGGTAAAAACCATGAATTTTAAGTGAAGAGGTGAGTTCAAATATCTTCCTGAGTGCCCAGTGAGATGCCGATTATTAATGCTGAGAGCAGAATATTTTCAAAACTTTGCAACTTGTCAAAAACTGTGGCTGTGAATTCAAAAGAGGTGCCTACTGCACACCAGTTACTGAGTCCTGAAATCATGAATCTGTCACCAAACCACCATTCCACCCCATTCATCTTAATCTGAGGTACTTACTTATCAAATAGTACCAAATCACCAAATAGTAATTCATACAATGGTCAATACTGGGCTGAACAAGTAACCTGTATCCCCACCATTCCTACAACATGCATGCACTTAACTTTCCCATATTTTTTTGCATTTTTCTTTCCGAATAATTTAGAAATGTTTTTGAGTTTGTATTTTCCAATTTTCCCATAAATTTAAAATCTCTGTGACAAAAGAACTAGGATTTTTTTTTTACTTTCCTCAAAAATATTAATTCAATTTAACAAATATTAATTCAATTTAATAAATACCTATTGAGCATGAATTGTCTTGTGATCTCTTTTGTATTGTTCTATTAATGTGTTATGTATATCTTGTGGTGTTGAACTTGAACATATTTAGGCTGTACCTTCCCAGCAAGGTGGGGCTTCTAAAAATAACTATTAAGTACCTGTGAAAGTCAGGCACTTTCAGAAATGTTGAGTTGAGTAGCTCTCAATGTCCTCAGAGAGTGTCCCAGTAAAGGATCCATGGCACATAAATGTTAACATATGACTACTTACTTCTATTTTACCCACTTACTCTCAGTGGTAAATTTGAAGTTGCACATATAAATAGAATAGGATTCTATTTTTCTCATTTTTATTTCTCTAGCATCAACACCGTACTCTAGTGCCTGACAGAGGAGATAATCAATAAGGTGTTGTGTATTAGTTTTGTGTTTTGGATATTAGTAGGGCCAACTCAGTATCCATACAGAATGTGGTGGGACATTTGAAAGTATACAGGTCACAAACCATGGCCTAATGGAGGTATACTCCTAAATGGGAACAATAGAAGATGCCAGACAGAGTCTTAGTAAGTGTTGTTGGCTGACGAACTTTCTGTCTGCCAGACCTACATCCATTATTAAACGTCTTTATCTTTATAATACTTTGACTTTCAGCAGTTCGTCTGTGATGTGCTAGGTTTTGTTTTATTTATTCTGTTTGTGACTGAGATTTCTGAATCTGTGAGTTAATGCCTTTCATCAAATATGGAATATTCTTAGTCATCTTTTGATATATTTTCTCTGCCATATTTTCTCTCTTCTGCTTTTGTAACTATAGTTACATGTATGGTAAAATGTTTGATATTTCCCATAGTTCAATTATGATGTTCTATCTCTCATTGAATCAGTTTTTGATTCATTTTTACTTTCACTTTTTAAATGTTGCTGTGTACAATCTCTTGAAATGCATCCAATGGATTTTTTTCATTTAAAATATTTAATTTTAGAATTCTTCTTTAATCTTAAGTTCATATTTATTCAGTTAATTTTTCATCTAAATCCTTCAACACTTTAAAATTCATATATGCTAATTCCAATAACTTGTTCATATGTATAACTTGATTTTTTTCTCTATTATGGGTTACATATTGCTATTCCTATTCATGTCTACTTTTTTAAAGTTACATATTAGATTTTGTGTTTGATACCTTGAAAATATTCTTTCTTTTATACTGTGTGTGTGTGTGTGTGCGCACACATACTGCATCTATCTCTGTATGTATACACACACACACACACACACACACAGACCCCTCATATATACATGTATACTCTGTGTATGTATGTATGCATGTTTTTCAAATGGCAATTAAATTATTAGATCATTTTGGTTCTCAAGGATAAGTTTTGGGCTTTGTTAGGGAAAGTCTATTCTATACTATTCTCTCCTTTCTACTAAGTCACAGTCTTTACTAATAGGTTTTGGACCTTGTTCCTGGGATGATGCCTTCTAGGACCTCACCTGAGGGCTCATATTATTTTTCAAAACATTTTCACTCTAGCTAGTTCAAAATTCCAAACTATCCCCAAATCTCTGCAACATCTGAAACCTCTGTTCAGCTCTCCACCCCTCACGTATTTTCTGCTGGACTCTGTGCAATCTCACCCTGCCCACGGGCTACCTAGGATCTAGCCAAGGACGAAATGGGTAACCCCAAGAAAATTTCTGGTACCCCTGTGGCACCCTGCCTTGCAAATTGCAGTTACCATATCAACCTCGAACTCTGCTATTTCTTCCATGCAGTGAAACCTTGGTTTTCTGTTCGTTCTCTTTCTGCAAATTTGGCAAATGTCCCTAGGCAGAAATCTGGGTTCAATATGGAACTCCCCTAATGTGCTTCCTTTCTCTCAAGGATCAGTGCACCACTCTGTCCATTGCTGAATGCTTTAAAACAGTCAATTTATGACTTTACTAAATTCTATAACTGTTTAGGTGGTAAGGGTGGATCTAATACCGACTCTATCATCATCAGAATTGTACATCACACAGTATATTAGTAAGATATTTGTGTGCTGTTCTGAATATCTTCTAGGACTTTGAACTTCTTGAGAACATCTCCAATATTTATCTTGGTCCCTAGTTTACGATAAATGTTTGATATGCATTTGACTAAAAAAAATGAATGAGTGATGAGTTTATTAAATGAAAAAACTATTACCACATCTGATATAATTACTAGGAATCATGAAGGTTACTATGACTGATACTTAAAGTGTCTCCAATACAAAAGAGCATCTTTCTTTGAGAGAATATTTCCCAACTGCTCAGATTTGAAGTCTCTCCCCTTATCTAGAGGTCCAGGAACTGACTTAAAAGACCTGTTGACCAGGCAAGATGAGATCCCAAATCTGTCTCAGTAAGGTCAGGCTAATGTGACATGGAATGACTGTCAAATTGTCATGATGTGTGGGATTTTTCATTTCCATAAAGTAGAGGAGACAGAATGGATGCGTTTCTGATAGCTCCCAAACAATGTAAAAATAAGAATGACATTAGATTTGGTTCAAGGTGGTGAACAACTGAGCAATTATAGAAACAGCATGATTTCATATTTCAATTCTATATAGGTAGGTAGATAGATAGATAGATAGATAGATAGATAGATAGATAGATAGATAGATAGATAGATATAGATATAGATATGGATATATGCAGCTATTCTTTTACTTTCTTCTTTATTCATCTCATCTTTCCTATATTTCTGAGGTCCTATTTTTCTTCAGTCTCCTACCTGCTCTTTTCCTTTACCCTGCAAAAAAACACTAAAAGTAAAAATACAGGTTTGATAGCCAAGGTCTCTTATGTGTTCCAAAGACTTCCTAGATGTCCATCTGCTTCAAATGTCTAAACCTTCCTGATGAATATCTGGCTACAGGGATGGGACTCATTAACTTACGTTTCTTCATCATGTAATTAAACACTTAGAGCTTCTTGCTCTAAGCCTTGTGCCATGAAATATGAACCTCTTCTCTCCTTATATCACATACACACACCCCCACATACACATAATTATGTACTTTCTTGAACTTCATTCTATAAGGCCTCTGAGACATCGGTATAATTCCAGGTGTCCTTGGCCTAGACCGCTAAGTTTACCAGGAGGGGCTGGGCAAGAGGCCAACGGCTCACTTTAATAGGAAGAATGTATTTTCTAGTGATTCATTACTTTCTCTATAAATTAGAGAAACATTTCTGCAGAGGCTAATGATTTATTAAGAAGCCTTTTAAGCAATAAAACTGCTCTCTTCCCATTCTCTGGGAGTAATGGCAATGTTCAAGTTTCAGAGAAGTACAAGGCTGCCATTTACAGAGGTGACGCCTTTCTAAAAAGCAGTTATATTTGCAAAAGCCACATTGGGAGGCCTTGGGAAGGGCCAACAACCTCAGTTTCATTTCGAAGTGATGACTCTCTCAGCTCTAATGGAGCAGAGTGGACTAGATGAACAGCCTGGAATCCAGTGACAGAGCAATGCCTCTTTAGAGTAACAGGGTCAGTGATTAATTTTTACCTGTCAGCTCCAAAACCATCCTTCTTTGTCCTATTTTGTGACAGCAGAGCTGAAATCTGCAGACTACATTTCAGTTTTTTTTAAAACAAAGGGTATCTGTATTACCTGCAATTAACTTCTCCAATTATTATATAACCAAAACTAATCACAAGACTACATTCATACAATCCTATTAAGCAATCTGTGTGCCTTATTTACATTTTACATGATGGCAAAGACTCCTAAAAGTGAAGCGGGGAGACTCTGAAGATCACTTTTTCTCTACCACAATTTCAGCCTTCCCCTCCCCGGCATTCAACTCTCTTGTGAGAAGCAGACAAGAAAGATCACATATATGATTAAGAGTAACGCCTCCAGCTGTTATGACTGTATTCATTTCTCAGAGAAGCAATCATTTAGTTACCACTGCGTATGGAGACTAACGCATCTGTCATAGCGTGGCAATGAGCATTTATTTTGATTATTAATAATTCTTCAGCCGTTCATAGGAGTAGCGTTAATATACTTGGCTCTTTTGAATCAAGGTACCCAGAGGTACTATGTCCCTCCCTGGAATTCCACTGCTATACTTTCTGTCAATAGAAATTTATTCCTCAGCTTAAAAATGAAATATTACCTAATATTGTTTATTGTGCTAAAGATCAGGAAAGAGGAATTGTCTTGATTGTGGAAGGTTGCTCTTCAGGATACTGAAATTCTCTTTACTGAGAAGACTATATATATATATTCAAATGATAAAATATTTAGCCATTCAATTTCCTGCATAACAGATGGTGCTCAAGCTTTTCCAGTAGGCGTTTACTGTTTCATAAAATTAAGTTCAGGTAAGGCCAACTGACACCATATTTTAACATTAAATTAACACATTTTCTCAAACACATGAACATTTACATTTTGGCTGACTGACTTGGCAAGAAAAATGGTTTCCAATAAGAATATATAGTTTGACTTTGTAATTTTCTGCAGAAAAAGTGTATCTCAGTGTTTACAAACTAACCTGCTCTAAACAGTAGTTAATTTTTCTTTGCTTTATTAGGGAAATGTTAATTAACCTATGCCTAGAATTCTATGTAATTGACACATATATTCTAACATTACTGGGTCACTGACTTACTAATCTGCAGGAGAGATCAAGAATTCTCCAACTGTTTCTCTAATACAAAATATAGAAAAAGTATAATGCAAAAGATGTAAGAATCGTATTTGTCAGGGCATAATTTGCATAACATTTCTACATACATGGTCTCAACTCAACTGTTGTTGTTCTTTCTGTGTGTGTTTCTTTTTTTTTCTTGAACATTGTAAATTCTTTTCTACCTCATGACCTCTAAATATGCCTTTTACTTAACCTGGAAAGTTAGCTCTTTAGGCCTTAGCAGGTCTCTCAGTCACACTTTATTCTAATTTCTGTTCAAATATCCCCTCTTCAAATACCACCATCTCCTTTTTCTTAAAGAACATTCTTTACCTTCTTTATCTTACTTATTTTTTCTTTACTTGTTTCTTTATAGATCACCCCAAAGGAATTTGAGAGTGTTAGTTACCCTTGTCTTTCTAGTTTACAGTCTTATCACCTAGTATGTGAAGGGAGTTCAAAAAATGTATTGAATAAATGTAAAATTAGTAAATAGGTAAATCTGAGTTTCAAAAAACATAATAAACTTTATTGTGAAGGCTCAGAGAGGGTCCCGTGATGGAGAAATATCATATAGTTATTACAATAAGGTATAGTGTAAGGACTGAGATAGGATAAAATAATAATGATATACTATTTAACACTTGTGCACTCATTATCACATAAATTGTATTACTGATGTATCACAAGAACTCTGGAAGAAAGCAATAAAACAGAATGATAAGAACAAGGTCTTTACAGTTGAAGAAACTTGGGTTTAAATGCCTCCTACACCCATCTTATGACCATATATTGGTTACCTAATTTATCCGAGCCTCACTGTCATCTCCTGCAACATTAGAATTCAACAATTCACCTTATAAAGGTTTTATAAGCACTAAGTGCACTAATAAATGTGAAGCAATTTGCTTCAAGTGGGTACCATGGCAAAAACTGGGAAAGCTTAGCTATTGCTGTTATCCTAGAGCACATGTGAGAGAAGCCATGTCCATCTTATCACTCAGATGCTATGGATAGATCTAACAGACTGTGGAGAAAACTGAAAACAAAACTTAGCATTAGAGACCTAGTATTTGAGTGGCACACAGAAGCCAGATGACACCCCTTCCAAAAGAGAAAATTGTAAAAGTCATTTGTACCTGACCCCCCACCCTCCTCCAAAAAATAAAAATAAAAAAAGATGATATAAATACACACATACAAAACCACCTGTGCACTGGATACAGGTCGAGGCAAGGCTGTGGTAGCCTATGTGGGAATTCTGTGTGAATTTGGATAAGGCATTCCCTCTGGGATATCAATTAGAAAATGTGCTCCTAGTGTGAAGAAGGCACTCAGGGAAACAACCCAAGAAGATAAAATGGGCACAGAACATGGCAATTAAAATTTTAAATTTTAACTTCTTCTAACATCCCCATCCCCTATCCCCAAGCCCAACTCCCCCAGTTTCCCACTAACATTTGAGTAGATATACAAATAAGTGGACAAAGTTCTAAATACCCTCATTAGTACATTCATTCCAGAGATGCATAAAAGGTGAAATAAATATAGTTTCCTTCTTTCAAATAAGAATTTGTAGAAATGGCTACTGTGAAGAGTGTTGGAACATGGGAAAACCAGTAACAAGACTGATTCGCTATGAGAGAGTCAAGGCTCCAGTGTTATAAAATAAAATGAGCAAGACCTGACCCACTCAATCAGACAAAACAACTAGGTGGAGAAATGGGAAAGGAAACTATAAGAAAGGCAAAGCTTCAGACTTAGATGACACTCGAAACGGGCATTTCTCATGGGTGCTTATATGAGGGCAAATGCAAGTTAAAATAAGAGGCTTAATTGTCTCCTGAAAACAATGAAAAATACTTCCCCCTCTCCCTTTTCTTAGCACATTTACTTTAGAAGATGTGTAATTTTGTTTCCTCTTTGAAATGCAGGTAAATTTTTAGGTTGGTGCAAAAGTAACTGTGGTTTTTACAATTGTTTTCAACCTTTTAAACCTCAATTACCTTTGCACCAACCTAATAAATCAGCCTCCTGCCAGGTTTTCCATAGAGAACATTCTCAAGGATCTGAACCATCTGTTTCAAATGTCATCATCAAGGCTGATCGTGCCCCTTTTTCTCAATTTCTGTAGAAAAGAAGGAGTCTAAATTCAGCAGACGCCTCAGCCTGAGTTGCAAATCTACCTCCCATCATAAATATGAGAAGTTTATTTTTCCTTTGGATAACACTAATTAGCAAACACAGATAGCCACCTCAATTACTAGGTAAACTAAATGTGACAAATAGTGTTAAGTCCTCTTACTTGAGGACTAGCTAGCTATTTTTCATCTTGAGAACTGGTATGTAATAGATGGTATCTGCTTGGCCAATTGAAAAGGTAAGATTTGTTCTTTCTTTGCAGTCTCTTGGTATAAAGCCTGTGAAAGGCATCCCATTCTGATTTAATGTGTATTCAATAACAAATTTGTTTTCTTTTTCTTCTACCTTTGTGGAGAGATTTTCTGGGTTGGGAAGAGATTTTGTTTTTAATTCAATCTCTTCAACACCACTATAGACTAACCAACAAAGAACTTCAATTTAATGAAAAAGGAGCTTAAAGACAGGAGAAACTGATGACAGATAAGGTGAACAGTACTAAGGTTAGAAATTCAGTACAATGGCAGAATTGATAAATGAGTTGGGGAAAAAATAGAACAAAATAGTTACCATTAAAAAACTGAATTATTAGTATGGATGAAAGTCAAAACAAGATAAAACAAGATATAACAAGAGCAAATACAGATTAATACACAGAGTTTATCAAATTAGAGAGAAATTTATTTAAAAATATATCCCCAAGAAAATTTGGCATCCGAGAGAAAAACAGCACAATCGATTTTTAAAATATAATATTTCTTTAAAATTACTTTCTAGAAACTGAATATTGAAAGGACATACAGTGTACCATAAAAAGTTGACATGACAGTACTTAATCCTAACTCACATACCAGTTAAGCTACCAAACCCTAAGAATTAAAAAAAATAATAATAATAATTAAAAAAATATTTTGCAGGCAGCAAAGGCACTAATGGAAAAATGTATGAAGGATCCTCAAAAAATTAAAAGTAGAACTACCATATGATCCAGTGATTCCACTTCTGGGACTATATTTTTTAAAAAATCCGAAAATACTAACTTGAAAAGATATATGCACCCGTGTTCATAGCAGCATTATTTATAATAGCCAAGACATGGAAACAACCCACGTGTCCACAGATCAAAGAATGAATAAAGAAGTTGTGGTGTGTATGTATGTATTCATATATGTATATGTATTATACACATACACGTGTATATATATATATTCTATAAATGTATGTATTATACATAATATACATATATTTATATATGTACATAAGCACACTGGAATATTATTCAATAAAAAATGAGGGAATACTACCATTTGCAACAACATGAATGCATCTTGAAGGCATTATGCTAAGTAAAAAGTCAGAGAAAGACAAATACTGTATGATCTCATTTATATGTGCACTCTAAAACAAACAAACAAACAAACAAACAAACAAACTCATAGGAAAAGGGATTAGACTGTTACTGGAGGTGGAGATTGAGAGGGAATGGGAGGAAGGTGATCAAACCTACAAAGTTCTAATTGTAAGATAAATAAGTACTAGGATACAATGTACAACATGATAAATACAGCTAACACTGCTGTATGAAAGTTGTTAAGAGAGTTAATCCTAAGAGTTCTCATCACAAGGAGAATTTTTTTTCATAACATCTACATGGATGTTAGAGACTATGGATGTTAGTCTGAACATCCGATTGTTAGTCTGAACCTGTTGTAATAATCATTTCACAATATGTAAATCAAACCATCATGCTGTAAGCCTTAAACTTATACAATGATGTACGTCAATTATTTCTCAAAACTGGGGAATACAAAAATAAATAATTTGACTCCTTTTTATGAATTCCAATTGCAACCATCACCGTAGTATCTAGGCATAAGTGTAATTTTTATTATACATCTCAAGATAATTTTGGATAGAGGCCCATCCAGGGAGAATCACATTAAAGGAGTAGAAAAACAGGTGGCCATTTGAGTTGCATGTAGGATAAAGCAATGGAATAGTTGAATACAAGCAATGTATTAAAAGTCTGATCTGCTCATTTGTAAAGAATATGTTTGAGGTTTTTTGTTTTATTTACTTATTTTTTTAAACCAGGAAGTCGCATTTGAACATGACTGAGGAGATTAGATTCCCAGAATGCTCCTGGAGAGTCTCACATAAAGAATGCTTGCTCCAGGCAGAGTGGAGCCTCCACCTAGAAACTGTCTCCAAAGATGGTCTCCAGCTGCCCTCCACTCTCTCCTTAGGAGGACATCTCATGCCCTTTATAATCACAGTAACTTCCTGTCCCTTTGTTACAGAAGGGCTCTACAACTCTGGGTGTAGAAGCTCATTTCACCTTCCCTTCTTGCAAATTTCCCCTGAGGGTTCTGAATGGGGCTCATACTTGGGACTTACAGAAGCAGATCAAGCAAATGTGGCAGATATTTTCACTGCAAATGGATCTTGCCTATTCCTGTTATGTCCAATGTCATTAGAGCAATTAGTACTTTTTATTTAGATCAGAAAAGTAGGGAAAGTACCAAGTGGCTTAGGAGGCCACAAGGAAAGCCTCTTGCTGTGAAACTACTACCAGAGCTTTATATTCACTTCTATGGATAAAAATCAGTTGAAAACTATGATCCATGATCACAAGTTATTTGTCATTTGGCTAATAGAACATCACCAATGATGTAAAAATGCAAGAGCAGTCAAGGTATACAGAAGTGAGAGGTGGCTTAGGGCTCAGGTATCTGGAGAAGATGTCTATAGAAATAGCTTGATTGAGGCAGGCTGGGCTTGACACAACCAGGATTCCTTCCTAGACACCAGAATTTTACTCAGGCTCTTACTCCTCCTCCATTTCTCTTCATGTATCTAAGTTCTTCACATTATTCAAAGCCCAAGTCCCAACTAAACCTTTCTCCAGTTCATCTGAACAAGGATTATCTACCAGGACTTCAGTTTTTGATCACATGCTGCCTATTTTTTGTATGCAAATCTCTCTTTTAAACTTAAGAGGAAAAGATTGTAACTTTCTGTTTTCCTGCTCAGAGATACCTCGGGTCTACATATATAGCGGGGTTGGGGAGAGCAAAACAAAATAAATCAGAGTACGATAATGTATTTGATAAAAATGGCCTCAGGAAATAATCTTGTCTGTGATGGTCTTAAGCATGCGAGTGAAGGGAATTGTGGGAAGGCAAAGGTAACGGCTAAGAAGATCTCTTTCTTACATAGGTAGTTGAAAAGTCTGTCCATTTTCTGAAACAACCACTGGGCTAATCTCAGTCATTTCCCTTATGTGAATTGGTCTGGGCCGGTCCAAATCACAGATGTCAGAAAGATGTGCAGAAGTCCAAATATAGTTTTTTGTTTTAGAATTTCCCAGGCTTGGATAAGATGAGATCACCATTTTTCCTGTCCCGGTACATGCTCTCAAAATCCCCACTACACGAAAAACGTCAGCTGCCTATTTTTCCTTTCCTACCATCTGATCTCTGCAGAGAAATCTCTTTACCTCTAGCATTGTCCATAACTTCTGTCCTTCTCTTTAAAAATCTTTAAAAATGCACTGTCTTTGTTCTCTGCTTATCCTTTCTCCCTTTACCTATTTTCTTGCTCATGCCTTCTACTCTGTGTTGCTCCCCACTTCACAAGAAAATTAGTTTTCTCACACACACACACACACACACACACCTAGAAACCATCCGAACAAAAGCCCCACAGTATTGATAAGACTATCCAGACAAGCACAGATGGTCTTAGGGACAGAGGATTAATTTACTTCTTACTCATGATCCCCTCCTAAGAGCTCGAGGGAAGTGGAGGCCTGAGACATCCTGTTCTCCTCCTTGGATGGTACCTTCCAAGAATCCACTCTGGGCAAAGTCAGCTTGAGTTAGAGGGCAGGTGTGGCTCCTGGTTGTGACCGCTCCTGCTCTTCAGACATTTCTCACCAACCAGCTGAAAGGCACCCAGCACCCTTCCTCATGCACCCATCTAGTCACACTCAAAGAAAGATCCTAATTTGTATTATCCCTGCCTGCACAAGGAACCTCAGCCAAAATATTTATTAATAAACTGTGTAATCTCCAAATGCCCTAGATGATAGTGCACTAAGTAAATATTATTTAAAATCATGCTTTGGGGGAAGAAAGCTTTAATAATTTATGCCTTCTTGGCTCTTTAAATTTTTCCCTATTGTATTTTGGCAGGGTGCAATAAGTATAAATCGAATAAAATGAGACATCACACACTGAGTATTAATTACCGCAACATTAAGAGATCCTGCAGCTTGGTCTTCTGAGGTGAACAAACTGAAGCAGTGGAATTTTAAAGATGGCTTGCTAAATTTTCTCTACTCTGAATGTGAGTTATGTGTGTGTGCTTTAGCTTTTACATTTTACTTGAATTTTATTAATGACAACCACTGTTGGCCTGGATGAGGACCGGAAAACTTTATGCAGTAGAGCAGATGATTCTCGTACGGAATCTGTTCAATGGCTCAGAAGCAAAAGATGTGGGAGTTGAAGATATGAATTCCTTCATAATCCAAAGAATTCAGAGAGATAGAGATGCCACTCTTACTCCAATCAAACAAAAACAAAACCTGAAAGCAACTGAACTGGGAAATTTCCACAAGTTAAGTTTCACACCAACTGGAGAGAGAGAGGACCCCAGGAGACCCAGAGCAATGAACATAGAGCTGGGTAGCACTGGGTGAAAAAGTTTTTGGGAACAGCTGTATTATTCTGTTAGAACCTGGGAGGGCTCTCAGAGCAAGACCTTAGAAGACTATGTATTGAAGTCTAATGTATCTCAGCACAGTACCAATCGAATTCAAAGGTGTTTAACAGATTTCTGTTGAATTAATAAACTATTAATTGAAAATCATACAAAGATGAGTGATGTCCTTCCCCAAAATGTTAAAAATTGGCTGATGCAGGTGAGCAAATATACAAATAGCACAAAAGTGTTTGTGTACAAAGCAGTGCGTGTGGTGACAGAATTAGCAAAGTTCTCAAGTCGGAATTCGGTAAGACTTTTTTCCTCAATTTTTTATTGTGTTAAAAACACATGGAATTTACCATTAAACCATGTTTAAGTATCAGTTTAGTGGTATTAAGTACACTCATATTGTTGTGCAACTATCTCTGCCATCCATCTCCAAAACCCTCTTCACCTTGCAAAACTGAAACTCTATGCCCATTCAACACTATCTACTCATTCTGTCTTTCTCCCAGCCCATGGCAGCCACCATTCTAGTCTCTGTTTCTAAAGTTTTGACTACTCTAAGTACTCCACATAAGCAGTGGACTACTGCAGGGAACGTGGGCACCTCTTTACTTTGCAGGTCTATGAGGGCCACATGAGTTTCCTGGCACAGAGCTAAGCATAGCGCTGATTCACTGCAGATGGGAGCTTGGGCAGTAACTGTGAGGGCTGTAGCGTTACCTGCATCTAGTGGAGAAGCCACCTAAGTGATGCAATGTCCCAGCTACATCAGGGAAAGCAGCCTACTCATCTGGACAAGTGAGATGGTAAATAATCCAGTCAATTGTTTGAGAAACATCAAAAATCTAAGAGCCTTTAGGTATTTAGTTCCCCTTAAAGTAACAAATATCACACGCTTTTCATATTTCTTGCCCTACCCCATTTAAAGAACAATGAGTCTAACAAATAGGGGACCCATGGCACTCTGCCAGTTTTCTATATAGGAGGAACCCAGAAAACTGCTAGATAGATGTCTACGTTGAGACACAGACAGTATGGCTTGTCTCCTAGTTTGCAGTGTATCTGACCCATCATCGAGAATAGGAAAATGCAGTTTTTTCCATATAACAAAAACTCACCTTATTCTTCTTCTTTGTTTTATCTAAAGTAAAAGGAGACCTTTGCTTTGATACTCCTGACCTATGTCCTGTTGCTTATAATCCTTTTTCAAGGGCCCTCTCTTTGCTTCTTTCTGTTTTTAATGTATTGAGCATTTAATTTTTGCTCAGGAGAAAGACAGTATATTCTATTAAGCGGATTAGTTCCCAAGTGTTTCCCTCATGATTTGTTTTTGCTACATTCTTTATACATCTATCTATCTATCTATCTATCTATCTATCTATATATATATATATATATATATATTTGCACATATTTTAGGAAAAGCCTATGAGAAAATAACTCCTTATACTTGAATTTTAGTAAAAACAATATTTTTTTTAAAAATTGGAGGAATAATCTCAAAACTATATGGAGTTCCGAGACCCAACTGACACTTTCAGGTGATCAATTAGAAAAGCTTCTAGAAGAAACACTTTAAAACTATTTTTTTTTTTTTTTGTCACACTCAGGCCAGGCAAAACTGGGCTTGAAATGTCCCTTCTAGTAAGGAAGGGTTTGAGAGGGAGAATTAATTTTTCTGCAGGAGAGGGTTGATTCTGTTCTCATTTGTGTAACTGGTTATAAGGGAAGAGGCAGTGACTCTGGAAACAATTATACACCTATTTTTATACAACCAATGTCTTTGTTCGGGACTGGCTCATGACAGGGAGCAGCAGTCACTGATGATAGAGATGTTTTAGAACAGCTGAATTAGGGGACTTGAGGCATGTAATGGACATCACCTGTAACGGGGACCACAGCCAGGAAATTATACATTTCTTGTTTTGGCGTGTGTTTTTGTTTTCCACGATTGTCCCCTATCCTACAAAATAAATGGAAGTTTAACTGCAAGTACATTGTTTTAGTCATTGCCTATACTTCGGCATTGTACTGCCAATCACCGGACTGGAAGCACTATCCTGCAGGAATAAAAAGAATCAGGTTCCTTACCCAGCTCTGCCAAAGAAAAGTAAGACCTTGCTGTTTAACTAAGATGGGTCTCTGGGTCTCCATTCAGGGGCCTTATCTAAAAAAAAATGAGAAGTTTAAGTAAAACAGCCTGAATTTCTTTAACAATCTGGGACCTATGAAATATAATTTAGCACATTATTGCAACACTGCTGTATGTGGAAATAATGGTCTCAGTCAAGTAAATATGTTTGAGATTGCAGATGTCTAATAGAAATTTAATGTAAGAGTCACATCATTTGTGCCATAAACAATGTGTGAGTTTTCTGTATGGTCTGTAATGTGCTGTGGGACATCTTTAAAAGTATTATATGTATGTACATTGCTTCCTCTTTTGTTTTACTGTCAAGTACATTTTTGTTATTATGTGCACCATAAAGTATTGCAATGTGTTATACCTCCTTGAGCAAAATTCTCTTCAGTGAGTTCTCTGAGATTCTTCTCTTACTCAGTTTTTGGCACCATCCACTGACCAGCTGTATGACTCCAATAAAAGACTATACCTCAGTTTGCCTTAGTTTTCTTTTCAGTAAAGCTGTAAGTTTCTATTAGACCTGTAATTCCCAAAATATAACTTATTGTTTGCAAAAAACAAAAGAAAGAAAGAATTTAAGAAAGAAAAAGAAAGAAAGAAAGAAAGAAAGAAAGAAAGAAAGAAAGAGAGAGAGAGAAAGAGAAAGAAAGAAAGAAAGAAAGAAAGAAAGAAAGGAAGGAAGGAAGGAAGGAAGGAAGGAAGGAAGGAAGGAAGGAAGGAAGGAAGGAAGGAAGGAAGGAAGAAAGAAAGAAAGAAAGAAAGAAAGAAAGGAAAACAGAAAAAAGAATGCGTGACCAAAAGGTTCTGTGGACAAAAGTGTTCAGGAAACATTCCAAATTCCTCTGCTCTTAGAAACTTGCCATTGCATTAGCATTCTAAAGGCTTGGAGTATCCTGCCAAACAGAAACCTGATTCATTCTAATTTACCCAGTATGTCCCAGACACATCTATTCATGAAATCTCTAATTTCTGAGTAATAGCCCCTAATGAACTTCTCAGTGATAATCGTCTTGGGACATTTAGAGAAACTTCAAAGTAGATAAAGACATCTTCTCCAAGGTTTCTTTTGAGGTACAACATTTTATGAAAACTCAAAGGACAGTTCTTGACAGATTAAATGTATAGTGACGTCGCAGGATGGAACTTAGAAATTTTGGAAGTCCCCCCCAAAATTAAGAATAGAATCACCATATGACCAGCAAACCCACTTCTGGTTATCTACCAGAAAAACCTGAAAACATTTATTTGTGAAGATACATGTGTCCTTATGTTCATTGCAGCATTATTCAGTGGCCAAGACATGGAAACAACTGAAGTGTCCTTTGATAGATGATTGGATAAAGAAGATGTGGTATATATACACAATGGAATATTATTCAGCCATAAGAAAAAATGAAATACTTCCATTTGCAACAAATGGATGGATCTTAAGATTATTACACTAAGCAAAATAAGTCAGACAGAAAAAGTCGAGAAACGTATGATTTCACTCATATGTGGGATATAAAACTGAAAGCAAGAAGCAAACAAGCAAAGACTCATAGGCACAGATAACAGTTTAGTAGTTAACAGAGGGTAAAAATGGGGGACTAGAAGAGAGTAAAGGGGGTCAAATATATGATGATGAAAGGAGAATTGACTTTGGGTGGTTAAGAT